>NC_069503.1:1066919192-1067519192 GCF_027579735.1 Bombina bombina | reverse complement strand
AATCCGGAAAAAAAACCCCAGCACCTTGCCACAGCCCTGCTGTGGCGCCTACCTGCCCTCAGGGATTGTAAATATGGGGTTAAAGCTTTGATTTGGCCCAAAACATTCACAAGGGCCCTCAGGAGTTGGAGCTTGCTGAGTGAAAACAACTGCGCATCTGAGGCGCGAAAATAGGCCCCACCCATCTCACTCGATGTCTCTACAGCCTCAAAGAACCGCACCAGAGCGGTTTTAAACTAGCCATGTGGGTTCTGAGACCCAAAAAATAAGCCAAGTGTTCCCTCAATAAAGTTGCCCAAAAAACGTTATTGCCCACAAAACGTTAAAAGCACTCCCAGTTCAGAAAACGTTTGCCCACAAACATTCAAAACTCAGTGTAAACCATTTTTTAATTAGCTCCTTATGCAAGCTTAGTAATGCCTTTCTATAGCTCTTAGGATTACTGTTTACCCTTACCCTCATGGGTATACTGTCAGCCTTTCTTAAATACATAGTCTCTCCAGAAAAAAATGACTGAACATACCTCACTGCTATATAGCATGAAAACATTCCTCACACTGAAGTTTCTTGTACCCCTCAGCCTCTGTGGGAACAGCACTGGATCTTAGTTACAAATGCTAAGATCATCATCCTCCAGGCAGAAGTCTTCATCCATCTGCTGCCTGAGAGTAAATAGTACACACCGGTACCATTTAAAACAAAAAACTCTTGCTTGAAGAAATTAAAAACTAATATTTTATCACCTCTTTCACTTTACCCTTCCTAGTACTTAGAGTAGGCAAAGATAATGACTGGGGGTGGAGCTAAGGGAAGAGCTATATAGACAGCTCTGCTGTGGTGCTCTTTGCCACTTCCTGTTAGGAGGATAATATCCCACAAGTAAAGGATGAATCCGTGGACTCGTCGTACCTTATAGAAGAACTATGGTATGTACTTTTTCAATTGCCTTTATAGTATAGATCATCATATTTTGTATAATGATTAGGGATGTGCACATATAAATATTACTATGCATTCAGATATAGTTAATTTGCAGGGCTTTGGTTGTGTAACATTAAGTTGAGGATTTTTAGGGGTTAATTTTGACAATGTAATTGATGCTTTCCTATTGGATGCTATAGTCTATTCAATGAGCATTTCACCCCCTGCTCTCTATCAGTGAACAAGTGCCCCAGAGGCATGAAACACGTATGATGTCGCAGGAGGGTGATGTTCCCCGTTTTCCTTTGCTGAAATGATTTTATTGGGCTGCCGTCTACCTTTATGTTTTTAAGGCTGTGCATTAATAAAGAACTTTCTTTTACCTATTCCATTGGAGTGCTGAAGACTTTTTTGTTTGCTTCCATGTGTACAACGTCTGGACAGGGACGTGTTTCCTTCGTGCTACGAAGCCGGTCACGTGATAGCGCAGAAGAACGTCACGGTGAGAGCTTGACTGGAGCATCCTACCCGGTAACATCTCTCCGCTTTTACTTGGTTTCAAACTGACATGGCTTATGCATCGACATTCTATATCAAGTGCTTTATATGCTACATTTGACAACATTGTGTACTGAACCACTGTATTATAATCTTGTTTTGGCTCTAACTCAATATGGTTCACATATGAATATTTTATAGAAAACGTTTGCTTTATACTGGTTGATATTAGGTTTCAAAAAATTCTACATAACAGTTTTCATCTGCACCTATACAAAATAAGATTATACATTTGGTCTCAGGATTAATATTGATCAAATAGATATCCTTTTCACCTATGTATAGATGTTGATCTTGGTCTAGATTGCACAGACCAAATACAATAGGGGCATATATCTTGGTCAATAATTTTGGTGAACTATACTACATATAGTACTCTTTAGTTTTTAAAAACCACAAGCGTGTATATAAAAATATATTGATATAAGGTGCACATTAATTTGTTCATCTGTATGCAGGTTCTATACTTATATAGTTATTTCTGTAATTAGTGTTTTCTTGGAATTGTCATATTTACTCATTTATCAACTGGTCTATACATTATGGATCAGCAGAGAATGGAGTGCTTTGTGTTTGAGGATCTCACAAAGACACTCGATCCCTCTGCTGATACTCTACAATCTGCAGAACATGATTTGGAGAGCCTTTTTATACAAATGGATAGTTTGAGAAAAAAAGACATAAGACTAGAAATGGACATTAAGACCTTTCTTATCTATCAACAAAGGGAACATATACCCAGGGGTCTTAGGATAAAAAAAGTTTCCATCATTTCATGTCACATGTCTCAAATTCATTGAGGAGTGGAACACTGCACTCACCACATGCTCAGACATTAATGACTATATTAGTCAATTACAAAAAGCAACAGAGATTAGCCCTGATAAAACAAATGCAAGATTTGCAAGTGGAGTTAAAACAGGTACAGACGAAATCAGACTTTAGTTTGTATGATACCCAATTTAAGGAGAATATGCAGAAGTTTCAAAAAGAACTATTGGATTTTAAGACACAAAAAATTAATAGGGATAAAATGGACTATGATTCAGAAAATGTGTATCTTTGGTCTCATAGGGCTTCAAATTCCAAAAATAACAAAAAAATATTTTTTTTAAATATAAGTAATCTAAACAAGACAAAAGGGTATTGTTCAGTGACACTGAGTATGATTACGACACTAAGGATAGTGACTCAGTGGTAGAAGTACAAGATGTATCAGATTAATAATCAGTACTACACACACCTAGCATTCACATACAAGAACAGTCAAAAAACGGATCAGGCCCACCTCACTCAATTCTAAAATTAAAAACAGGAAAAGAATACATAGAGGGGACCAAAATAGATACCGTAGTAGACGTGGAAAAAACAAAGAGATATCCACAAAGAATAAGGAGGAAGCAAACACACAGGTATCTACAAAAGATGTGATAAATCTTTCAAGTTACATTTTGAGTAAAGACGAGGAGAGGATTTTATCACGAGGATTAAGTTTTTGTACTCTCAAAAAGCATTTTTTGAAAGACAGATCTGATTCAGAGTTGTTTCCTGATGAGGAGAACAATACCCCTCCTATTGTTTTAGACAATAAGATTGAGCACGGATTAACCTTTGGGGACCGATGTTGCATACAGGATATGGAAGACCTCCAATTAACTGATATTGATAATATTAGGCATGGTCCATCCTTATCAGACAGATATGTCTAGTCTAACAAATAGGAGTACCTTTTATCCCGCTCAGACCAGATGCAATTCTTTGGATATTTTTCAACAAACCGTTGAAAACCAATTAATTAAGTTAGATTCAGATTTAAGGATTGCGCCTACTACATCTGAGGGTAAGGACACTGCCAGGATTAATATGGTTCATAAAACTAACTTTTCCGAGTCTGATAATAGGGCTTTACACCAATTATCGTCCAATAAAGACCTTGTTTTTCGAGAATCCGATAAAGAGGGTAATTTGGTAATTTTGAATAGGTGTGACTCTATTTTAGAAGCTTCTCGCCAATTATCGGATAAAGATACTTACCGCATTTTGTCTACTAATCCTACCAATGTCTATAAGGACTCTCTTGTGGAGATAGTTAAATACAGCAGGGACAATGGAATTATTACAGTCAATATGTCTGAATATCTAGTGCCCGATTGGCCTGTAACTGCCGTGTTTCACTATTTCCCCAAGATACACAAGAATCCTCAAAATCCCCCGGGTCGCCCCATTGTGGCGGGTATAGGGTCACTTAATGAGCCTCTATCTGAACTGGTTGATATGTTTTTGCAACCTCTTGCATTGGCACTTCCCAGCTACATACAGGACACTACATCTTTTATACAACAAATTCAGGGCATACTTTGGAAATCAAACTACACACTTATGTCTATGGATATCTCCTCCCTATATACGTCCACCCCCCATGACAAGGGTTTACATGCATTGGAATTCTTTCTTAGGCATAGGTCTAACTATTATGAAGCCACTATAGTTTTTTTTGCTTATGGCTACCGAATATTTACTAACACACAACTATTTTTTGTTTGAAGGACGGTTCTATCTCCAAAGATGTGGAACAGCTATGGGCGCCAAATTTGCACCATCCTATGCTAACCTTTTTTTTAGGTTGGTGGGAGCTCTTCCACATCTTTGGAGATGGAAACCCTTTTCACATTAACATCATCTATTACCGACGGTACATAGATGACCTGGTTTTTGTATGGGAGGGAGAAAAGGATTCCGTAAACAGATTTCACCATTATTTAAGTAACAACTTTAATCTCAGCTTTACTATTGAGTCCAGCATTGAATCTTTGAATTTTTTGGATGTTACTTTGAAACCAGTTGATGGGATTATTGAGGTAGAATTATACCGTAAACCCACAGGTAATAGTATTTTGAAATATGATTCTTGTCACCTTCCTCATCTTTTGAGATCCATCCCAAAAGTCAACTCATTAGGGTTAAACAAAACTGTTCTGATCCTATAGTATATGAACAAAAGGCAGCAAATACAATAGAGAGGTTACAACTATGAGGTTACCCTAAAGTAGTCTTGGAACAAGCTAAAGAGGCTGTAGATAAAATACCCAGGAATTAACTTTTTCAAATACAAAAAAGAACGGATTTTTTCAAAATTGTGAGATAGGTTGTCTTTGAGGTCCGGAAAGTTGGCTAGATTCCAGATGTATACCTAGGTATCTCTTCAACAAACAATACCATGGGAACAAAGCAAATATCATAATAGAAGTAAAATGGAATCCTTTGTAAAATTGTATTGTCTGTCTAAATCAGCAAAGAAAAACTTTCAGTTTCATATCCCTTTTACTGACTCTAAATGCTTACATCAATGCCCCTTACACAACAAAAAGGTACTGGGAACATGCACAGGGTGCCCCACAATGCACACAAGTATTTAAAGGGGCATTATTAAATTTCCCATAAAATGTTTAAGCCGGTATAGTAAAATAAAAAAACAACAACAACTTTGCAACTTAAGCTTTTCCTGTAATTCAACTATGAAAACTGATTTTTCAACAGTCCCAGAGAGCACAGGGTGCATTCTGCGTAAGTATAGGCTTTAAAGGGGACACAGAAGTAATTTCTTTTTTGAAAAGTACTTCACAGGTTATTTTTTTTTCTGTCAAACAGATGTTCCTGCCTAGGGATAAAATAGTTTTTATAGCTGTAATGCATGTCATAGTCCCCCAATATAGCACTGAGAGAACTGCTTAAGGCCCAGTTGCACTTTTTTTTTTTTTTCGAGAAAAAAAAGGTAGCTCTGTGTTTGTGATAAAGAAAGTAAGACGCATGCATAATCTAAACTGGACGCAATTACAAGTAATATCAAGCAATATATTAATGGCCTCGCTGGAAGCAAATGGGTTACATGATCAGGCAGTGCATGCAGAACACATTTTATTAAACAAAACAATAGTCATATGCACAGCATTCTTTCCAAATGACTAACATTCTCCTGTTTCTTAAAAAAACGTGAAGGAGTCGCTCATTGACATTTCTTGCGTAAACTAATGTGCTTTGAGACGTATTGCCTATGACAGATTTTTTTTATTTTATTAAAAAAACGTTATTAGTATCCAAAGCCCTGATTTCACTATGTTTCCTTAGAAATGTATGTCTGTCTTTATTTAAAGTTAAAAGGGACAGTCTAGTCAAAGTTAAACCTTCATTATTCAGATAGGGCATGCAATTTTAAACAAACACCTTTCCAATTTACTTTTATCATCAAATTTGCTTTGTACTCTTGGTATTCTTTATTGAAGGCTAAACCTAGGTAGGCTCATATGCTAATTTCTAAGCCCATGAAGGCCGCCTCTTAGCTCAGGGCATTTTGGCACTTTTTCACAGCTAGAGGGTGTTAGTTCACGTGTGCCATATGGATAAAATTGTGCTCATGCACGTGGAGTTACCTTTTAAAAAAAAAAAAAATCTGGTGTATACTGTCCCTTTAATTTCACTATTTTAATCCCACAGAAAAATGCCCCTTGTTCAGTCTATTTTTCCTGAAATGTACACATTCTTACATAAATGCACCTGCTTTTCTCAGAACATTACAGTAATATTTTGCCTATTATTGTATTAGAATGGCATTTGTACATGATGAAATAGTTTCAGGGTCACATTTCAAAGTAATTTGTTGAGGCTGCCAGACATTAAATATTATGCAAAGTTTTATGTTATCACTTCCTCTAAGTTTTCAGACACATTTTTTTTCTAATAACTTCTTTACAATCAAGATAGTACCAGATATTCTGTAAGCATGAGAATAAATAATTAGGTGCTTGACTGAACAGGTACAAAAAGCCCAGAAGACTTCAGGGAGCTGAAATATTTATTATGTACATGCAAAACAAGCAACATCTCATAAAGAGAAATATATTGTATATAATGGTATTGGCATTAATACAGTCCCAACATTGATTAAATACATTGTTAGGAAACAATACATATTTTGTCTTATGTTCTACTCTAGAATTTTTATTGTTTAAAATGATAGATAATCCCTTTTTTTACTCATTCCCCAGTTTTGCACAACCAACACAGTTATATTAATATACTTTTTACCTCTGTGATTACCTTGTATCGAAGCCTTTAGACTGCACCCTTATTTCAGTTCTTTTGACAGACTTACATTTTAGATGGCGCTATTAGCTATGGGCAGAATATGTGCAGAATTCAAAAAGAGTTTTTAGTTTAAAGTATTAATTGTGTTCAATACCGTTCTATGAAAATGGCGAAAAATGGAAGCCTTAATGTTTGACTGTTCTTATACGTGTACAAATATATAGACTAGAACTTCATAAATTCTCATAAAATTTATATATTATGTAGTAGTCTGCAATCTACCATAGTATTCATAAAAGAAAAGAGAGAGGCTAGTATCCCAATATCTTCAAAATAAATGTATTGATTATCAGACTTAAAATTCACTAAAAAATTCTAGACAAATTTCTAAAATATTTCAATAAAACAGGTTGGTATCCCTTTCACATAACATTTATCGCATTCATCCCATGCATACACTCCTATAGCTTATATGCTGGTGATTATAAAAACTTTCCTTCCAGGTTCTCAGTTATGACTCTGTACATACAATACTCTAACAGCGCTGGTTACAATTAAAAGCCACTATGTTTTTGTGAACCGGTCTCTCCAGCACACTCTTATATACCCTTCAGCGTGGTATTAGTAAGTAATAGTCCTCTACTTGTTTTTTAAGTATTTTTATAGAGATATTTCTTTATCTGTATATCAGTCTCTCTATACGGACACTTCTGTGGCAGATCTTACAGTTTCTGTTTATTTAAACAAGTATGGATCCAAAATCACTTCAATTCAAAAATCTTCCGTCTTACCTCACACAGGCTGACATTCCAGGTTGACTCTGTATGACTCTAGAACTTTTCGGCAGGTCGGCTAGCTCTCGTCTAGCTCTTACCTGCTCCTTCTCCGATGATAGTAATGTCTCTGTTAGACCGGGAGTCCTCGTGCCCTTCAGCTTCAACTGCGTGTCTGACGTCACTGGCTGTTTAAACAGAAAAGATACTTGCACAAGTATATCCTGATGTCTTTATCCAATTTCTGCTGTTGTTCCGTCTCTGCACTTGAGTACTATCGTACACAGAGGTTCCTTTTCATTTATTTGTAATCCCTTCAGGTTAGTGGTTATTTCTTTTTTGCAGGTTCCGTGTGGAAACACAGTACTTTTTCTATGCGTTTCACCCCTGTTATCCGGGGCTTTCTCAAGATCCTGTGTATATCGCACCTGCTCCTTAAATACCTTGCCTTTTCCGGTATTTATTCATAGAAGTCTTACTTTCTAAACGTCTTTATTGGTGGGATCCTCAAGCCATTAGAATGGTGTCTTTAGTCCTTTTTTGAACTTTCAGTTCATTGCTTACTATATTGCTTACTGTATCAAATTCAGAAGGGTTGTGGCTTTATATTAACACATAGTGATTATTTATAGAATATTAAGTAACAATGAATAAATACATAGATAAAGCTACATGTATGACCTAATAGATATAATTTTTTACAATGTGCCAGTGTTTTCTTAGGATTTTTCTTAACTGGTTATGACTGTCACTATATACTGTTATAAATGGCACATTGCAATCTTCCATTTTTTGTTTATTCTTGATCTTATAATTTAATAGTGAATCCCTCTCTGTATTTCTCGCTCTGGTTACGGCTTCTTGTACATGTTCGTCCTTGTACCCTCTGTCCCTAAACTTACATTCTAAGAGCTTAATTTGTTCCTCAAAGTCATCAATTTTTGTACAATTTTTTCTAATTCTGAGTGTTTGTCCAACTGGTATATTGTTCTTCCATTTTAGAACATGACAACTTGTGGCATGTATATAATTATTGGCGTCTGTGGGTTTGAAATGTGTTTTTGCAATAAGTCCTTTATTGTCTACTATTATATCCAAATCCAAAAATGTGATATTTTCCTTACTTATTTGGTAAGTGAAAGTTAGACCTCTATCATTATTATTCATTAAATTAAATAGTTCTCCAAGGGCCTCCTCACTGCCCTTCCAAACAATGAGGATATCATCAATGTATCTCTTAAATAGCACGAGATTCGCACCGAGCTCTGCATGCGCCAAGAAGTTGTCTTCCCATTGGCCCATGAAAAGATTGGCATAGCTCGGTGCGAATCTCGTGCCCATCGCTGTCCCCTCTATTTGTAAATAGTAATTTCTATCAAATGAAAAATAGTTGTGCTCCAGTATGAAGCGTATACTTTCAATCAAAAATTCTTTTTGTTCCTTGGGTATATCTTTATCTTTTTGTAGAAAGTGTTCAACTGCTTCTATTCCAAAATTATGGTTGATGTTTGTATAGAGCGACATAACATCACATGTCGCTAATATACAATCATCATCACATTGTAAAAAATGATCCCATACTAGGTGACAGGCTTCCACCGTATCCAAGAATGGTCTATAAAAAGACTAAAAATCTGAAATCAATCCTGGCTCCAAGCGAGTACAAAAGAAAAAAACAAGGCCAGATAACTAAAGATAGAGACTTATGGGGGAATGAAGTAAAAGGATTCTTTCCCTGCACAAAGTGCAAATCCTGTAAATACAGCACAAAGAAAAAAAGGTTAATGATCCCCGGGATAGACACAGAATATGAAATTAAGGACACTATTAGAAGCAGCAGTAAGGGTATTATCTATGTCATACAGTGCACGTGTAATTTAATTTATGTAGGAGAGACGAGTAGGATGCTCAGGGACAGAATACGGGAACACTTATGGAATGTGGAGAAGGGAAAGTTAGATACACATCAGTACCAACACTTTAGGGACGTGCACAAGAATAATTTAAAAGATTTTAGCCTCTGGGGTATCTGTAAGGTAAGAGGGGATTGGCGAGGAGGTGATTACGAGAATAAATTACTAAGGAAAGAGGCTGAAATTATATATAATTTTAATACACTCTATCCCAACGGACTCAATTCAGAATTATAAATTTCCTCATTCCTATGAGATTAGTTTAAAATAACCCCTTTTTTCCCCTCAGCTCCAATAGTACTACTTATTAAATAAAATTTTAATTAAACAGAATTTCATATTAAGATAAGGCATGTTAAGGGAAATTGCGTTCTAATAACTGTATCCCAACATCTTTGATATGATAATAACAGAAAGAGTATAATTTTATTTAAGCAGTAGGCACCCAATTTTAAATTTGAATAAGTATTTGATTTCTTCTATTAGATCACACATGTAGCTTTATCTATGTATTTATTTATTGATATTTATCTTTCTATTTTAATACTAGAAGGTATGTTTTCTAATAACTGTATCCCAACATCTTTGATATGATAATAACAGAGAAAGTATAACTATATTTAAGCAGTAGGCACCTTAATTTAAAATTTGAATAAATATTTTAAAATTTGAATAAATATTTTAAAATTTGAATAAGTATTTTGGTTTTATCTATTAGTTCATACATGTAGCTTTATATATGTATTTATTCATTGTTACTTAATATTCTATAAATAATCACTATGTGTTAATATAAAGCCACAACCCTTTTGAATTTGATACAGTAAGCAATATAGTAAGCAATGAACTGAAAGTTCAAAAAAGGACTAAAGACACCATTCTAATGGCATGAGTATCCCACCAATAAAGACGTTTAGAAAGTAAGACCTAGATTTGGAGTTTGGCGTTAGCCGTGAAAACCAGCGTTAGAGGCTCCTAACGCTGGTTTTAGGCTACGGTATTTGGAGTCACTCAAAATAGGGTCTAACGCTCACTTTTCATCCGCGACTTTTCCATACCACAGATCCCCTTACGTAAATTGCGTATCCTATCTTTTCAATGGGATTTTTCTAACTCCGGTATTTAGAGTCGTGTCTGAAGTGAGCGTTAGACATCTAACGACAAAACTCCAGCCGCAGGAAAAAAGTCAGTAGTTAAGAGCTTTCTGGGCTAACGCTGGTTTATAAAGCTCTTAACTACTGTGCTCTAAAGTACACTAACACCCATAAACTACCTATGTACCCCTAAACCGAGGTCCCCCCACATCGCCGACACTCGAATAATTTTTTTTAACCCCTAATCTGCCGACCGCCACCTACGTTATCCTTATGTACCCCTAATCTGCTGCCCCTAACACCGCCGACCCCTGTATTATATTTATTAACCCCTAACCTGCCCCCCACAACGTCGCCTCCACCTACCTACAATAATTAACCCCTAATCTGCCGACCGCAAAGCGCCGCCACCTACGTTATCCTTATGTACCCCTAATCTGCTGCCCCTAACACCGCCGACCCCTATATTATATTTATTAACCCCTAATCTGCCCCCCACAACGTCGCCTCCACCTGCCTACACTTATTAACCCCTAATCTGCCGACCGGACCTGAGCGCTACTATAATAAAGTTATTAACCCCTAATCCGCCTCACTAACCCTATAATAAATAGTATTAACCCCTAATCTGCCCTCCCTAACATCGCCGACACCTAACTTCAATTATTAACCCCTAATCTGCCGACCGGAGCTCACCGCTATTCTAATAAATGGATTAACCCCTAAAGCTAAGTCTAACCCTAACACTAACACCCCCCTAAATTAAATATAATTTAAATCTAACGAAATAAATTAACTCTTATTAAATAAATTATTCCTATTTAAAGCTAAATACTTACCTGGAAAATAAATCCTAATATAGCTACAATATAAATTATATTATAGCTATTTTAGGATTTATATTTATTTTACAAGTAACTTTGTATTTATTTTAACCAGGTACAATAGCTATTAAATAGTTAAGAACTATTTAATAGCTAAAATAGTTAAAATAATTACACATTTACCTGTAAAAGAAATCCTAACCTAAGTTACAATTAAAACCAACACTATACTATCAATAAATTAATTAAATAAACTACCTACAATTAACCTAACACTACACTATCAATAAATTAATTAAATAAACTACCTACAATTAACCTAACACTACACTATCAATAAATTAATTAAATACAATTCCTACAAATAAATACAATTAAATAAACTTGCTAAAGTACAAAAAATAAAAAAGAACTAAGTTACAAAAAATAAAAAAATATTTACAAACATAAGAAAAATATTACAACAATTTTAAACTAATTACACCTACTCTAAGCCCCCTAATAAAATAACAAAGCCCCCCAAAATAACAAAATGCCCTACCCTATTCTAAATAACTAAAGTTCAAAGCTCTTTTACCTTACCAGCCCTGAACCATGCCCCAAGAAGTTCAGCTCTTTTGCCTGTAAAAAAAAACATACAATATCCAAGCCCCCCAACATTACAACCCACCACCCACATACCCCTAATCTAACCCAAACCCCCCTTAAATAAACCTAACACTAAGCCCCTGAAGATCTTCCTACCTTGTCTTCACCATACCAGGTTCACCGATCCGTCCTGAAGAGCTCCTCCGATGTCCTAATCCAAGCCCAAGCGGGGGGATGAAGAGGTCCATGATCCGGCTGAAGTCTTCATCCAAGCGGGAGCTGAAGAGGTCCATGATCCGGATGAAGTCTTCATCCAAGTGGGAGCTGAAGAGGTCCATGATCCGGATGAAGTCTTCTATCAACGGCATCTTCAATCTTCTTTCTTCCGGATCCATCTTGCAGACCTCCGACGCGGAACATCCTGCTGGCCCGACGGACTAACGACGAATGACGATTCCTTTAAGGGACGTCATCCAAGATGGCGTCCCTCGAATTCCGATTGGCTGATAAGATTCTATCAGCCAATCGGAATTAAGGTAGGAATATTCTGATTGGCTGATGGAATCAGCCAATCAGAATCAAGTTCAATCCGATCAATCAGAATCAAGTTCAATCCGATTGGCTGATCCAATCAGCCAATCAGATTGAGCTCGCATTCTATTGGCTGATCGGAACAGCCAATAGATTGCGAGCTCAATCTGATTGGCTGATTGAATCAGCCAATCGGATTGAACTTGATTCTGATTGGCTGATTCCATCAGCCAATCAGAATTTTCCTACCTTAATTCCGATTGGCTGATAGAATCCTATCAGCCAATCGGAATTCGAGGGACGCCATCTTGGATGACGTCCCTTAAAGGAACCGTCATTCGTCGTTAGTCCGTCGGGCCAGCAGGATGTTCCGCGTCGGAGGTCTGCAAGATGGATCCGGAAGAAAGAAGATTGAAGATGCCGTTGATAGAAGACTTCATCCGGATCATGGACCTCTTCAGCTCCCGCTTGGCTGAAGACTTCATCCGGATCATGGACCTCTTCAGCTCCCGCTTGGATGAAGACTTCAGCCGGATCATGGACCTCTTCAGCCCCCCGCTTGGGCTTGGATTAGGACATCGGAGGAGCTCTTCAGGACGGATCGGTGAACCTGGTATGGTGAAGACAAGGTAGGAAGATCTTCAGGGGCTTAGTGTTAGGTTTATTTAAGGGGGGTTTGGGTTAGATTAGGGGTATGTGGGTGGTGGGTTGTAATGTTGGGGGGGGTATTATATGTTTTTTTTTACAGGCAAAAGAGCTGAACTTCTTGGGGCATGCCCCGCAAAGGGCCCTGTTCAGGGCTGGTAAGGTAAAAGAGCTTTGAACTTTAGTTATTTAGAATAGGGTAGGACATTTTGTTATTTTGGGGGGCTTTGTTATTTTATTAGGGGGCTTAGAGTAGGTGTAATTAGTTTAAAATTGTTGTAATATTTTTCTTATGTTTGTAAATATTTTTTTATTTTTGTAACTTAGTTCTTTTTTATTTTTTGTACTTTAGCAAGTTTATTTAATTGTATTTATTTGTAGGAATTGTATTTAATTAATTTATTGATAGTGTAGTGTTAGGTTAATTGTAGGTAATTGTAGGTAGTTTATTTAATTAATTTATTGATAGTATAGTGTTAGTTTTAATTGTAACTTAGGTTAGGATTTCTTTTACAGGTAAATTTGTAATTATTTTAACTATTTTAGCTATTAAATAGTTCTTAACTATTTAATAGCTATTGTACCTGGTTAAAATAAATACAAAGTTACCTGTAAAATAAATATTAATCCTAAAATAGCTATAATATAATTATAATTTATATTGTAGCTATATTAGGATTTATTTTACAGGTAAGTATTTAGCTTTAAATAGGAATATTTTTTTTAATAAGAGATAATTAATTTCGTTAGATTAAAATTATATTTAATTTAGGGGGGTGTTAGTGTTAGGGTTAGACTTAGCTTTAGGGGTTAATACATTTATTAGAATAGCGGTGAGCTCCGGTCGGCAGATTAGGGGTTAATAATTGAAGTTAGGTGTTGGCGATGTTAGGGAGGGCAGATTAGGGGTTAATACTATTTATTATAGGGTTAGTGAGGTGGATTAGGGGTTAATAACTTTATTATAGTAGCGCTCAGGTCCGCTCGGCAGATTAGGGGTTAATAAGTGTAGGCAGGTGGAGGCGACGTTGTGGGGGGCAGATTAGGGGTTAATAAATATAATATAGGGGTCGGCGATGTTAGGGAACCAGATTAGGGGTACATAGGGATAATGTAAGTAGCGGCGGTTTACGGAGCGGAAGATTTGGGGTTAATAATAATATGCAGGGGTCAGGGCTAGCGGGGCGGCAGATTAGGGGTTAATAGGTGTAAGGTTAGGGGTGTTTAGACTCGGGGTACATGTTAGAGTGTTAAGTGCAGACGTAGGAAGGGTTACCGCATAGCAAACAATGGGGCTGCGTTAGGAGCTGAACGTGGCTTTTTTGCAGGTGTTAGGTTTTTTTTCAGCTCAAACAGCCCCATTGTTTCCTATGGGGGAATCGTGCACAAGCACGTTTTTGAGGCTGGCCGCGTCCGTAAGCAACTCTGGTATCGAGAGTTGAAGCTGCGTTAAAAATGCTCTACGCTCCTTTTTTGGAGCCTAACGCAGCCATTCTGTGGACTCTCAATACCAGAGTTATTTTTATGGTGCGGCCAGAAAAAAGCCGGCGTTAGTTTTTCGGGTCGTTACCGACAAAACTCCAAATCTAGCCGTAAGACTTCTATGAATGAATACCGGAAAAGGCAAGGTATTTAAGGAGCAGGTGCGATATACACAGGATCTTGAGAAAGCCCCGGATACAGATAAAAGTACTGTGATTCCACACGGAACCTGCAAAAAAGAAATAACCACTAACCTGAAGGGATTACAAATAAATGAAAAGGAACCTCTGTGTACGATAGTACTCAAGTGCAGAGACGGAACAACAGCAGAAATTGGATAAAGACATCAGGATATACTTGCGCAAGTATCTTTTCTGTTTAAACAGCTGAGTGGAGCCGGTGACGTCAGACGCGCAGTTGAAGCTGAAGGGCGCGAGGACTCCCGGTCTAACAGAGACATTACTATCATCGGAGAAGGAGCAGGTAAGAGCTAGACGAGAGCTAGCCGACCTGCCGAAAAGTTCTAGAGTCATACAGAGTCAACCTGGAATGTCAGCCTGTGTGAGGTAAGACGGAAGATTTTTGAATTGAAGTGATTTTGGATCCATACTTGTTTAAATAAACAGAAACTGTAAGATCTGCCACAGAAGTGTCCGTATAGAGAGACTGATATACAGATAAAGAAATATCTCTATAAAAATACTTAAAAAACAAGTAGAGGACTATTACTTACTAATACCACGCTGAAGGGTATATAAGAGTGTGCTGGAGAGACCGGTTCACAAAAACATAGTGGCTTTTTAATTGTAACCAGCGCTGTTAGAGTATTGTATGTACAGAGTCATAACTGAGAACCTGGAAGGAAAGTTTTTATAATCACCAGCATATAAGCTATAGGAGTGTATCAGTGATGTGCAGTCACTAGAGGCAGGTGAGGCAGTGCTTCACCTCTCATATGGGCAAAAATATATTTTTTTTTATTGGCTTTAAAAAAAAATTGTAATTTTTTTTTCCCAGCATTTTTTTTTCTCACAGCTATATGTTGTGCAATGAAGAGGCACAAGCAGGTCTGCCCACCATTACACAACATGCTGCGCCATCTACTGGATGCAAGTGGTTAAGATCATTGCATGGCCCATTAACTGCTTATTTGAGGCAGTCCTATTTGGGCTGAACCAATCCAGCGAGAGGCATTAGTAAGTGGAACATAGGGTTGGGGCTGGATGTTAAATCATATAAAACAAAACAAAAACGGATAAAAACAACTTTCATATATTTTGTTGCTGTCCTGTGAAGCTGCCAGCTTTGCTAAAGTGAAAAAGAGAGTTCTGTTCTTCCCCTCTAAGTGCAGTGGAATGTGCCACTGTCACTTCCTGAATCCTTCCAGAGCAGGAGAGAGGCACAGAGAGCAGTGTTTCACCCACATCTTATTAAAGTAAGATTTTACTGATAGGGATTCTGTTAGTGAAAATGCTAATTTAATGAATGTGGTTTAGTGTTTGTTTACTCTTTTACAGCAGGGTCGTTTTTGTATTTTGTTTACTCAAACTTTACACCCACTAACTTAGCAGCTTGTCTCTGTACTTCACACTAAATTTCTGAACTCTCTGTAGCTCTGCTGTTTTATTACTTTAAAATGCTGTGGTCCCTCCCCCCCCCCTTGTGTGTGTGTGTGTGTCTCTCTCTCTATATATCTAGCCATCTCTCTCCTTATGTGTTGTTCTCCCCCATGGTCTCTTTCTCTCTCTGTCTCTCTTCCTCCCCCATGGTCTCTTTCTCTCTCTGTCTCTCTTCCTCCCCCATGGTCTCTTTCTCTCTCTGTCTCTCTTCCTCCCCCATGGTCTCTTTCTCTGTCTCTCTTCCTCCCCCTCTGACTCTCATCCCTTATGTAATGAAAGAATCTATAAGCATAATTTGCAGCATTAAAGTAAAAAGTATGTTTTAAACATATTTTAATGGGCATGGATTTCTAGATCTCATAATCAGAGCAAGCATTGTGTTATCTGGCAAGAGTTTCTGTTACAATCCTTTTAGACTAAAATCAGATGTTTACTAAGTTGACCAGTTTTCCAAGACACCATTTAAAGGGACATGAAACCCATATGCAAATTTAAATAACTTTCCAATCTACATCTAATATCTAATTTTCTTCATTATTTTGATGTCCTTTGTTGAAAATCATATCTAAATATGCTCAGTAGCTGCTGATTGGTGGCTGCACATAGATACCTCATGTGATTGGCTCACCCATGTGCATTGCTATTTCTTCAACAAAGGATATCTAAAGAATGAAGGCGTATCCTGCCACTGCCTCACCAGCCTCTGATGTCACTGCACGTCACTGGAGTGTATGCATGGGATGAATGCGATAAATGTTATGTGAAAGGGATACCAACCTGTTTTATTGAAATATTTTAGAAATTTGTCTAGAATTTTTTAATGAATTTTTTAGTGAATTTTAAGTCTGATAATCAATACATTTATTTTGAAGATATTGGGATACTAGCCTCTCTCTTTTCTTTTATGAATACTATGGTAGATTGCAGACTACCACATAATATATAAATTTTATGAGAATTTATGAAGTTCTAGTCTATATATTTGTACACGTATAAGAACAGTCAAACATTAAGGCTTCCATTTTTCGCCATTTTCATAGAACGGTATTGAACACAATTAATAATTTAACTAAAAACTCTTTTTGAATTCTGCACATACTCTGCCCATAGCTAATAGCGCCATCTAGAACCATTTATATAGTTTCTAGACCACATTAACTGTCTAGGAAGGAGGCAGTTCATATAGATAGGCTTTTGGGCAAAAGTCTAGCGCTACACACACAAACATACACAGACTTAAATTTTAGCCAATCACTGCTGACTCATAAATAACTCCACGAAAGTAAGTACAATGTTATCTTTATGGCATACTTGAACTAGCACTGTCTAGCTATGAAAACTGTCAAAATGCACTGAGATAATAGGCAGCCTTCAAGGGCTTAGAAACTAGCATATGAGCCTAACTTAGTTTAGCTTTCAACAAAGAATACCAAAAGAACAAAGCAAATTTGATAATAAAAGTAAATTGGATAGTTTTTTTAACATTGCATACCCTATCTGAATTATGAAAGTTTAATTTTGACTAAACTGTCTCTTTAAGCCCCAAACCTATTCACCCTAATGCATAGTAACGTAAAAAAAATAATTTTGCCTAGGTCTCAGGAAGTACAAGAGTTCCAACCATTGCTGCTGGTGATGAATAAAACATCAGACCAAGTTAATGTCTTACACAACTGAGCCTACCAAGGTATGCTTTTCAACAAAGGATCCCAAGGGAACAAAGCAAAGTAGATAATAGAAGTCAATTGTTTTGTTTTTTTAAATGGCATGCTTTATCTGAATACTGAAAGAAAAATGTTTGGTTTCATGTTCCTTTAAGGAGAATAAACTAATTAAAAGGAACTTTGTAAGCTTTAATGTTCTCACATCAGAATTAACAACAGGTAACCACTCTCACTTCCATTGTAGCCTTCAAAAATTAAAAATAAATAAATAAAAGGAAGTGCACTTGATAATTTTTTTGGATTTTGGTAAAAAGGAAGAATCACAGTGTTGGAATGTATATGCCATGAAAAGACCATAAACCAGACTCATCAAAACATTGAATATAATAAGAAACACATAATAAAGCATCCAATATTGACACTCAACATGCTGTGGATACATCACAAGTAATGTGATCTTTAAAGTATATAGCAGCTGCAACTCTTCTGGGAAGGCTAGAATGTCACTGTGAGAATTTATGCCCATTCAATCTAAAGAGCACTTGTGATGTCAGACACTGATGTTGGACAAAAGGTCTGGCTTGCCACCGACATTCCAGTTCAACTCAAAGGTGTTCAATAGAGTTGAAGTCAAGACCCCAACTCTTGCCACACAGTTGAATGCACCCAATTGTAAAAAAAAATTATGTCTTTGCATCCTTCAGCCTTAAAGGGACGGTCTAGTCAAAAAAAAAAACTTTCAAGATTCAGATAATGCAATTTTAAATAACTTTCCAATTTACTTTTATTATCAAATTTGCTTTGCCAGTATTAAAAAAATGTTAATTTTTTATTGCACAAATAATCATTAAATACATTTATTTTAAATTAATTAATTTGTGCTTTTAATAGCTGAAAATTATATAATATTAGAAAATATTACACTGCCCCCAACCGGCTAGTTCATAATGCCACTTTGCTACTTCAAAATGCCAACCGGCTATCAAACGCTGCAAGCCAATGGTGCATAAACTGAATTGTATAAAGGAGTAGAATAAGTGTAAACGTGGTTGACATTATGCCAACAATTATAAGTCGATAACATAATTTATGCTTACCTTATAAATTATTTTCTTCCTTGGCAGTGAGAGTCCACAAATTCATTCACTACTTCACCTGGCCATCAGGATGAGGCAAAAACACCCCAAACAAAGCTTTGCATATCCCTCTCACTTCCCCTACCCTCTCAGTAGTTCAAGCCGAGGATAAGGCAAAGTAGAGAGATACAAGGGGTATAGAGGTGCCAAAGACTGCCACTACTACAATAATACAAGGCGGGTTCATGGACTCTCACTGCCAAGAAAGAAAATATTTTATCAGGTAAGCATAAATAATGTTTTATTTCTAATGGCAGTAAGAGCCCACAAATTAATTCATTACCTATGGGAAACAAATACCCAAGCTGTAGAGGACAAGTAATGAATCGGGAGGGAAAGGTAAGGAAAGTACCTCTGCTGAGGCAAAAACATAAAATCTGTAAAATTTCATGAAAGTATGCAGTGAGGACCAAGTAGCACCTTTGCATATCTGTTTGACTGAAGCCTCATTCTTGAAGGCCCAGGCAGAAAAAAATGCACAGGTAGAATGTGCCGTAATTTAGGATGAGGGCTGCTGGCCCGCTTTCAAATATGCCATGCAAATCAGACTCCTAATCCAGAAAGAAATAGAAACAGCAGTGGCCTTCTGACCTCTTGCGCTTACCAGAATGCAGGACAAATATGGAAGATGATTGACAAAACTTCTTGGTAGCATGGAGGATAGAACTTTAGTGCTCTAACTACATCCAAATTATGCAAAATCCTCTCTTTAGGAGGAGGAGGAGGATGGAGAGATGGAACAACAGTCTCCTGATTAATTTTGTGAGTGACCTTAAGTAAGAACCCCACGGAACAGCCTCATCAGCATGAAATGAAAAACCAGGTTAGGTGGATCACATTGAAGAGCAGACAATTCTGAAACTCTACAAGAAGAAGAAATGGCTAACAAAAACACAACATTCCAAGTTAGAAATTTGATATCAATAGAATGCATAGGCTCTAATGAAGCCTGATGAAGAACAAGATTAAGGCACCAAGGAGGAACAATATGTTTGAAAGCAGAAATGTGATCCTTAAGAGAACTAGCTCCAGGCCCTTCTCAAAACCATCCTGAAGAAATTGAAGGATATGCGGTCTTCCCCTTGTTGCAGGGAAATCCCCATTCCACACACCAAGATAGAGAAATGCTCCACACTTTGTGGTAAACCCGCCTGGTAATATATCTCTGTCCACTGAAGAATACGAGAGGCTTCCTTCATTGCCAGATAACTGCAAATTCCACCCTAGTGATTGATATAGGCCACCATAGTGATGTCCGATTGGAATCGAATAAAACTGACAGAGCACAACTGAAGAGTGTTGAACATGTCCCTTAGTTCTAGATGTTCTAGGATGTTAATAGGGAGGATTGCTTCCTCTGGGCACCAGATCCCCTGAGCTCACACAGCACCCCAGCTTGTCAGACTTAAATATGTTGTAAAGATTTCCCAGTATGGGCATAGAAAACACATGCCCTGGCTTACAGTTACCTGAGACAGCCAGAAGGAGAGAGATTATCTCAACACTGGATCCAGAGATATTTCCTCAGACAGGTCTGAGTGAACCCCATTAAACCAAGATGTCGTCCAAGTAAGGTGGCAAAGTAATCCCTTGCAGTCTGACTTCCGCAAGGAGGGCCCCTAGAACCTTTGTAAGGATCCTCGGAGCCGTAGCTAAACCAAATGGAAGGGCTATGAACTGGTAGTAATTGTCCAGGAAGGCAAAACAAAAGAATTGCTGAATATCTCTGTGAATGGGGATGTGTAGATACGCATCTTTCAAATCTATAGTGGTCATGAACTGACCTTCCTGGAAGAGGGGAAGAATGGATCTGATGGTCTCCATTTTGAAGGAAGGTACACTCAAAAATTTGTTCAGACATTTTAAATCTAGAATGGGATGGAAAGTTCCCAACTTTTGTGAACTATAAATAGATTGGAATGGAAACACTTTCTCCTCTCAGCTTGGGGAACTGGGACTATAACCCCCATGGATAAAAATAAGGCCTTACCCTTAAAAGCCAGCGATAGGAGCTTCGAGTTGGAAACTATGTCTGCTGACCAGGACTTTAACCAGAGAGCCCTTCGAGTAAGTACAACAAAACCAGAGGTCTTGGCATTGAGGCAAATAATTTGGATGATTGCGTCACAAATAAAGGAATTGGCCCTCTTTAGGGCCCAAATGCAGTCCTGAATATACTCCAATGGAGACTCCACCGAAATTAGTTCAGATAAGGCATCACAACAAAAGGTGACAGCTCCAGCTACTGCTGCGAAACCTACAGCAGGCTGGAAAAGTAAGCCAACTTGAAGAAAAACCTCTCTTAGGTATCCCTCTAGTTTCCTATCCATATGATCCTTAAAGGAAGTACTATCCTCAAGTGGCATAGTAGTGTGAGTGGAAATAGCACCGTCCACCTTAGGAACCATATTCAACACTTCTAAATTATCTGGGACAGGAAACATTTTCTTAAAATTCGGAAAATGGGAAAAAGAACCAGATTTATCCTATTCCTTAAACATAATGTCTGCCATCAATGAAGGCACTGGCAACACTTCAGGGTCTTTAACTTAGGTCTAAACACCATATCCAGATTGTGCACCTGTTTTTCTTCAGCTGGTTTAGACTCAGGCACGTCCAGCGTGGACAAAACCTCCAAGTAAAAATCAAAAAAAAAAAAAAAATGATTTCCTCTGAATCCTGAGCTTTCTCATCGGATGAGCCAGAGGACAAATGTTCCCCCTCAGAACTAGTTGAGGAATTTTCATTTTGTTTCATCGTTCGGTACCTTCTAGTGAGCTGCTGGACTTACACCCAGCAGAGCCATGCTTAACCTTCCTCTTCCCTACAAGAGGCAAAGTGATCACGGTAGCAGTAACTGTCAATCGTAATTGGGTTGCAGGGTACTGCTTGTGGAATAACTTGCTGCAGTACTGGCATATCAAGGCTGATAGATATCTGTGACGCCGCAGAGTACACTGGATTGGGGTGAACCGGGGACAGCATCACAGGCACCTTGGTACAATGCTTCCCAGAATGAGACTGCAGTAGTAAGGCAAGAATTGCACAATTGGGCTGGTGGACACAATGTACATTTATTTGAGTCAATTAGAACAGCAGGGCCATTGTAATCTTGGTTAAAATCTGGTACTGAGTCCTCCATATCTCTTAGAGAGGATTACTATGGTAATTGTTTAACAAGTAAATACCAACTAGCCCCCTTAAAGCCGTGTTAGGGATGTCTCACCACCACCCGAATAGGCCACCTCTCCACTGCTGATCTGAAACTGAATGAACATCGGCACACAGCACGCTCGAAGATACATGTACAAAAGGGCAGGAGTGGCGCCAAAATACTGTGCAGCGAAGCCTCTTAGTCCTCTGTTATATGCGCTCCAGTAGCCGTGTTCACTATCTATAAAACCTCTTTTGTAACTTACTTGCTGCTGCCCGAACTCCACTGTAGTCATTACAGCAGCCTCATGAAGGCAAAAAGAAATGGGTTCACCGGATCACTCCTATTCTTAGACGTATCTGGTGCCACTTGTTACATGTCAAATACATATTGCCTACTCACCCCTACTGGAGGTTACCAAATCATATGCAAATTGTAAGTACTAACATCTTACTGTCAATCTCCACTGGATCCCAGTAACATATCCATTTGCTAATAAAGGTTGACCTCTTTTCTGTATGGGAAAAATAAGGTCCACAGATCCCATACTAGGCAACAAGCCATATAGGGGGGAAGAGGGAGACAAGGACTTACCAGTTAGAAGTCTCTTCATGTCTGTGTCCTGCAATACAGAAAGTTCAGTGTAATTAACACTATTTGTCTGTAAAAAGGGAGTATAGCTCAGAACTCTAGAGGAGGCATGGGAACTTTCATATGACCAACAGAACCTAACAGACACAAGACTCTATTCAGACAATTATATGGTCTCTTCAGCTCCCCTATCATCTCATGTAGGAAACAATCCATTTGAGGACAACATTGGAATCTTCAGTAGAGCACCTCTCTATGCCAACCTCCATGAAAAGAGGCAAATAACTGGGAGGGTAGGGGAAGTGTTGGGGGAGGGAGGGGATGTAAAGCTTTGTTGGGGGTGTCTTTGCCGCCTCCTGGTGGCAGGTAAAGTATTTCCTATAGGATATGAATGAATTTGTGGACTCACTGGCATTATAAAAAAAATTATTTTAATGGATTTTTATAATTTTGTATGCCAATATTTTAGTAAAAAAAAAAAAGTGTATTTCATACTAGTAAACCTGTGTAAAGATACCCACTTACATTGTGAGCCATAACACAAAGTTTTTAATTTGTTTTTCTTCTTTCATTTTTTTTTAAGAATTGTGATTAAAGGGAAACTGTAAGCAGAAACTAACTAAGCTTGTAACGATTTAACTACCCTTATTAAGCATTTACTCCATATAATCTCATAATGAGATAGTTACCGTATTGCCGTTATCATTCATCAAACTTTTATTGCTTTCCAAACCCACTCCGTGGGTATCCTTATGACCTGTCCAATCCGGGCTCACAACTACGGTTGGAATATGGCGTTTCTATTAAGCTATGCACATGCACAAGATTGTGCAACGTCACTGAAAAGTCACTCCTTGAAACACTGGCTGGACCGATATATGTTTTTCAGTTATGTGAGTGTAAATTCGTCAGCAACCATAAGAAATGCGCATGCGAGATTTGAAGGATTTTGATGCGCATGCCAAGTAGGGCTGATTCCTCATGTACTGATATGCAAGAGGGCAAAATCGGATAGGTTATTGCTTCCTAAGAGGTAATGCCCATATTAGAGGGAAGGCTTTGGTGACGTCATCTTGGATAAATAAAAATTAAAAATCAAAATGTTAGGCACTATTGTTTTTGAAAAATATAAGGTCAGTAAGTTTAACTTTATGTTTATTTTCCATTTTATGGTGTTTGTTGGGGTTAAAAAACATAAAAGTTAGTAATCCTTTAAGATACTTTCACATTTAGCTTAAACATTTTTCTTTCATGAGTCAGATAGAGCAGCAGTTCCCAACCTGTGGTACGGTACGCGGTGAACCGGTTGGGGTTACGCGAAAATATTATCGTAATGGTGGAAGATGTGGGGGAAGGGTTGGGGGGCCACTCTCAATGGGTCATCAACTAATAACCATCATGGAACTGTGGAAGGAAGGAGCGCTCAGCCGGAAAGTGACAAGTGAAGTCCTGGCATATAGGCAGATGGGAGCCCCTGCACCTGAAATATGTGGACCAGGTGTGGATGACTTCGGTCAACATATTAATGATCACCCTGTGTCACCAGACAGCTTAGGCTCCTGCTCCACCCACCCCCGTGCACACAATTGTGACTGCAAGTGCACAGTTCAAAGCAGCATAGCTGCGTGTACACGTGTGGTAGAGCTGTGGAGGTTTGCGACTCACATAGACGAGGCGGGTCTGCATCCCCAAATAAGTTATAGTCAGTGCCGGTAAGTAAAATACTGCTGCTAGTGCTTGCTTGATTCAGATTGCTTCACTTTCAACTAAAAACGTCCATAGTGGCTGGGTGGTTAATCACACATTTAAATATTTATTTTTATGATCATTACACTTTGACTCCCCCCAGGGCCATGTTTAGGGGCAACTAGGCAGCTGCCAGGGGCGCCAGTCACACAGCAGGGCTCCTACTGAGAATGACATCTGAGCTTTAATCCTGTTTATACACGTACATTCAGGTATAGCTTACCTTAAACTATTTATTATCAGGGTATTGTCAGGTATTAATAGACTATCTATTATATGGGTTTACCATGATAAAAATTAGTTTATTAATAACTGACAATACCCTGATAATAAATAGTTTATTAATACCTGACAAAACCCTGATAATAAATAGTTTATTAATACCGGATTGTAGATAGTTTATTTATACCTGACAATACACTGAAAATAAATAGTTTAAATTTAAAAAAAAAAAAAAAAAAAATTTTTTGAGGGATGGGTGGGGGTAATGAAGACAGGGGGGTACTCCTAAATGAAAAGCCAAATCAAGGGGTACGGGAGAGAAAAAAGGTTGGGAACTGCTGAGATAGAGCATGGAATTTTTTTTACAATTTTCCAATTTACTTCTACTATCTAATTTGTTTTGTTCTCTTTGTATCTTCTGTTGAAAAACATAATTTATGTAAGAACTTACCTGATAAATTCATTTCTTTCATATTAGCAAGAGTCCATGAGCTAGTGACGTATGGGATATACATTCCTACCAGGAGGGGCAAAGTTTCCCAAACCTTAAAATGCCTATAAATACACCCCTCACCACACCCACAATTCAGTTTAACGAATAGCCAAGAAGTGGGGTGATAAGAAAAAAGTGCGAAAGCATATAAAATAAGGAATTGGAATAATTGTGCTTTATACTAAAAAATCATAACCACCACAAAAAAGGGCGGGCCTCATGGACTCTTGCTAATATGAAAGAAATGAATTTATCAGGTAAGTTCTTACATAAATTATGTTTTCTTTCATGTAATTAGCAAGAGTCCATGAGCTAGTGACGTATGGGATAATGACTACCCAAGATGTGGATCTTTCCACACAAGAGTCACTAGAGAGGGAGGGATAAAATAAAGACAGCCAATTCCTGCTGAAAATAATCCACACCCAAAATAAAGTTTAATGAAAAACATAAGCAGAAGATTCAAACTGAAACCACTGCCAGAAGTACTTTTCTACCAAAAACTGCTTCAGAAGAAGAAAACACATCAAAATGGTAGAATTTAGAAAAAGTATGCAAAGAGGACCAAGTTGCTGCTTTGCAAATCTGATCAATCGAAGCTTCATTCCTAAATGCCCAGGAAGTAGAAACTGAACTAGTAGAATGAACTGTAATCCTTAGAGGCGGAGTTTTACCCGACTCGACATAAGAATGATGAAATAAAGATTTCAACCAAGATGCCAAAGAAATGGCAGAAGCTTTCTGGCCTTTTCTAGAACCGGAAAAGATAACAAATAAACTAGAAGTCTTACGGAAAGACTTAGTAGCTTCAACATAATATTTCAAAGCTCTAACAACATCCAAAGAATGCAACGATTTCTCCCTAGAATTCTTAGGATTAGGACATAATGAAGGAACCACAAATTCTCTACTAATGTTGTTGGAATTCACAACTTTAGGTAAAAAATCAAAAGAAGTTCGCAACACCGCCTTATCCTGATGAAAAATCAGAAAAGGAGACTCACAAGAAAGAGCAGATAATTCAGAAACTCTTCTGGCAGAAGAGATTGCCAAAAGGAACAAAACTTTCCAAGAAAGTAATTTAATGTCCAATGAATGCATAGGTTCAAACGGAGGAACTTGAAGAGCCCCCAGAACCAAATTCAAACTCCAAAGAGGAGAAATTGACTTAATGACAGGTTTTATACGAACCAAAGCTTGTACAAAACAATGAATATCAGGAAGAATAGTAATCTTTCTATGAAAAAGAACAGAAAGAGCAGAGATTTGACCTTTCAAGGAACTTGCGGACAAACCCTTATCTAAACCATCCTGAAGAAACTGAAAAATTCTCGGTATTCTAAAAGAATGCCAAAAAATGATGAGAAAGACACCAAGAAATATAAGTCTTCCAGACTCTATAATATATCTCTCTAGATACAGATTTACGCGCCTGTAACATAGTATTAATCACAGAGTCAGAGAAACCTCTTTGACCCAGAATCAAGCGTTCAATCTCCATACCTTTAAATTTAAGGATTTCAGATCCTGATGGAAAAAAGAACCTTGCGACAGAAGGTCTGGTCTTAACGGAAGAGTCCACGGTTGGCAAGAGGCCATCCGGACCAGATCCGCATACCAAAACCTGTGAGGCCATGCCGGAGCTACCAGCAGAACAAACGAGCATTCCTTCAGAATCTTGGAGATTACTCTTGGAAGAAAAACTAGAGGCGGAAAGATATAGGCAGGATGATACTTCCAAGGAAGTGAAAAATGCATCCACTGCCTCCGCCCGAGGATCCCGGGATCCGGACAGATACCAGGGAAGTTTCTTGTTTAGATGAGAAGCCATAAGATCTATTTCTGGGAGTTCCCACATTTGAACAATCTGAGGAAATACCTCTGGGTGAAGAGACCATTCACCCAAGTGCAACGTTTGGCGACTGAGATAATCCGCTTTCCAATTGTCCATACCTGGGATATGAACCGCAGAGATTAGACAGGAGCTGGATTCCGCCCAAACCAAAATTCGAGATACTTCTTTCATAGCCAGAGGACTGTGAGTCCCTCCTTGATGATTGATGTATGCCACAGTTGTGACATTGTCTATCTGAAAACAAATGAACAACTCTCTCTTCAGAAGAGGCCAAGACTGAAGAGCTCTGAAAATTGCACGGAGTTCCAAAATATTGATCGGAAATCTCATCTCCTGAGATTCCCAAACCCCGTGTGCCGTCAGATACCCCCACACAGCTCCCCAACCTGTAAGACTTGCATCTGTTGAGATTATAGTCCAGGTCGGAAGAACAAAGAAGCCCCCTGAACTAAACGATGGTGATCTGTCCACCATGTCAGAGAGTGTCGTAAAATCGGTTTAAAGATATTAATTGAGATATCTGTGAGTAATCCCTCCACCATTGGTTCAGCATACAGAGCTGAAGAGGTCGCATGTGAAAACGAGCAAAGGAGATCGCATATGATGCGGCAGTCCTAAGACCTAACATTTCCATGCATAAGGCTACCAAAGGGAATGATTGTGACTGAAGGTTTTGACAAGCTGATATCAATGTTAAACTTATCTTGTCTGACAAGGACAGAGTCATAGACACTGAATCTATCTAGAAACCTAAAAAGGTTACCCTTGTCTGAGGAATCAATGAACTGAATTGGTAAATTGATCCTCCAACCATGAACTTGAAGAAACAACACAAGTCGATTCGTATGAGATTCTTCGAAAATGAGAAGACTGAGCAAGTACCAAGATATCGTCCAAAATAAGGAAATACCAAAACCCTGTTCTCTGATTACAGAAAGAAGGGCACCGAGAACCTTTGAAAAAAATTCTTGGAACTGAGGCTAGGCCAAACGGTAGAGCCACAAAACTGGTAATGCTTGTCTAAAAAGAGAATCTCAGACGCTAAAAGTGATCTGGATGAATCGGAATATGCAGATACACATCCTGTAAATCTATTGTAGACATATAATGCCCTTGCTAAACAAAAGGCAGGATAGTCCTACAGTAACCATCTTGAATGTTGGTATCCTAACATAACGATTCAATAATGATAGATCCGGAACTGGTCTGAAGGAATTGACCTTCTTTGGTACAATGAAGAGATAAAATAAAACCCCAGCCCCTGTTCCAGAACTGGAACTGGCATAATTACTCTAGCCAACTCTAGATCTGAAACACATTTCAGAAATGCTGAGCCTTGCTGTGTTAACTGGGACACGGGAAAGAAAAAAATCTCTTAGCAGGAGGCCTTAACTTGAAGCCAATTCTGTACCTTTCTGAAACAATGTTCTGAAACCAGAGATTGAGAACGGAATTGATCCAAATTTCTTTGAAGAAAACGTAATCTGCCCCATACCAGCTGAGCTGGAATAAGGGCCGCACCTTCATAGGTACTTAGGAGCTGGCTATAGGTTTCTATAAGGCTTGGATATATTCCAAACTGGAAATAGTTTCCAAACTGATACCGCTCCTGAGAATGAAGGATCAGGCTTTTGTTCCTTGTTGTGAGGAAAGGAACGAAAATGATTATTTACCCTGGAAAGAGAGGGAAAGCAAAGTTGACTTAGAAGACATATCAGCATTCCAAGTTTAATCCATAAAGCTTTTCTAGCTAAAATAGCTAGAGACATATACCTGACATCAACTCTAATGATATCAAAAGATGGTATCACCAATAAAATTATTAGCATGTTATAGAATAATAATAATGCTATAAAATTATGATCTGTTACTTGTTGCGCTAAAGCTTCTAACCAAAAAGTTGAAGCAACATCCGCTAAAAATATAGCAGGTCTAAGAAGATTACCTGAACATAAGTAAGCTTTTCTTAGAAAGGATTCAATTTTCCTATCTAAAGGATCCTTAAATGAAGTACTATCTGCCGTAGGAATAGTAGTACATTAGCAGGAGTAGAGACAGCCCCATAACCTTAGGGATTTTTGTCCCAAAAAACTCTAATCTGTCAGATGGCACAGGATATAATTGCTTAAACGTCTAGAAGGAGTAAATAAATTACCCAAATTATTCCATTCCCTGGGAATTACTTCAGAAATAGCATCAGGGAGATTAAACACTTCTGGAATAACTACAGGAGATTTAAAAACCTTATTTAAACGTTTACATTTAGTATCAAGAGGACCAGAATCCTCTATTTCTAATGCAAATAATACTTCTTTAAGTAAAGAACGAATAAATTCCATCTTGAACAAATACAAAGATTTATCAGCATCAACCTCTGAGACAGAAACCTCTGAACCAGAAGAACCATTATCAGTATCAGAATGATGATGTTCATTTAAAAATTCATCTGAAAAAAGAGAAGTTTTAAAAGACTTTTATGTATACTAGAAGGAGAAATAACAGACATAGCCTTCTTAATGGATTTAAAAAATAAAATCTCTTATGTTATCAGGAACACTCTGAAAATTAGATGTTGACGGAACAGAAACAGGTAATGTAACAGTACTAAAGGAAATTTTATCTGCATTAATAAGTTTGACATGACATGCAATACAAACAACAGCTGGAGAAACAGATACCAAAAGTTTATAGCAGATACACTTAGCTTGGTAGCTCCAGCACTGGGCAGTGATTTTCCTGAAGTATCTTCTGACTCAGTTGCAACGTGGAACATCTTGCAATATGTAAAAGAAAAAAACAACATATAAAGCAAAATTGATCAAATTCCTTAAATGACAGTTTCAGGAATGGGAAAAAAATGCCAGTGAACAAGCTTCTAGCAACCAGAAGCAATAAATAATGAGACTTAAATAATGTGGAGACAAAAATGACGCCCATATTTTTTAGCGCCAAAAAAGACGCCCACATTATTTGGCGCCTAAATGCTTTTGGCGCCAAAAATTACGCCACATCCGGAACGCCGACATTTTTGACGCAAAAAACGTCAAAAAATGACGCAACTTCCGGCGACACGTATGACGCCGGAAACAGAAAAAAATTTTGCGCCAAAAAAGTCAGCGCCAAGAATGACGCAATAAAATGAAGCATTTTCTGCCCCCGCGAGCCTAACAGCCCACAGGGAAAAAGTCAAAAATTTTTAAGGTAAGAAAAAATGATTGAAACAAATGCATTTATCCCAAATATGAAACTGACTGTCTGAAAAATAAGGAATGTTGAACATTCTGAGTCAAGGCAAATAAATGTTTGAATACATATATTTAGAACTTTATAAACAAAGTGCCCAACCATAGCTTAGAGTGTCACAGAAAATAAGATTTACTTACCCCAGGACACTCATCTACATGTTTGTAGAAAGCCAAACCAGTACTGAAACGAGAATCAGCAGAGGTAATGGTATATATAAGAGTATATCGTCGATCTGAAAAGGGAGGTAAGAGATGAATCTCTACGACCGATAACAGAGAACCTATGAAATAGACCCCGTAGAAGGAGATCACTGCATTCAAATAGGCAATACTCTCCTCACATCCCTCTGACATTCACTGCACGCTGAGAGGAAAACCGGGCTCCAACTTGCTGCGGAGCGCATATCAACGTAGAATCTAGCACAAACTTACTTCACCACCTCCATCGGAGGCAAAGTTTGTAAAACTGAATTGTGGTGAGGGGTGTATTTATAGGCATTTTAAGGTTTGGGAAACTTTGCCCCTCCTGGTAGGAATGTATATCCCATACGTCACTAGCTCATGGACTCTTGCTAATTACATGAAAGAAATGATATCTAGGTAGGCTCAGGGGCTACAATGCAATACCAGGAGGTAGCTGCTGATTTGTGGCGACACAGATAAAAACGCCATTGAAAGTGCAGCACATCCTTCTTAGTGCACACTGTTAACGTTACTGCCAAACCCTATCCTCTGATCCGAAATATAGAGGTGGTGATATGGAACAGCTATCACTGATATTGTGGCCACTTAAAATTTACTGCTGATGATGTGAGAAGAGGTAGAGGAGTCTAGGAATGATATTGATTTAATTTTAGATAAAAACATAATTTATGCTTACCTGATAAATTTATTTCTCTTGTAGTGTGTTCAGTCCACGGGTCATCCATTACTTATGGGATATATTCTCCTTCCCAACAGGAAGTTGCAAGAGGATCACCCAAGCAGAGCTGCAATATAGCTCCTCCCCTCACATGTCATATCCAGTCATTCGACCGAAACAAGACGAGAAATGAGAAACTATAGGGTGCAGTGGTGACTGGAGTTTTAATTTAAATTTAGAACTGCCTCAAAAAGACAGGGCGGGCCGTGGACTGAACACACTACAAGAGAAATAAATTTATCAGGTAAGCATAAATTATGTTTTCTCTTGTTAAATGTGTTCAGTCCACGGGTCATCCATTACTTATGGGATACCAATACCAAAGCTAAAGTACACGGATGATGGGAGGGACAAGGCAGGAACATTAAACAGAAGGAACCACTGCCTGTAGAACCTTTCTCCCAAAAACAGCCTCCGAAGAAGCAAAAGTGTCAAATTTGTAAAATTTTGAAAAGGTATGAAGTGAAGACCAAGTTGCAGCCTTGCAAATCTGTTCAACAGAGGCCTCATTCTTAAAGGCCCAGGTGGAAGCCACAGCTCTAGTGGAATGAGCTGTAATTCTTTCAGGGGGCTGCTGTCCAGCAGTCTCATAGGCTAAACGAATTATGCTACGAAACCAAAAAGACAGAGAGGTGGCCGAAGCCTTTTGACCTATCCTCTGTCCAGAATAAACGACAAACAGAGAAGAAGTTTGCCGAAAATCTTTAGTTGCCTGTAAGTAGAACTTCAGGGCACGGACTACATCCAGATTATGCAAAAGACGTTCCTTCTTTGAAGAAGGATTAGGACATAATGATGGAACAACAATCTCTTGATTGATATTCCTGTTAGAAACTACCTTAGGTAAAAACCCAGGTTTAGTACGCAGAACTACCTTGTCTGAATGAAAAATCAGATAAGGAGAATCACAATGTAAGGCAGTTAACTCAGAGACTCTTCGAGCCGAGGAAATAGCCATCAAAAACAGAACTTTCCAAGATAACAGCTTAATATCAATGGAATGAAGGGGTTCAAACGGAACACCTTGAAGAACTTTAAGAAACAGAATTTATGCTTACCTGATAAATTACTTTCTCCAACGGTGTGTCCGGTCCACGGCGTCATCCTTACTTGTGGGATATTCTCCTCCCCAACAGGAAATGGCAAAGAGCCCAGCAAAGCTGGTCACATAATCCCTCCTAGGCTCCGCCTAACCCAGTCATTCGACCGACGTACAGGAGGAAATATGCATAGGAGAAACCATATGATACCGTGGTGACTGTAGTTAGAGAAAATAATTCATCAGACCTGATTAAAAAAACCAGGGCGGGCCGTGGACCGGACACACCGTTGGAGAAAGTAATTTATCAGGTAAGCATAAATTCTGTTTTCTCCAACATAGGTGTGTCCGGTCCACGGCGTCATCCTTACTTGTGGGAACCAATACCAAAGCTTTAGGACACGGATGAAGGGAGGGAGCAAATCAGGTCACCTAAATGGAAGGCACCACGGCTTGCAAAACCTTTCTCCCAAAAATAGCCTCCGAAGAAGCAAAAGTATCAAATTTGTAAAATTTGGCAAAAGTGTGCAGTGAAGACCAAGTCGCTGCCTTACATATCTGGTCAACAGAAGCCTCGTTCTTGAAGGCCCATGTGGAAGCCACAGCTCTAGTGGAGTGAGCTGCGATTCTTTCAGGAGGCTGCCGTCCGGCAGTCTCATAAGCCAATCGGATAATGCTTTTAAGCCAAAAAGAAAGAGAGGTAGAAGTTGCTTTTTGACCTCTCCTTTTACCAGAATAAACAACAAACAAAGAAGATGTTTGTCTGAAATCTTTAGTAGCCTCTAAATAGAATTTTAGAGCACGGACTACGTCCAAATTGTGTAACAAACGTTCCTTCTTTGAAACTGGATTCGGACACAAAGAAGGTACAACTATCTCCTGGTTAATAATTTTGTTGGAAACAACTTTCGGAAGAAAACCAGGCTTAGTACGCAAAACCTCCTTATCTGCATGGAACACCAGATAGGGCGGAGAACACTGCAGAGCAGATAACTCTGAAACTCTTCTAGCAGAAGAAATTGCAACCAAAAACAAAACTTTCCAAGATAATAACTTAATATCTACGGAATGTAAGGGTTCAAACGGAACCCCTTGAAGAACTGAAAGAACTAGATTTAGACTCCAGGGAGGAGTCAAAGGTCTGTAAACAGGCTTGATTCTAACCAGAGCCTGAACAAATGCTTGAACATCTGGCACAGCTGCCAGCCGTTTGTGAAGTAAAACAGATAAAGCAGAGATCTGTCCCTTCAGAGAACTTGCAGATAATCCTTTCTCCAAACCTTCTTGTAGAAAGGATAGAATCTTAGGAATTTTTATCTTGTTCCATGGGAATCCTTTAGATTCACACCAACAGATATATTTTTTCCATATTTTATGGTAAATTTTTCTAGTTACAGGCTTTCTAGCCTGAATCAAAGTATCTATTACAGAATCTGAAAACCCACGCTTTGATAAAATCAAGCGTTCAATCTCCAAGCCGTCAGTTGGAGGGAGACCAGATTCGGATGTTCGAATGGACCTTGAACAAGAAGGTCCTGTCTCAAAGGTAGCTTCCATGGTGGAGCCGATGACATATTCACCAGGTCTGCATACCAAGTCCTGCGTTGCCACGCAGGAGCTATCAAGATCACCGAAGCCCTCTCCTGATTGATCCTGGCTACCAGTCTGGGAATGAGAGGAAACGGTGGGAATACATAAGCTAGGTTGAAGGTCCAAGGTGCTACTAGTGCATCTACTAGAGTCGCCTTGGGATCCCTGGAACTGGACCCGTAGCAAGGAACCTTGAAGTTCTGACGAGACGCCATCAGATCCATGTCTGGAATGCCCCATAATTGAGTTATTTGGGCAAAGATTTCCGGATGGAGTTCCCACTCCCCCGGATGGAATGTCTGACGACTCAGAAAATCCACTTCCCAATTTTCCACTCCTGGGATGTGGATTGCAGACAAGTGGCAGGAGTGATTCTCCGCCCATTGAATTATCTTGGTCACTTCCTCCATCGCCAGGGAACTCCTTGTTCCTCCCTGATGGTTGATATATGCAACAGTCATGTTGTCTGATTGAAACCTTATGAATTTGGCCTTTGCTAGTTGAGGCCAAGCTTTGAGAGCATTGAATATCGCTCTCAGTTCCAGAATGTTTATCGGGAGAAGAGATTCTTCCCGAGACCATAAACCCTGAGCTTTCAGGGGTTCCCAGACCGCGCCCCAGCCCACCAGACTGGAGTCGGTCGTGACAATGACCCACTCTGGTCTGCGGAAGCTCATTCCCTGTGACAGGTTGTCCAGGATCAGCCACCAACGGAGTGAATCTCTGGTCTTTTGATCTACTTGAATCGTCGGAGACAAGTCTGTATAATCCCCATTCCACTGTCTGAGCATGCACAGTTGTAATGGTCTTAGATGAATTCGTGCAAAAGGAACTATGTCCATTGCTGCAACCATCAATCCTATTACTTCCATGCACTGCGCTATGGAAGGACGAAGAACAGAATGAAGTACTTGACAAGAGCTTAGAATTTTTGATTTTCTGACCTCTGTCAGAAAAATCCTCATTTCTAAGGAATCTATTATTGTTCCCAAGAAGGGAACTCTTGTTGACGGGGACAGAGAACTTTTTTCTTTGTTCACTTTCCATCCGTGAGATCTGAGAAAGGCTAGGACGATGTCCGTATGAGCCTTTGCTTTTGACAGAGACGACGCTTGAATCAGGATGTCGTCCAAGTAAGGTACTACTGCAATGCCCCTTGGTCTTAGAACCGCTAGAAGGGACCCTAGTACCTTTGTGAAAATTCTCGGAGCAGTGGCTAATCCGAATGGAAGTGCCACAAACTGGTAATGCTTGTCCAGAAAAGCAAACCTTAGGAACTGATGATGTTCCTTGTGGATAGGAATATGTAGGTACGCATCCTTTAAATCCACCGTGGTCATAAATTGACCTTCCTGGATGGTGGGAAGGATCATTCGAATGGTTTCCATTTTGAACGATGGAACCCTGAGAAATTTGTTTAGGATCTTGAGATCTAAAATTGGTCTGAATGTTCCCTCTTTTTTGGGAACTATGAACAGGTTGGAGTAAAACCCCATCCCTTGTTCTCTTATTGGAACTGGATGAATTACTCCCATCTTTAACAGGTCTTCTACACAATGTAAGAATGCCTGTCTCTTTATTTGGTTTGAAGATAATTGAGACCTGTGGAACCTTCCCCTTGGGGGTAGTTCCTTGAATTCCAGGAGATAACCTTGAGAAACTATTTCTAGTGCCCAAGGATCCTGAACATCTCTTGCCCAAGCCTGAGCAAAGAGAGAAAGTCTGCCCCCCACCAGATTCGGTCCCGGATCGGGGGCCATCCCTTCATGCTGTTTTGGTAGCAGTGGCAGGCTTCTTGGCCTGCTTACCCTTGTTCCAGCCTTGCATCGGTCTCCAGGCTGGTTTGGGTTGTGAAGTATTACCCTCTTGCTTAGAGGATGTAGAATTAGAGGCTGGTCCGTTTCTGCGAAAGGGACGAAAATTAGGCTTATTTTTAGCCTTAAAAGACCTATCCTGAGGGAGGGCGTGGCCCTTTCCCCCGGTGATGTCTGAAATAATCTCTTTCAAATCAGGACCAAACAGTGTTTTACCCTTGAAAGGGATGTTAAGCAATTTTGTCTTGGAAGACACATCCGCTGACCAAGACTTTAGCCAAAGCGCTCTGCGCGCCACAATAGCAAACCCTGAATTTTTCGCCGCTAATCTAGCTAATTGCAAAGCGGCATCTAAAATAAAAGAGTTAGCCAATTTAAGTGCTTGAACTCTGTCCATAACCTCCTCATACGAAGATTCTTTATTGAGCAACTTTTCTAGTTCTTCGAACCAGAAACACGCTGCCGTAGTGACAGGAACAATGCATGAAATTGGTTGTAGAAGGTAACCTTGCTGAACAAACATCTTTTTAAGCAAACCCTCTAATTTTTTATCCATAGGATCTTTGAAAGCACAACTATCTTCTATAGGAATAGTAGTGCGTTTGTTTAGAGTAGAAACCGCCCCCTCGACCTTGGGGACTGTCTGCCATAAGTCCTTTCTGGTGTCGACTATAGGAAATAATTTCTTAAATATAGGGGGAGGAACAAAAGGTATGCCGGGCCTTTCCCACTCCTTATTTACTATGTCCGCCACCCGCTTGGGTATAGGAAAGGCGTCGGGGTGCACCGGAACCTCTAGGAACTTGTCCATTTTACATAATTTCTCTGGAATGACCAAATTGTCACAATCATCCAGAGTAGATAATATCTCCTTAAGCAGTGCGCGGAGATGTTCTAATTTAAATTTAAATGTTACAACATCAGGTTCAGCTTGTTGAGAAATTTTTCCTGAATCTGAAATTTCTCCCTCAGACAAAACCTCCCTCCTGGCCCCTTCAGATTGGTGTGAGGGTATGTCAGAACAGTTATCATCAGCGTCCTCTTGCTCTTCAGTGTTTAAAACAGAGCAATCGCGCTTTCTCTGATAAGTAGGCATTTTGGATAAAATGTTTGCAATAGAATTATCCATTACAGCCGTTAATTGTTGCATGGTAATAAGTATTGGCGCACTAGATGTACTAGGGGCCTCTTGTGTGGGCAAAACTGGTGTAGACACAGAAGGGGAAGATGCAGTATCATGCTTACTCCCCTCATTTGAGGAATCATCTTGGGCAATATCATTATCTGTGGCATCATTGTCCCTACTTTGTTTGGACACTATGGCACAATTATCACATAAATTTAAATGGGGAGAAACCTTGGTTTTCATACATATAGAACATAGCTTATCTGATGGTACAGACATGTTAAACAGGCTTAAACTTGTCAACAAAGCACAAAAAACGTTTTAAAATAAAACCGTTACTGTCACTTTAAATTTTAAACTGAACACACTTTATTACTGAATATGTGAAAAAGTATGAAGGAATTGTTCAAAATTCACCAAAATTTCACCACAGTGTCTTAAAGCCTTAAAAGTATTGCACACCAAATTTGAAAGCTTTAACCCTTAAAATAACGGAACCGGAGCCGTTTTTACATTTAACCCCTATACAGTCCCAGCTATCTGCTTTGCTGAGACCCAACCAAGCCCAGAGGGGAATACGATACCAAATGACGCCTTCTATAAGCTTTTTCAGTGGTTCTTAGCTCCTCACACATGCATCTGCATGCCTTGCTCTCCAAAAACAACTGCGCATTAGTGGCGCGAAAATGAGGCTCTGCCTATAACTAGAAAAAGCCCCCATCTGAAAAAGGTGTCCAATACAGTGCCTGCCGTTTTTTAAACAATCCCCAAGATTATAATAACTATTAAGAGTTATAATCTGCAAAATATGCTTAGCAAAGTAATCGTTTTAGCCCAGAAAAATGTCTACCAGTTTTTTAAGCCCTTATGAAGCCCTTTATTCTTTTACTTAATCTAAGAAAATGGCTTACCGGTCCCCATAGGGGAAATGACAGCCTTCCAGCATTACATAGTCTTGTTAGAAATGTGGCCAGTCATACCTCAAGCAGAAAAGTCTGCCAACTGTTTCCCCCAACTGAAGTTACTTCATCTCAACAGTCCTGTGTGGAAACAGCAATCGATTTTAGTAACGTTTGCTAAAATCATCTTCCTCTTACAAACAGAAATCTTCATCTCTTTTCTGTTTCAGAGTAAATAGTACATACCAGCACTATTTTAAAATAACAAACACTTGATTGAAGAATAAAAACTACATTTAAACACCAAAAAACTCTTAACCATCTCCGTGGAGATGTTGCCTGTGCAACGGCAAAGAGAATGACTGGGGTAGGCGGAGCCTAGGAGGGATCATGTGACCAGCTTTGCTGGGCTCTTTGCCATTTCCTGTTGGGGAGGAGAATATCCCACAAGTAAGGATGACGCCGTGGACCGGACACACCTATGTTGGAGAAACTAAGTTTAAGCTCCACGGCGGAGCAACAGTCTTAAACACAGGCTTAATCCTAGCTAAAGCCTGACAAAAAGCCTGAACGTCTGGAACTTCTGCCAGGCGTTTGTGTAAAAGAATAGACAGAGCAGAAATCTGTCCCTTTAACGAACTAGCAGATAAACGCTTTTCTAAACCCTCTTGTAGAAAAGACAATATCCTAGGAATCCTGACCTTACTCCATGAGTAACTCTTGGATTCACACCAATATAAATATTTACGCCATATATTATGGTAAATTTTTCTGGTAACTGGTTTCCGAGCCTGTATTAATGTATCAATAACCGACTCAGAGAAACCATGCTTTGATAGAATCAGGCGTTCAATCTCCATGCAGTCAGCCTCAGAGAAATTAGGCTTGGATGGTTGAAAGGACCCTGAATTAGAAGGTCCTGCCTCAGAGGTAGAGACCATGGTGGACAGGACGACATGTCCACTAGGTCTGCATACTAGGTCCTGCGTGGCCACGCAGGCGCTATCAAAATCACCGATGCTTTCTCCTGTTTGATCCTGGCAATCAATCGAGGCAGCAACGGAAACGGAGGAAACACATAAGCCATCTTGAAACCCCAAGGGGCTGCTAGAGCATCTATCAGCACCGCTCCCGGGTCCCTGGATCTGGATCCGTAACAAGGAAGCTTGGCGTTCTGGCGAGACGCCATGAGATCCAGTTCTGGTTTGCCCCAACGATGAATCAGTTGAGCAAAGACCTCCGGATGAAGTTCCCACTCCCCCGGATGAAATGTCTGGCGACTTAGAAAGTCCGCCTCCCAGTTCTCCACGCCTGGGATGTGGATCGCTGACAGGTGGCAAGAGTGAGACTCTGCCCAGCGAATTATCTTGGAGACTTCTAACATCGCTAGGGAACTCCTGGTTCCCCCTTGATGGTTGATGTAAGCCACAGTCGTGATGTTGTCCGACTGAAATCTGATGAACCTCAGTGTTGCTAACTGAGGCCAAGCTAGAAGAGCATTAAAAAATTGCTCTTAATTCCAGAATATTTATTGGGAGGAGTTTCTCCTCCTGAGTCCACGATCCCTGAGCCTTCAGGGAGTTCCAGACTGCATCCCAGCCTAGTAGGCTGGCATCTGTTGTTACAATCGTCCAATCTGGCCTGCGAAAAGTCATTCCTTTGGACAGATGAACCCGCGACAACCACCAGAGAAGAGAATCTCTGGCCTCCTGGTCCAGATTCAGTAGAGGGGACAGATCTGAATAATCCCCATTCCACTGACTTAGCATGCATAATTGCAGCGGTCTGAGATGCAGGCGCGCAAATGGCACTATGTCCATTGCCGCTACCATTAAGCCGATTACTTCCATGCACTGAGCTACTGATGGCCTTGGAATGGAATGAAGGACACGGCAAGCATTTAGAATCTTTGATAACCTGGACTCCCAACTATAGTTGCTCTTTCAGCCGTTCACACACTCCCTAAAACAATACAGTATAGATGGTTATATAAAAACCATATAAATGCAAGCTTGAATTTGTGTCAAAAACCAGAAGGTGCAATATATTTCCAAAAGGGATTAAAAGGTAATATTGTCTATTCCTGATAAAAGATTGTGCACAGTATTTTTAAACAAGTCCGCTACAGCAAGGTAAAGTGCCAGGTCTTAGTCTCTTTAAAACTGATTAACCCAAGTGAGAACAGCCGTCGGTCTTTTTTCACCGGCGCTGTATTCAGTTTGCAAAAGGGTAGTCCGTGAGACTTCAGTACTTTACAGAGATCTCCGTTACGGTCCTGTATGTTTTAAGGCTATCCGCCTTCTTACCGTTACTCCACTGTATTTCAGCCGTTCTGCTGCAAACTATTGACCGCACGCCGGCGGCTTCCAAGACTCCTACGTCACCTGGTTTCCGGAACCTCCAGGTGAATCAGACTTGCGCAAGTCTATTACGAGGTGTAGGAAGACCTCTAGTCCTGGTTCTGTTACCGCTCTTCAGTACTTACACAGTACGCGGTTGAAAGATCCTCCAGTCTTTGTCTATCAAATAGACTTGTAGCAGAAAAAGGCAATTTTTTTGTGTAGTGACAGGGTAATTCTTCTACGCGTTTCAACCCGTATGGGTCTTTATCAAGATACTTTACCCTGCACCTGTGCTCTCTTAAAAACCCCGCTGTAGCTCCTGATTTGTCAATTGTTCATTTCCTTACAGTTTACATTAAATGTGGGAATCAATACAGACACATGTTTCATCAATTGCAAACCACTTCACAATCATAAACCAATTCATATATAGACTATTTCAATTTGGAATACAACAAAATAATATATCCATAATAAAATACTACTCTAAAATCTTTTATTTGATGAATTTAAAACATAACAAACATTACGGAAAAAAGGATTTCAAAAGATTTTAACTAAAGGGGAATTTATATTTGTTTCAAATACTAGTGATAACTATCAAAGGGCATGGGAAGTAAAGAATACATTTTATAAAAACGGGTATTATTTAGTGGTGGGTGTGGACAAACAAAGGAATTAATATTGGGTATATGTAATAAATCTAATAAATATTGTATTTAGATATCTCATTTTTAAGAAAATAATATAACAATTACATTATATAATAACAATAAGTTACAATAAAAATTCCATTAAAAATCACATTTAAAAATTACATTAAAAATTACATTAAAAAAGGGGCCAATTCTAATTCCGAGTTGAGGCCATTGGGGTACAGTGTATTAAAATTATAAATTAACTCAGCTTCTCTCTTTAAAAGTTTATTTTCAAAATTGCCCCCCCTCCAATCTTTCCTTACCAAACACAATCCCCAAAATGTGAGATCCTTGATGTTATTTTTATGTGTCTCTCTAAAATGTTGGTATAAATGTGTATCCAACTTCCCCTTTTCTATATTCCATAGATGTTCCCTAACCCTGTCTCTCAACATCCTAGTTGTTTCCCCTATATAAAAATATTTACAAGAACATTGTAACATATACACTACACCCTTACTATTGCACCTAATTGTATCCTTGATCTTATATTCTTTGTCCATACCTGGGATCACTACATCCTTCTTTTTAATCCCATTTCTACAAGCTTTACAAGTAACACAGGGGAAGAAGCCTCTTATTTCCTCTCCTCTTAGATCCTTATCTTTCAGGGGTCTTTCTTTTTTCCGTTTAAATTCGCTAGGAGCTAAAATTGTTTTAAATTTTTTTGTTTTTTTGTACACTATCCTTGGGTATGGGGGGAGCTTATCTCCAATCACAGAATCATTTTTTATAAGGTGCCAGTGCTTTCTTAGGATTTTCCTCATCATCCCATGATCCTCACTATATGTGGTGATAAATGGAACATCTATCATTTCTTTATTCTCAAATTTTCTATTTTTATATTCTAAAAGGGAATTTCTCTCTGTGTCCCTAGCCCTTGTGATAGCTGCTTTAATATTCTTCTCCTGATAGCCTCTATCTTTAAACCTATCTTCCAATATTTCTATTTGTTCCTCGAAATCCATTAATCTGGAACAATTTTTTCGAATCCTTAGACATTGGCCAACCGGAATATTATCTATCCATTTCTTATAATGGCAGCTGGTGGCATGGATGTAGTTATTTGCATCCGTGGGCTTAAAATGGGTTTTAGTTATACATTCTTTATTTTCCACAACTAAATCTAAATCTAGGAAAGTTATTTTCTCTTTACTGATATTATAAGTAAAAGTCAGGCCCCTATCATTACTGTTCATAGTGTTAAATAAATCTATGAGAGACTCTTCACTTCCACGCCAGATGATTAAAATGTCATCTATGTATCTTTTAAAAAGCACGAGATTCGCACCGAGCTCAGCAAACTGGAGAAACCTCTGTTCCCATTCTCCCATAAACAAATTTGCGTAGCTCGGCGCGAATCTCGTGCCCATGGCTGTACCTTCTATTTGCTGGAAATAATTTCCATCAAAGGAAAAATAATTATGCTCCAATATAAAACTAATACTCTCTAATATAAATTCCTTCTGATCCTCAACTATACTCTCATCTTTAGATAAAAAATACTCCACAGCTTCTAATCCTAAATTGTGTTTAATATTTGTGTACAAAGATGACACATCACAGGTGGCCATAAAAAAGCCATCCTCCCATTCTATTTCTTTCAGTATTCTTAAAACACTAGTAGAGTCTTTTAAGTAAGAATCTAAAGTTCCTACATATTTTTGGAGGAACTTGTCCACGTACTGAGAAAGGTTAGATGTAATAGAATCAATCCCCGAGACGATAGGCCTCCCTGGGGGGTTAACTAGACTTTTATGCACCTTAGGCAAAAAGTAAAATATGGGGATCCTAGGATGTTGTGGTTTAATATATAAATATTCTTTTTCTGTTAAAATCCCTTTATCCTTCCCTTTATCTATAAGTTTAAGTAATTTAGTTATAAATTTTTTAGTTGGATCCATATCTAGCTTCCTATAAGTCTTTCTATCATTTAATAGTTATATTATTTAATAGTTATATTATTTTGTTGTATTCCAAATTGAAATAGTCTATATATGAATTGGTTTATGATTGTGAAGTGGTTTGCAATTGATGAAACATGTGTCTGTATTGATTCCCACATTTAATGTAAACTGGAAGGAAATGAACAATTGACAAATCAGGAGCTACAGCGGGGTTTTTAAGAGAGCACAGGTGCAGGGTAAAGTATCTTGATAAAGACCCATACGGGTTGAAACGCGTAGAAGAATTACCCTGTCACTACACAAAAAAATTGCCTTTTTCTGCTACAAGTCTATTTGATAGACAAAGACTGGAGGATCTTTCAACCGCGTACTGTGTAAGTACTGAAGAGCGGTAACAGAACCAGGACTAGAGGTCTTCCTACACCTCGTAATAGACTTGCGCAAGTCTGATTCACCTGGAGGTTCCGGAAACCAGGTGACGTAGGAGTCTTGGAAGCCGCCGGCGTGCGGTCAATTGTTTGCAGCAGAACGGCTGAAATACAGTGGAGTAACGGTAAGAAGGCGGATAGCCTTAAAACATACAGGACCGTAACGGAGATCTCTGTAAAGTACTGAAGTCTCACGGACTACCCTTTTGCAAACTGAATACAGCGCCGGTGAAAAAAGACCGACGGCTGTTCTCACTTGGGTTAATCAGTTTTAAAGAGACTAAGACCTGGCACTTTACCTTGCTGTAGCGGACTTGTTTAAAAATACTGTGCACAATCTTTTATCAGGAATAGACAATATTACCTTTTAATCCCTTTTGGAAATATATTGCACCTTCTGGTTTTTGACACAAATTCAAGCTTGCATTTATATGGTTTTTATATAACCATCTATACTGTATTGTTTTAGGGAGTGTGTGAACGGCTGAAAGAGCAACTATAGTTGGGAGTGAATGTGTATTGTTTTAGATATTGAATATGAATTATTGTTTTAATCTTGAATATTAATTATCATTTTTGAATTGTTCATCAAATAAAAATATTTAAATATATCAGATTTGTTTATTAACTAAAATATTTTAATATTACTAAACGGCAGTAGATTGGATATTATCCCCCATAGTCTGATCTATTCTCTACAGAGGAAATTATAATTTGTGCATATCTACTGAATCTCCTGCTTTAAGCGCCCACTTTTTTTATAAATCTGTTATTTAAATTGTTACTATCCAGGAAGGGGATAGTTTTATAGTGAGGCTTTGGAGATTAGATTCAGCGCTTCACCCACACTATTGTTTTAAATTAGTTCCTTTTTCTTCCACGGTGTGTAAGCAGCAGAATCACTGTTGATATGGATATTTTTAGCTATAGAGATAAATTGTTCTCTGAGATCAATAAGGATTTTAAACAACCTGAAGAATGTTTTGACCAGGCTGATATTTTAAAACGGTTAGGTGAATTGGAAAAAGTTTTGAACAAAGAACTTAGGCAAAAGATGGAACTAATTGTTTTAGATAGATATTTGGATCAAGATATAATTCCAAGGGGCCTTAAATTAAAAAAGAGTTGTACTTTTGAACTCAGTGAACCATTACAATTAGAATGGGATAGTGTTTTGAAAGGAGCATCAAAAGGTTTAATTGAAGTGATTAAAAAATCAAGAAATGAAAGCATTGAACAAATGAATAATGAAATATTAAATATTAAAGAAAAGTTAGAAGTGATAAAGGAAGATCAGGCCCTAAAGGAAAGACAACATGTAATTATTGAAAGATTAGAGAACACTAAGAAGGAAATCATAGTAGCCAAATATAAGAAATTTAAAAGGGATATCACAGAATCAGCAAATATACAGAGGGACACTGAACCTATGAATGTTGCTAAAGATTCGGGGAATGAAAGAGTGGAGAATAACTCATGGGAACACAATAACAGGAAAGCTGTGAACCATTATAATAGAGGACATAATAACTATGAAGATAGAAATGGAGGTTACAACAATGGGAGCTATAGGAATAGATTTCAAGGAGGATGGAACCGGAATTATGATAGAAGGTTCAATAATTATAATCATTTTGATAATAGATATAATGGGCAAAATTATTTTAGAGGGAGGGATCACCAATGGAGGGAGAACCACAATGGATATAGGGATGAAAGTGCAAATGATTTCCAGAGGAATAGAAATGGAGGCTATATGAGAAATAGGAATGCTGAACATTATGGTAGGGAAGGGAATAATTATCAACAAGGGGGTTTTAACCAACAAATAAGAAGGGAGGAGAATTCATCTGTAAAAAGAAATTTGGATATACCAACATCAAATAGATTCACCCCCCTAAGTAATTTGAAAGAAAATCAATTTGGGGTAGGTAATAGTATGAAACAAATAGAATTAACCAGGGAAGAAAGGGATTTTTTAGACCGAAGCCCCCGAAGGGAGGGACGCCCATTACCGCAAAAAAACCCGAGTATACAAGAAAAAGAAGAAAGGGTTTTAGGGTCAAGAGAAAGAAAAAGACAACTAGAGGAGTTAGAGGAGGAAGGGGAAAGAATGGAAAGAATAGAAGCCAAGAGACAGAAATAATTAAGAAAGAAAAAATAGGGATTTTTAATCTGAGTAATAAAATCTTAAGTAAAGATGAGGAGAGAGTTTTAAATTTAGGGTTATCATTTGCCCCATCCAGAACTTTGAATAAATTTGAGACTCACATTAATGTGAAGAAGTACGTGAGGAACCTAACTCTCAAACGGTTCTTTCTAAAAAACCCCATTGAAAAATATATATGTAATGATAGAGCCACCACGAATGTGGATAAATTTGAACATACTAATTTAAAATTGAAGTCAAACTTCTATCCGAAAAATGATAGAGGAAGCAATTTAGAAACCTTCGAAAAAATGGTCCTAATGGACCTAAGGAAAAGTGAAGGAAGAAAGAATAAATGTAAAAGAAATTTAAACAAAAAGGACAAAGAATTGCTAGAACAACTTCAAAATAACAGTGATATCACATTCAAAATGGCAGATAAAGGAGGAGGCCTGGTCATTATGGACAGTAAAAATTATAAAAATGAGGCCGAGAGACTATTAAATGATAGAAAGACTTATAGGAAGCTAGATATGGATCCAACTAAAAAATTTATAACTAAATTACTTAAAATTATAGATAAAGGGAAGGATAAAGGGATTTTAACAGAAAAAGAATATTTATATATTAAACCACAACATCCTAGGATCCCCATATTTTACTTTTTGCCTAAGGTGCATAAAAGTCTAGTTAACCCCCCAGGGAGGCCTATCGTCTCGGGGATTGATTCTATTACATCTAACCTTTCTCAGTACGTGGACAAGTTCCTCCAAAAATATGTAGGAACTTTAGATTCTTACTTAAAAGACTCTACTAGTGTTTTAAGAATACTGAAAGAAATAGAATGGGAGGATGGCTTTTTTATGGCCACCTGTGATGTGTCATCTTTGTACACAAATATTAAACACAATTTAGGATTAGAAGCTGTGGAGTATTTTTTATCTAAAGATGAGAGTATAGTTGAGGATCAGAAGGAATTTATATTAGAGAGTATTAGTTTTATATTGGAGCATAATTATTTTTCCTTTGATGGAAATTATTTCCAGCAAATAGAAGGTACAGCCATGGGCACGAGATTCGCACCGAGCTACGCAAATTTGTTTATGGGAGAATGGGAACAGAGGTTTCTCCAGTTTGCTGAGCTCGGTGCGAATCTCGTGCTTTTTAAAAAATACATAGATGACATTTTAATCATCTGGCGTGGAAGTGAAGAGTCTCTCATAGATTTATTTAACACTATGAACAGTAATGATAGGGGCCTGACTTTTACTTATAATATCAGTAAAGAGAAAATAACTTTCCTAGATTTAGATTTAGTTGTGGAAAATAAAGAATGTATAACTAAAACCCATTTTAAGCCCACGGATGCAAATAACTACATCCATGCCACCAGCTGCCATTATAAGAAATGGATAGATAATATTCCGGTTGGCCAATGTCTAAGGATTCGAAAAAATTGTTCCAGATTAATGGATTTCGAGGAACAAATAGAAATATTGGAAGATAGGTTTAAAGATAGAGGCTATCAGGAGAAGAATATTAAAGCAGCTATCACAAGGGCTAGGGACACAGAGAGAAATTCCCTTTTAGAATATAAAAATAGAAAATTTGAGAATAAAGAAATGATAGATGTTCCATTTATCACCACATATAGTGAGGATCATGGGATGATGAGGAAAATCCTAAGAAAGCACTGGCACCTTATAAAAAATGATCCTGTAATTGGAGATAAGCTCCCCCCATACCCAAGGATAGTGTACAAAAAAACAAAAAATTTTAAAACAATTTTAGCTCCTAGCGAATTTAAACGGAAAAAAGAAAGACCCCTGAAAGATAAGGATCTAAGAGGAGAGGAAATAAGAGGCTTCTTCCCCTGTGTTACTTGTAAAGCTTGTAGAAATGGGATTAAAAAGAAGGATGTAGTGATCCCAGGTATGGACAAAGAATATAAGATCAAGGATACAATTAGGTGCAATAGTAAGGGTGTAGTGTATATGTTACAATGTTCTTGTAAATATTTTTATATAGGGGAAACAACTAGGATGTTGAGAGACAGGGTTAGGGAACATCTATGGAATATAGAAAAGGGGAAGTTGGATACACATTTATACCAACATTTTAGAGAGACACATAAAAATAACATCAAGGATCTCACATTTTGGGGATTGTGTTTGGTAAGGAAAGATTGGAGGGGGGGCAATTTTGAAAATAAACTTTTAAAGAGAGAAGCTGAGTTAATTTATAATTTTAATACACTGTACCCCAATGGCCTCAACTCGGAATTAGAATTGGCCCCTTTTTTAATGTAATTTTTAATGTAATTTTTAAATGTGATTTTTAATGGAATTTTTATTGTAACTTATTGTTATTATATAATGTAATTGTTATATTATTTTCTTAAAAATGAGATATCTAAATACAATATTTATTAGATTTATTACATATACCCAATATTAATTCCTTTGTTTGTCCACACCCACCACTAAATAATACCCGTTTTTATAAAATTTATTCTTTACTTCCCATGCCCTTTGATAGTTATCACTAGTATTTGAAACAAATATAAATTCCCCTTTAGTTAAAATCTTTTGAAATCCTTTTTTCCGTAATGTTTGTTATGTTTTAAATTCATCAAATAAAAGATTTTAGAGTAGTATTTTATTATTGATATATTATTTTGTTGTATTCCAAATTGAAATAGTCTATATATGAATTGGTTTATGATTGTGAAGTGGTTTGCAATTGATGAAACATGTGTCTGTATTGATTCCCACATTTAATGTAAACTGTAAGGAAATGAACAATTGACAAATCAGGAGCTACAGCGGGGTTTTTAAGAGAGCACAGGTGCAGGGTAAAGTATCTTGATAAAGACCCATACGGGTTGAAACGCGTAGAAGAATTACCCTGTCACTACACAAAAAAATTGCCTTTTTCTGCTACAAGTCTATTTGATAGACAAAGACTGGAGGATCTTTCAACCACGTACTGTGTAAGTACTGAAGAGCGGTAACAGAACCAGGACTAGAGGTCTTCCTACACCTCGTAATAGACTTGCGCAAGTCTGATTCACCTGGAGGTTCCGGAAACCAGGTGACGTAGGAGTCTTGGAAGCCGCCGGCGTGCGGTCAATTGTTTGCAGCAGAACGGCTGAAATACAGTGGAGTAACGGTAAGAAGGCGGATAGCCTTAAAACATACAGGACCGTAACGGAGATCTCTGTAAAGTACTGAAGTCTCACGGACTACCCTTTTGCAAACTGAATACAGCGCCGGTGAAAAAAGACCGACGGCTGTTCTCACTTGGGTTAATCAGTTTTAAAGAGACTAAGACCTGGCACTTTACCTTGCTGTAGCGGACTTGTTTAAAAATACTGTGCACAATCTTTTATCAGGAATAGACAATATTACCTTTTAATCCCTTTTGGAAATATATTGCACCTTCTGGTTTTCGACACAAATTCAAGCTTGCATTTATATGGTTTTTATATAACCATCTATACTGTATTGTTTTAGGGAGTGTGTGAACGGCTGAAAGAGCAACTATAGTTGGGAGTGAATGTGTATTGTTTTAGATATTGAATATGAATTATTGTTTTAATCTTGAATATTAATTATCATTTTTGAATTGTTCATCAAATAAAAATATTTAAATATATCAGATTTGTTTATTAACTAAAATATTTTAATATTACTAAACGGCAGTAGATTGGATATTATCCCCCATAGTCTGATCTATTCTCTACAGAGGAAATTATAATTTGTGCATATCTACTGAATCTCCTGCTTTAAGCGCCCACTTTTTTTATAAATCTGTTATTTAAATTGTTACTATCCAGGAAGGGGATAGTTTTATAGTGAGGCTTTGGAGATTAGATTCAGCGCTTCACCCACACTATTGTTTTAAATAACCTGGACTCCGTCAGGTAAATCTTCATCTCTACAGAATCTATCAGAGTCCCTAGAAAAGGAACCCTTGTGAGTGGTAACAGAGAACTCTTTTCCACGTTCACTTTCCACCCATGCGACCTCAGAAATGCAAGAACTATCTCTGTATGAGACTTTGCATTTTGAAAACTCGACGCTTGTATCAGAATGTCGTCTAGGTACGGAGCCACCGCTATGCCTCGCGGTCTTAGTACCGCCAGAAGTGAGCCCAGAACCTTTGTAAAAATTCTCGGGGCCATAGCTAACCCGAAGGGAAGAGCTACAAACTGGTAATGCCTGTCTAGAAAGGCAAACCTTAGGTACCGATAATGGTCTTTGTGAATCGGTATGTGAAGGTAGGCATCCTTTAAGTCCACTGTGGTCATATACTGACCCTCTTGGATCATGGGTAGGATGGTTCGAATAGTTTCCATTTTGAATGATGGAACCCTTAGGAACTTGTTTAAGATCTTTAGGTCCAAGATTGGTCTGAAGGTTCCCTCTTTTTTGGGAACCACAAACAGATTTGAGTAAAACCCTTTACAAGAGGTCTTGTACACATTGCAGAAATGCCTCTTTCTTTATTAGGTTTGTTGATAACCTTGACAGATGAAATCTCCCTTGTGGAGGAGAAGCTTTGAAGTCCAGAAGGTATCCCTGAGATATGATCTCCAACGTCCAGGGATCCTGGACATCTCTTTCCGGATAGGGGGCCCTTCCTTCATGCTGTCTTAAGGGCAGAAGTAGGCTTTCTGGCCTGCTTGCCCTTGTTCCAGGACTGGTTGCTTTTCCAACCCTGTCTGTAACGAGCAGCAGTTCCTTCCTGTTTTGGAGCGGAGGAAGTTGATGCTGCTCCTGCCTTGAAATTACGAAAGGCACGAAAATTAGACTGTTTGGCCTTTGATTTGGCCCTATCCTGAGGAAGGGAGTGACCCTTACCTCCAGTAATGTCAGCAATAATTTCTTTCAAGCCGGGCCCGAATAAGGTTTGCCCTTTGAAAGGAATATTAAGCAATTTAGATTTAGAAGTCACATCTGCTGACCAGGATTTAAGCCATAGCGCTCTGCGCGCCTGGATGGCAAAACTGGAGTTCTTAGCCGTTAGTTTGGTTAAGTGTACAACGGCGTCCGAAACAAATGCTTTAGCTAGCTTAAGTGCTCTAAGCTTGTTCATGATCTCATCCAATGGTGCTGTTCGAATAGCCTCTTCTAGAGACTCAAACCAGAAAGCCGCCGCAGCAGTGACGGGCGCAATGCATGCCAGGGGCTGTAATATAAAACCTTGTTGAACAAACATTTTCTTAAGGTAACCTTCTAATTTTTTATCCATTGGATCTGAGAAAGCACAACAATCCTCCACCGGGATAGTGGTGCGCTTAGCTAAAGTAGAAACTGCTCCCTCCACCTTAGGGACCGTCTGCCATAAGTCTCGTGTGGTAGCGTCTATTGGGAACATTTTTCTAAATATCGGAGGAGGGGAAAAGGGCACACCGGGTCTATCCCACTCCTTGCTAATAATCTCTGTAAGCCTTTTAGGTATAGGAAAAACGTCAGTACACACCGGCACCGCATAGTATTTATCCAGCCTACATAACTTTTCTGGGATTGCGACAGTGTCACAATCATTCAGAGCCGCTAACACCTCCCCTAGCAATACACGGAGGTTCTCAAGCTTAAATTTAAAATTTTAAATTTCTGAATCCGGTCTCCCTGGATCAGATCCGTCACCCACAGAATGAAGCTCTCCGTCCTCATGTTCTGCAAATTGTGACGCAGTATCAGACATGGCTCTCGTGTCATCAGCGCGCTCTGTCCTTAACCCAGAGCTATCACGCTTGCCTCTTAACTCAGGCAAATTAGATAATACTTCTTTCATAACATTAGCCATATCTTGCAAAGTGATTTGTAAGGGCCTTGATGTACTTGGCGCCACAACATCACGCACCTCCTGAGCGGGAGGCGCAGGTACTGACACGTGAGGAGAGTTAGGCGGCATAACTTCCCCCTCGATGTCTGGTGATAATTTCTTTACCGGTAAAGACTGACCTTTATTTAAAGTAATATCAATACAATTGGTACACATATTTCTATTGGGCTCCACATTGGCTTTTAAACATAATGAACAAGCAGATTCATCTGTATCAGACATGTTTAAACAGACTAGCAATGAGGCTAGCAAGCTTGGAAATTACTTTCAGAAAATTTTTAAGCAAAGTAAAAACGCTGCTGCGCTTTTAAAAACACCAAAAAAACAATTACAGTTGAAATAACAATGAACTAATTCAGTTATAGCAACCAAATCTTTACATTAAATGTATGAAATTAGCAGAGGATTGCACCCACTAGCAAAAGGATGATTAACCCCTTAATACCCCAAAAAACGGATAATCAATTTAACAGTTAACGTTTTTATCACAGTCAAACACACTGTCACAGGTCTGCTGTGACTGATTACCTCCCTCAAATATAAATTTTGAAGACCCCTGAGCTCTCTGGAGACGTCCTGGATCAAGGAGGAAGAAACAGGAAGACTATGATTGAATTTTAACTGCGCAACAAGGCGCTAACAAAAAGCCCCTCCCACTCATATTACAACAATGGGAGAGCAGCTATAACGGTTTCTATGTAGAAAAATACGTTGGCCATGTGGAAAAAATCATGCCCCAAGAGATTTATCACCAAAGTACCTCACAAAACGATTAACATGCCAGTAAACGTTTTAAAAAACAACATTTCAGATGTTGTGTAAAGTTATCACTAAGCCTGCTACCAGTCGCTTCTACTGCAGTTAAGGCTCATACATTATTTCAGTATTAACAGTATTTTTTCAGTCAAATTCTAGTCCCTAGAAAATAACTCTACTGTGCATACATTTACCAGCCTGATATACCAGTCGCTACTACTGCATTTTAGGCTGTACTTACATCATATGGGTATCGGCAGTGTTTTCTTAGTCAATTCCATTCCTAGAAAATATTTTACTGCACATACCTGATTTGCAGAGGACCCCGAATGCTATTCCCTTTTCTGAAGTTACCCCACTCCTCAGAATGTGCGAGAACAGCCAGTGGATCTTAGTTACATCTGCTAAGATCATAGAAAACGCAGGCAGATTCTTCTTCTAAATACTGCCTGAGAGAAAAAAACAGCACACTCCGGTGCCATTTAAAATAACAAACTTTTGATTGAAGAATAATTAAGTAAAAAACTCCAACTCCTCTCACAACCTCCTTCTTTGTTGAGACTTGCAAGAGAATGACTGGATATGACATGTGAGGGGAGGAGCTATATAGCAGCTCTGCTTGGGTGATCCTCTTGCAACTTCCTGTTGGGAAGGAGAATATATCCCATAAGTAATGGATGACCCGTGGACTGAACACACTTAACAAGAGAAATATGGTTGTGAACACACAGTGTGCTAATGTATGTACAATAAAGAGTTAAGGGTAATTGGTTTGTGGTGCCTATAGGACAGTGATGGCTAGCCTTTGCACCCTTGATGTTTCAGAACTACATTTCCCATGATGCTCAACTAGAATGCAGAGTGGCTAAGCAAATCATCTGGGGTGCCAAGGTTAGCCATCATGACATGACTAAGATCGTCTGATCAAAATGTTTTCTTTAGTCTGTAATATATGGACATTTTCATAATAAAATGATCTTGTAAGCAAATGAGGGTTGTATTGTCAAATTATAGCACAATCAGTAGCATTATAATCAATAAGAATACCTTTATAATTTAACTAGGCGATAAGCCTGTCCAGAGGGCAGTCTATGTTTAAAAAAATAAAAACCCCAAAGGTAATACAAAAAAATAAAAAATTACAGAAAAAAACTCTAAACTAATACCCCGCAAAATAAAAACACCCATTAATCTAATACTAAACTACCAATAGCCCTTAAAAGGGATTTTGCAGGGCATTGCCATAAGTTAAACAGCTCTCTTACATAAAATAATTATCAATTACCCCCTAACAGTAAAAACCCCACTCAAACAACCCCCCAAAATAAAAAAAAAACTAAGTCTAAAGAAACTTAAGATACCCATTGCCCCTAAAGGGACATTTGTATGGGCATTGCCCTTAAAAGGGCATTCATCTCTTTTACTGCCTTTAAAAGGGCAATCAGCTCTTACAGCCACCCCTAAAAAAAACACCTAAGACTAAGCCACAAATAGGTACTCACTATTTGACTCACAAGTCTGGGGGTAAAGGTCTTCATCCAGGTAGCTCCATCATCTTCTATCTTCATCCGGAGCGAAGACGGCGCAGAGCAGTCTTCCCTGATGCATGGATCCGAAGCGGCGGTTCTCAGCGGTGGTCCTAAGCGGCGTGGAGGCACCTCTTTATCCGATCTCCGTCGTACACTAAAAATTAAATGGAAGGTACCGCATTCAAATTGAGGTATCTTGCATTCCTATTGGCTGAAATTTTGAAATCAGCCAATAGGATTAGAGCTACTGAAATCCTATTGGCTGTTCAAATCAAAGAAAAGATTTCAGCAGCTCTCATTATATTGGCCGATTTCAAAATTTCAGCCAATAGAAATGCAAGGTACCCCAATAAAAATGGGGTACCATGCATTCAATCTTCAGTGTTCAACAGACGATCGCATGAAGAGGAGCCTCCACAATGCTGAGGACCGCCGCCGCTGAGGACCCGGGCATCAGGGAAGCTAGCCCCGCACTTCTGCTCCGGATGAAGAGAGAAGATGATGGAACCACCTGGAAGAAGACCTTATCCCGACTTCAGGAACTGTGAGTACATATTTGGGGCTTAGTCTTAGGCTTTTTTTTTGGGGGGTGGCTTTTTTTTTAGATTAGGGTTTTTTAACCTGTAAAAGAGCTGATTGCCCTTTAAAGGCAGTAAAAGAGCTGAATGTCCTTTCAAGGGCAATGCCCATACAAATGCCAATTTAGGGGAAATGGATAGTTTAGGTTTTTTTAGTGTTAGTTTTTTTTTTTTTGTGCGGTTTGGTGGATGGGTTTTTTTTTTACTGTTGGGGGGACTTAGTATTTTTTACAGGTAAAAGAGCTGTTTAACTTAGGGCAATGCCCTACAAAAGGCCCTTTTAAGGGTTATTGGTAGTTTAACTTAGATTAGGGGGTGTTTTTATTTGGGGAGGGCTCTTATTTTCATAGGGATTAGGTTTAATTTTTTTATTTTTGATAAATTAGTTTTTTTTGTAATTTTAGATACATTTTTACTTTTGAACTAATATTAGGAAATTTTATTTTAAATGTAACAGTGTTGGGGTTAATTTAGGGGGCTTAGTAATTAAATTAGTTATTTCCGTTGTGGGGTGTTGGCGGTTTAAGAGTTAATAGGTTAATAGTAGGGCTGCACGAATAATCGCATATGCGATTTAAAACCCTGATTAATCACTACGATTTAAAAACCGCGCAAGAACGCGATTTTTTGAAGAAAAAAAAAATCCTCAGATGTAGCTGTACTGCATTGATTTGTATGTGATTTCTTGCAAACCAGCTCAATCTAGTGGTTGCTTTTAGAACACATTTGTAAAATAGCTGTTTTACTTTCACTTTCTGTTTGCGATCTCAGTAGCAGCCGATCAATCTATAGAAGTCTAAAAGTAGAGCCCATGCAGGAAATGTGAAGAGGAGGGAAAGCCACTTACTTATATTTCCCCCTAGGGACGTCTGCAGTCTGAAAAGGGTATGTAATCATTATGGAACCTCCCACACAATCTCCTGCTCTCTGAGAAACGGCCCAAATACATAGCAGATGCAGTTAACCCCACAGCTGCCAAAAAGAATAAAACTGCAGTCCCCTCTGCTAGCTAGCTGCTGGGTTAACTGCATCTACAATGTATTTGATATCTGCAAGGCACAGCATTTCTGAAAGGAGCAGCCCCGCACCCCTATTGCTATATGCCTGTTTTGGATTCCTGAACAGGAGCAGGGCTCATTTTCAGTCAAGATAAAATGTTTTTTAAAAAAAATGAAAAAACATAATTTATGCTTACCTGATAAATTTATTTCTCTTGTAGTGTATCCAGTCCACGGATCATCCATTACTTGTGGGATATTCTCCTTCCCAACAGGAAGTTGCAAGAGGATCACCCACAGCAAAGCTGCTATATAGCTCCTCCCCTCACTGCCATATCCAGTCATTCGACCGAAACAAGCCGAGAAAGGAGAAACCATAGGGTGCAGTGGTGACTGTAGTTTAATTAAAATTTAGACCTGTCTGAAAAGGACAGGGCGGGCCGTGGACTAGATACACTACAAGAGAAATAAATTTATCAGGTAAGCATAAATTATGTTTTCTCTTGTTAAGTGTATCCAGTCCACGGATCATCCATTACTTGTGGGATACCAATACCAAAGCTAAAGTACACGGATGATGGGAGGGACAAGGCAGGAACTTAAACGGAAGGAACCACTGCCTGTAGAACCTTTCTCCCAAAAACAGCCTCCGAAGAAGCAAAAGTATCAAATTTGTAAAATTAGGAAAAGGTATGAAGCGAAGACCAAGTCGCAGCCTTGCAAATCTGTTCAACAGAGGCCTCATTTTTAAAGGCCCAGGTGAAGGCCACAGCTCTAGTAGAATGAGCTGTAATCCTTTCAGGAGGCTGCTGTCCATCAGTCTCATAGGCTAAACGGATTATACTCCGAAGCCAAAAAGAAAGAGAGGTTGCCGAGGCCTTTTGACCTCTCCTCTGTCCAGAGTAAACAACAAACAGGTTAGATGTTTGACGAAAATCTTTAGTAGCCTGTAAGTAAAACTTCAAGGCACGGACTACGTCTAGATTATGCAAAAGACGTTCCTTCTTTGAAGAAGGATTAGGACATAATGATGGAACAACAATCTCTTGATTGATATTCTTGTTAGAAACCACTTTAGGTAAAAACCCAGGTTTTGTACGCAGAACTACTTTATCTGAATGAAAGATCAGATAAGGAGAATCACAATGTAAGGCAGATAACTCCGAGACTCTTCGAGCCGAGGAAATAGCCATCAGAAAAAGAACTTTCCATGATAGAAATTTGATATTAATAGAATGAAGGGGTTCAAACGGAACCCCTTGAAGAACTTTAAGGACCAATTTTAAGCTCCATGGAGGAGCAACAGGTTTAAACACAGTCTTAATTCTAACTAAAGCCTGACAAAATGCCTGAACGTCTGGAACTTCTGCCAGACGCTTGTGTAAAAGAATAGACAGAGCAGAAATCTGTCCCTTTAAAGAACTAGCTGATAATCCTTTGTCCAAACCCTCTTGGAGGAAGGACAATATCCTAGGAATCCTAACCCTACTCCATGAGTAATTTTTGGATTCACACCAATGAAGATATTTATGCCATATCTTGTGGTAAATTTTCCTGGTGACAGGCTTTCGTGCCTGTATTAAGGTATCAATTAATGACTCGGAGAAGCCACGCTTTGATAGGATCAAGCGTTCAATCTCCATGCAGTCAGTCTCAGAGAAAGTAGATTCGGATGATTGAAAGGACCTTGTATTAGAAGGTCTTGTCTCAGAGGCAGAGTCCATGGTGGAAAGGATGACATGTCCACTAGGTCTGCATACCAGGTCCTGCGTGGCCACGCAGGCGCTATCAATATCACCGATGCTCTCTCCTGTTTGATTTTGGCAATCAGACGAGGGAGCAGAGGAAACGGTGGAAACACATAAGCCAGGTTGAAGAACCAAGGCGCTGCTAGAGCATCTATCAGTGCCGCTTCTGGGTCCCTGGACCTGGATCCGTAACAAGGAAGTTGGCGTTCTGGCGAGACGCCATGAGATCCCGTTCTGGTTTGCCCCAACGGAGAACCAATTGAGCAAACACCCCCGGATGGAGTTCCCACTCCCCCGGATGAAAAGTCTGTCGACTTAGAAAATCCGCCTCCCAGTTCTCTACACCTGGGATATGGATCGCTGAGAGGTGGCAAGAGTGATTCTCTGCCCAGCGAATTATCTTGGAGAATTCTGACATCGCTAGGGAACTCCTGGTTCCCCCTTGATGGTTGATGTAAGCCACAGTCGTGATGTTGTCCGACTGAAATCTGATGAACCTCAGTGTTGCTAACTGAGGCCAAGCTAGAAGAGCAGTGAATATTGCTCTTAACTCCAGAATATTTATTGGGAGGAGTTTCTCCTCCTGAGTCCATGAACCCTGAGCCTTCAGGAAGTTCCAGACTGCACCCCAACCTAGAAGGCTGGCATCTGTTGTTACAATTGTCCAATCTGGTCTGCGAAAGGTCATACCCTTGGACAGATGGACCCGAGATAACCACCAGAGAAGAGAATCTCTGGTTTCCTGACCCAGATTTAGTAGAGGGGACAAATCTGTGTAATCCCCATTCCACTGACTGAGCATGCATAATTGCAGCGGTCTGAGATGCAGGCGCGCAAATGGCACTATGTCCATCGCCGCTACCATTAAGCTGATTACTTTCATGCACTGAGCCACCGTGGGGCGCGGAATGGAGTGAAGAACACGGCAAGCATTTTAATTTCTATAGAATCTATTAGAGTCCCTAGGAAGGAAACCCTTGTGAGAGGAGATAGAGAACTCTTTTCTTCGTTCACTTTCCACCCATGCAACCTCAGGAATGCCAGAACTATCTCTGTATGAGATTTGGCAATTTGAAAGCTTGACGCCTGTATCAGGATGTCGTCTAGGTAAGGAGCCACCGCTATGCCTCGCGGTCTTAGGACCGCCAGAAGTGAGCCCAGAACCTTTGTAAAAATTCTTGGGGCTGTAGCCAACCCGAATGGAAGAGCTACTAATTGGTAATGCCTGTCTAGAAAGGCAAACCTCAGGAACCGATGATGATTCTAGTGAATCGGAATGTGAAGGTAGGCATCCTTTAAGTCCACTGTGGTCATGAACTGACCCTCTTGGATCATGGGTAAAATAGTTTGAATAGTTTCCATCTTGAATGACGGAACTCTGAGGAATTTGTTTAGGATCTTTAGATCCAAAATTGGTCTGAAGGTTCCCTCTTTTTTGGGAACCACAAACAGATTTGAATAAAACCCCTGTCCTTGTTCCGTCCGCGGAACTGGATGGATCACTCCCATTACAAGGAGGTCTTGTACGCAGCTTAGGAATGCCTCTTTCTTTATCTGGTTTGCAGATAATCTTGAAAGGTGAAATCTCCCTTGTGGAGGAGAAGCTTTGAAGTCCAGAAGATATCCCTGAGATATGATCTCCAACGCCCAGGGATCCTGAACATCTCTTGCCCACGCCTGATAGGGGGCCGTTCCTTCATGCTGTCTTGGAGGCAGCAGCATGCTTTCTGGCCTGCTTGCCTTTGTTCCAGGACTGGTTAGGTGTCCAGGCCTGCTTGGATTGAGTAAAAGTTCCCTCTTGTTTTGAAGCAGAGGAAGTTGATGCTGCACCTGCTTTGAAATTTCGAAAGGCACGAAAATTAGACTGTTTGGCAAATGATTTGGCCCTGTCCTGAAGAAGGGTATGACCCTTACCTCCAGTAATGTCAGCAATAATTTCTTTCAAACCAGGCCTGAATATGGTCTGCCCCTTGAAAGGAATGTTGAGTAATTTAGACTTTGAAGTCACATCAGCTGACCAGGATTTGAGCCATAGCGCCCTACGTGCCTGGATGGCGAATCCGGAATTCTTAGCCGTTAGTTTAGTCAAATGAACAATGGCATCAGAAACAAATGAGTTAGCTAGCTTAAGTGTTCTAAGCTTGTCAATAATTTCAGTCAATGGAGCTGTATGGATGGCCTCTTCCAGGGCCTCAAACCAGAACGCCGCCCCCGCAGCAGTGACAGGCGCAATGCATGCAAGGGGCTGTAAAATAAAACCTTGTTGAATAAACATTTTCTTAAGGTAACCCTCCAATTTTTTATCCATTGGATCTGAAAAAGCACAACTGTCCTCAACCGGGATAGTGGTACGCTTTGCTAAAATAGAAACTGCTCTCTCCACCTTAGGGACTGTCTGCCATAAGTCCCGTGTAGTGGCATCTATTGGAAACATTTTTCTAAATATAGGAGGTGGGGAAAAGGGCACTCCGGGTCTATCCCACTCCTTACTAATAATTTCTGTAAGCCTTTTAGGTATTGGAAAAACATCAGTACTCACCGGCACTGCATAGTATTTATCCAGTCTACACAATTTCTCTGGCACTACAATTGTGTCACAGTCATTCAGAGCAGCTAATACCTCCCCAAGCAATACACGGAGGTTCTCAAGCTTAAATTTAAAATTAGAAATCTCTGAATTAGGTCTCCCCGATTCAGAGACGTCACCCACAGACTGAAGCTCTCTGTCCTCAGGTTCTGCATATTGTGACGCAGTATCAGACATGGCTCTTACAGCATCTGCGCGCTCTGTATCTCGTCTAACCAAAGAGCTATCGCGCTTGCCTCTCAATTCAGGCAATCTGGCTAATACCTCTGACAGGGTATTATTCATGATTGCAGCCATGTCCTGCAAAGTAATCGCTATGGGCGTCCCTGATGTACTTGGCGCCATATTAGCGTGCGTCCCTTGAGCAGAAGGCGAAGGGTCCGACACGTGGGGAGAGTTAGTCGGCATAACTTTCCCCTCGACAGACCCCTCTGGTGACAATTCTTTTATAGATAAAGACTGATCTTTACTGTTTAAGGTGAAATCAATACATTTAGTACACATTCTCCTATGGGGCTCCACCATGGCTTTTAAACATAATGTAGTGTCCTCTGTGTCAGACATGTTTGTACATACTAGCAATGAGACTAGGAAGCTTGGAAAACACTTTAAACCAAGTTAACAAGTAAAATAAAAAACGTTACTGTGCCTTTAAGAGAAACAAATTTTGCTAAAATTTGAAATAACAGTGAAAAAAGGCAGTTACACAAACAACATTTTTACAGTGTATGTAACAAGTTAGCAGAGCATTGCACCCACTTGCTAATGGATGATTAACCCCTTAATACCAAAAACGGAATAATAAATGACAAAAACGTTTTTTAAACACAGTCACAACAACTGCCACAGGTCTACTGTGGTTGTTACCCTCCTCAAACACGACTTTTGAAGCCTTTTGAGCCCTTCAGAGATGTCCTGTATCATGCAGAAGGAAGCTGAGTGTCTCTGTCTGTAATTCTAGCTGCGCAGAAAAGGGCTAAAATAGGCCCCCCCACTCATATTACAACAGTGGAAAGCCTCAGGAAACTGTTTCTAGGCAAAAATCAAGCCATGTGGGAAAAAAACTAGGCCCCAATAAGTTTTGTCACCAAACATATATAAAAACGATTAACATGCCAGCAAAACGTTTTATATTACATTTTTATAAGAGTATGTATCTCTGTTAATAAGCCTGATACCAGTCGCTATTAAATCACTGCATTTAGGCTTAACTTACATTAATCCGGTATTAGCAGCATTTTTCTAGCAAATTCCATCCCTAGAAATATGTTAACTGCACATACCTTATTGCAGGAAAACCTGCACGCCATTCCCCCTTTGAAGTTACCTCACTCCTCAGAATATGTGAGAACGGCAGTGGATCTTAGTTACTTCTGCTAAGATCATAGAAATCACAGGCAGATTCTTCTTCTAATGCTGCCTGAGATAAAACAGTACACTCCAGTACCATTTAAAAATAACAAACTTTTGATTGAAGTTAAAAAACTAACTATAATACACCACTCTCCTCTTACTACCTCCATCTTTGTTGAGAGTTGCAAGAGAATGACTGGATATGGAAGTGAGGGGAGGCGCTATATAGCAGCTTTGCTGTGGGTGATCCTCTTGCAACTTCCTGTTGGGAAGGAGAATATCCCACAAGTAATGGATGATCTGTGGACTGGATACACTTAACAAGAGAAAATAAGTGTGTGTGTGTGTTATATATATTACACATATGGTTTGTATTTGTATGCTCCAAGAGTGTATTAGACATTCAGAAACATGTACATTAAGATTCCGTAGTCTTACATTTATTTTTTATTGAAAAATTATGGTTTATACTCATTTATAAAAAAAAATTGCGATAAAATCACAATCGCGATTTTTTTGGGTTCAAAATCGTGATTTTCATTTTTGCCCATATCGGCCAGCCCTAGTTAATAGGTTAATTAGGTTTATTGCAATGTGGAGGTTTGGCGGTTTAGGGGTTAATAGGTTAATTAGGTTTCTTGCAATGTAGGAGTTTGGCGGTTTTAGGGTTAATAGGTTAATTAAGTTTATTGTGATGTGGGGGTTGGTAGTTTAGGTGTTAATAGGTTAATTAGGTTTATTGCGATGTGAAGGGTTGGCAGTTTAGGGGTTTATATTTTAACCATGTTATTTGCGTCGTTTAATTTGTAGATTAGGGCAGTGTTTTTCAACCAGTGTGCCGTGGCACACTAGTGTGCCGTGAGAGATCCTCAGGTGTGCTGCAGCAGACTGACAACAGTGTGACATTTTTTAAACTTTGCTTGTTTTTTACTCCCAGTGCAGGGGTAGTTTGTAGGAGGCATGGCATAACAGCACAATACATACAGTATGTGTGTGTTTGTGTATGTATATATATATATATATATGCTGTATTAGGCTACAATGTGTGATTTTTTTTTAAATTTTGGGATGGTGGTGTGCCACAGGATTTTTTTAATGTAAAAAAGTGTGCCACTGCAAAAAAAAGGTTAAAAATCACTGGATTAGGGGTTAATTACTATTATTATTTTGCGATGCGGGGATTGGCAGTTTTGGTGTTTGTTATTACTTTGTGCAGGCGGTAAGGATTTTTTTTGTTATTCTTCGTGCGGGCGGTTAGTTTTTTTTTTTTATATTTTGTGCGGGCGGTTAGGTTTTTTGTTATTTCGTGCGGGCGGTTAGGTTTTTTTAGTTGCGGGCAGTTACATGGTTTTTTTTGTTAATATTTTGTGCGGGCGGTTGCATGTTTTTTTCCTTAATGCTTTGTTTGCCTACGCTGCATCCAGGTGGATTCCGAAAATGGCAGGGTGGTGTGAAAGAATCCACCGCAGCACCCTACCATTTTCGGGAATCCCGTTGGATGCAGCGTAGGCAAACTAAGCACTAACATTATGCCTTGCGCAGCCAACATTCCTTTGAGGATGCGTGCGCAACTGGCGATGGACGTTTTACAAAAGCGATTATAGCATAGATAGTAGTGCTATGTATTGTGCTATGCCCAGGACATACTTGAACCCAGGACATACAGGTAGCCCTCAGTTTACACCGGGGTTAGGTTCCAGAAGGAATGGTTGTAAATCGAAACCGTTGTAAATTGAAACCCAGTTTATAATGTAAGTCAATGGGAAGTGAGGGAGTTAGGTTCCAGGCCCCTCTCAAAATTGTCATAAGTAACACCTAATACATTATTTTTAAAGCTTTGAAATGAAGACTTTAAATGCTAAACAGCATTGTAAACCTAATAAAATAATCACACAACACAGAATATATCATTAAACTAAGTTAAATGAACAAAAACATTTGCTACACAGCATTATAAACCTCATAAAATAATCACACAACACAGACTTCACTTGCATTTTTCTGCAAACAGTTCTTTCTATGCATTCCAATCTGGACTGCTTTATAGACAGGAAGATCTTGTTCCTTTGAAATCTGTTTGATAGCTCAGGTCGGGTTAAATTGATTAATTTCAGCTTGCTTGGCTTTTCTGCAACACAAGCCGACAGCTCCACCTACTAGCTATTTTATTAAATGCACTGCTTCTCAATGCTTTTCAATAGTAGTTACATGACTGGAAAAAAATGTTGTTATTCTGAAACGGTGTAAATTGAACTGTTGTAAAACGAGGGCCACCTGTACTTGAAAACGAGAGAAATCTTAATGTATCCTTCCTAGTAAAATATTTTATAAATAATATGCCTCTTATTATTGGCTCATCTGACATGTTCAACAAAAGAAAACAAAGAAAGTGAAGCAAATTTGAAAATAGAAGAAGTAAACTAGAAAGTTGCTTAAAATGGTATGATCTGTCTAAATCGTTAAAGAAAAATGCTTGTTTTATGCCCCTTTAACTTTGACTACTGAATAAGGACAGAAAGAGAAACTGTAGGTCAGAATTAACTCACACATCAGTCATATAATTGCACAACTACATTATGCAAGAAATATTAACTCATTTATTTCAAGCTGAGCTAGACTGTTTTGCAAGATTTGCACGAGACAGCACAAGACCAGAGGTTTGCCAAACAGTCTGCAAAATAAAACACCTTGTATAAACATCAGTGATATGTTTAACCGATAAAAATCATACTTTTAATAAATAAGATTTAAGCCTTTCACAGTTCAAATACATTACATTGGTGAGGAAATATGATAAAGCATCATCAGTTTAGTGCTCACGATTTTATATGCAGTTGTATGCTCAGCTCTCAGGCTTTGATATTTTTTGCATGTAAAAATTTACTCATAAGAGCAAGCCGTGTCAACGAGTACCCTGGGACTTATAATAACCATACATCTTAATGGGATGGGTTTTTTAATCCATTATAAGCAGCTCTCAGCTTTAATGTGATCTGAAACCGCAAATGTTTATTTTGTAACGCAGACAGAGCATAAAAGTTTACAATTTACTTCTATTATCAAATTTGCTTAGTTCCCACAATATTCTTTGTTGAAGAGATACATTGGTAGCCATCTGGAGCACTAAATGGCAGGAAATAGTGATACCATCTAGTGCTATTGCAAATGGAAAACAATCTTGCAAAACAGCTGCCATATAGTGCTCCAGAAATAGGCTGGCTCCTAAGCATATCACCCTGCTTTCAACAAAAGATAACAAGAGAACAAAGAAAAAATAAGTAATAAAAGTTGTTTAAAATGGCATGTTCTATCTGAATCATAAAAGAAAAATGTGGGGTTTCATATGCATTTAAGCTCATCCTAAGAAACATAAAATTATGCTCTGTATAAGGAGAGTCTGCGGCTTCATTCCCTACTGTTGGGAAATACTGAACCTGGGCACCAGGAGGAGGCAAAGACACCCCAGCCAAAGGCTACCTCTCGCACTTCCCCTATCCCCCAGTCATTCTGCAGATGGAACAAGGAACCGTAGGAGAAATATCACGGTATAAAAGATGCCAGAAGAAAAACATAATATATGCTTACCTGATAAATTTATTTCTCTTGTGATGTATCGAGTCCACGGATTCATCCATACTTGTGGGGATATTCTCCTTCCCTACAGGAAGTGGCAAAGAGAGCACCCACAGCAGAGCTGTCTATATAGCTCCTCCCTTAGCTCCACCCCCCAGTCATTCGACCGAAGGCTAGGAAGAAAAAGGAGAAACTATAGGGTGCAGTGGTGACTGAAGTTTTTTAAATAAAAATATATTGCCTGTCTTAATAAAAAGGGCGGGCCGTGGACTTGAAACATCACAAGAGAAATAAATGTATCAGGTAAGCATAAATTATGTTTTCTCTTGTAAGATGTATCGAGTCCATGGATTCATCCATACTTGTGGGATACCAATACCAAAGCTTTAGGACAAGGATGAAGGGACAGACAAGACAGGGACCTTAAACGGAAGGCACCACTGCTTGTAGAACCTTTCTCCCAAAAATAGCCTCCGAAGAAGCAAAAGTATCGAATTTGTAAAATTTGAAAAAAGTATGAAGCGAAGACCAAGTCACCGCCTTACAAATCTGTTCAACAGAAGCCTCATTTTTAAAAGCCCATGTGGAAGCCACTGCTCTAGTAGAATGAGCAGTAATTCTTTCAGGATGCTGCTGGCCAGCAGTCTCATAAGCCAAACGGATGATGCTTTTCAGCCAAAAGGAAAGAGAGGTAGCCGTAGCCTTTTGACCTCTCCGTTTACCAGAATAAATAACAAGCAATGGAGATGTTTGACGGAAATGTTTAGTTGCTTGTAAGTAGAACTTTAAAGCACGAACCACATCAAGATTGTGCAACAGACGTTCCTTCTTTGATGAAGGATTAGGACACAGTGAAGGAACAAAAATCTCCTGATTGATATTCCTATTAGAAACAACCTTAGGAAGAAACCCAGGTTTGGTACGCAAAACCACCTTATCTGCATGGAAAACAAGGTAAGGTGGGTCACACTGTAAAGCAGATAACTCAGAAACTCTTCGAGCCGGAGAGATAGCTACCAAAAACAAAACTTTCCAAGATAAAAGCTTAATATCTATGGAAAGCATAGGTTCAAACGGAACCCCTTGAAGAACTTTAAGAACTAAGTTTAGGCTCCATGGTGGAGCAACAGGTTTAAATACAGGCTTGATCCTGACCAAGGCCTGACTAAATGCTTGAACGTCTGGGACATCTGCCAGACGTTTGTGTAAAAGAATAGACAAAGCAGATATTTGTCCTTTTTAATGAACTAGCTGATAATCCCTTCTCCAATCCTTCTTGGAGAAAAGACAATATTCTAGGAAATCCTAATCTTACTCCATGAGTAAACAATAAAAATATTTGCGCCAAGTCTTATGATAAATCTTCCTGGTGACAGGCTTTCTAGCTTGAATCAGGGTATCAATGACCGACTCAGAGAAACCACGCTTTGATAGAATCAGGCGTTCAATCTCCAAGCAGTCAGACACAGAGAAATTAGATTTGGATGCGTGAATGGACCTTGGATTAGAAGGTCCTGCCTCATTGGCAGAGACCACGGTGGAACCGATGACATGTCCACTAGGTCTGCATACCAAGTCCTGCAAGGCCACGCAGGTGCTATCAGAATCACCAAAGCCCTCTCCTGCTTGATTCTGGCAACCAGAAGTGGGAGGAGAGGAAACGGTGGAAATACATAGGCCAGATTGAAGGACCAGGCCACTGCTAGAGCATCTATCAGTACCGCCTGGGGATCCCGGGACCTGGACCCGTAACAAGGAAGTTTGGCATTCTGTCGGGACGCCATCAGATCCAATTCTGGTGTGCCCCATAGCTGAGTCAGCTAGGCAAATACCTCCGGATGGAGCTCCCACTCCCCCGGATGAAAAGTCTGACGACTTAGGAAATCTGCCTCCCAGTTCTCTACTCCTGGGATATGGATTGTTGAGAGATGGCAAGAGTGATCCTCCACCCATCGGATTATTTTGGTTACCTCCATCATCGCTACAGAACTCCGTGTTCCTCCTTGATGATTGATATAAGCTACAGTCGTGATGTTGTCCGACTGAAATCTGATGAATTTGGCCGCAGCAAGCTGAGGCCACGCCTGAAGCGCATTGAATATCGCTCTCAGTTCTAGAATGTTTAATCGGGAGGAGAGTTTCCTCCTGATACCATAAGCCCTGTGCTTTCAGGGAGTTCCAGACTGCACCCCAGCCTAGCAGGCTGGCATCTGTCGTTACTATGAGCCACTCTGGCCTGCGGAAACACATTCCCTGAGACAGGTGGTCCTGAGACAACCACCAGAGAAGAGAATCTCTGGTCTCCTGGTCCAGATTTAATTGAGGAGGTAAATCTGCATAATCCCCAATCCACTGTTTGAGCATGCATAGTTGCAGTGGTCTGAGGTGTAGGCGGGCAAAATGAACTATGTCCATTGCCGCTACCATGAGCCCGATTACCTCCATGCACTGAGCCACTGGTGGCCGAGGAATGGAATGAAGAGCTCGGCAAGTGGTTCAGAGTTTTGATTTTCTGACCTCCGTCAGAAATATTTTCATTTCTACCGAGTCTATCAGAGTCCCTAGGAAGGAAACTCTTGTGAGAGGGAAGAGAGAACTCTTTTTTATGTTCACCTTCCACCCGTGATATCTCAGAAAAGCCAACACGATGTCCGTGTGAGACTTGGCTAGTTGGAAAGTCGAAGCCTGAATTAAGATGTCGTCTAGATAAGGCGCCACTGCTATGCCCCGCGGCCTTAGCACCGCCAAAAGGGACCCTAGCACTTTTGTGATAATTCTGGGAGCCGTGGCCAACCCGAAGGGAAGGGCCACGAACTGGAAATGCCTGTCCAGAAAGGCAAATCTGAGGAATTGATGATGATCTCTGTGAATAGGGATGTGTAGATACGCATCCTGTAAGTCCACGGTAGTCATATATTGACCCTCCTGGATCATTGGTAGAATGGTCCGAATAGTCTCCATCTTGAATGATGGTACTCTGAGGAATTTGTTTAGAATTTTGAGATCCAAGATTGGTCTGAAAGTTCCCTCTTTTTTGGGAACCACAAACAGGTTTGAGTAAAATCCTAGTCCTTATTCCTCTTTTGGAACTGGGCGGATCACTCCCATGGTATGTAGGTCTTCTACACAGCGTAATAACGCCTCTCTCTTTGTCTGGTTTGCAGACAATTGAGAAATGTGAAATCTCCCCCTTGGGGGGGAGTCTTTGAACTCCAGAAGATATCCCTGGGACACAATTTCTAAAGCCCAGGAATCGTGAACATCTCTTGCCCAAGCCTGACCGAAGAGACAGAGTCTGCCCCCTACTAGATCCGGTCCCGGATCGGGGGCTACCCCTTCATGCTGTCTTAGAGGCCGCTGCAGGCTTCTTGGCCTGTTTACCCTTGTTCCAAGCCTGGTTAGGTCTCCAGACTGACTTGGATTGGGCAAAATGTCCCTCTTGCTTTGCAGCAGAGGAAGCTGAAGCGGGAGCACCCTTGAAGTTCCGAAAGGAACGAAAATTATTTTGTTTGGTTCTCATTTTATTTGTTTTATCCTGAGGGAGGGCATGGCCTTTCCCTCCAATGATATCTGAAATAATCTCTTTCAGTTAAGTTTTCTTTGAAAGGGATGTTCATAAGTTTAGATTTTGATGACACATCAGCAGACCAGGGCTTAAGCCATAACCTGAATTCTTTGCCACTAATTTAGCCAGTTGGAATGCGGCATCTGTAATGAAAGAATTAATTTAAGGGCCTTAATTCTGTCCATAATATCCTCTAATGGAGTCTCCATCTGAAGAGCCTCTTCTAGAGACTCGAACCAGAAAGCAGCTGTAGTAGTTACAGGAACAATGCACGCAATAGGTTGGAGAAGAAAACCTTGATGAACAAAAATTTTCATCAGGAGACCCTCTAATTTTTTATCCATAGGATCTTTGAAAGCACAACTGTCTTCGATAGGTATAGTTGTTCGCTTAGCAAGAGTAGAAATTGCTCCCTCCACCTTAGGGACCGTCTGCCACGAGTCCCGCATGGTGTCAGATATGGGAAACATTTTCTTAAAAACAGGAGGGGGAGCGAACGGAATACCTGGTCTATCCCACTCCTTAGTTACAATATCCACAATCCTCTTAGGGACTGGAAAAACATCAGTGTAAACAGGAACCTCTAAGTTTTGTCCATTTTACACAATTTCTCTGGGACCACTATAGGGTCACAATCATCTAGAGTCGCTAATACCTCCCTGAGCAATAAGCCGAGGTGTTCAAGCTTAAATTTAAAGGCCGTCATATCAGAATCTGTCTGAGGGAGCGTCTTTCCTGAATCAGAAATTTCTCACTCAGATAACAAATCCCTTACCCCTACTTCAGAACATTGTGAGGGTATATCGGATACGGCTACTAAAGCGTCAGATGGCTCAGCATTTGTTCTTAACCCAGAGCTGTCACGCTTTCCTTGTAAACCAGGCAGTTTAGAGAAAACCTCTGTGAGGGTTGTATTCATAACTGTGGCCATGTCTTGTAAAGTAAATGAATTTGACGCACTAGAGGTACTTGGCGTCACTTGTCCGGGCGTTACTGGATGTGACACTTAGGGAGAGCTAGATGGCAAACCCTCATTCTCTTCTGTCTGAGAATCATCTATTGCAATATGTTTAAGTGCTAAAATATGGTCTTTATAATTTATAGACATATCAGTGCAATTGGGACACATTCTAAGAGGGGGTTCCACAATGGTTTTTAAACACATTGAACAAGGATTTTCCTTGGTGTCAGACATGTTAAACAGGCTAGTAATGTAACAAGCAAGCTTGGAAAACATTTAATCAAAGCAAATAACACTTAGAAAAAAACAGTACTGTGCCTTTAAGAGAAAAAAAGCTGCACAAACTCTGCAAAACAGTGTAAAAAAGCAGTAAACTCAACGAAATTTTTACAGTAGCATCATAAAGCCTTAGTAATTCTGCAAAGCTATGCAAATAAACAATTAACCCCTTAATGTAAAAACCGGATTGACAAAACGTCAAAAACCGGTAAAAAACGTTCAGCACCTTGCCACAGCTCTGCTGTGGTGCCTACCTGCCCTTTAGAAACGATTTGTGGGGAAAAAAACGTCTTTACAGCACTCAAACACAGTAGGAACCTCTGGAGAAGCAGCTGGATGTCTCTGAGGAAAAGAAACTGCGCAACTGAGGCGCGAAAATAGGCCCCTCCCACTTCACTCAATGTTATGGGGCCTAAAAGAAACACAATAGAGTGTTTCTTAAACTAGCCATGTGGGTTAAAAACCCTTAAACAAGCCACAATAACCCCTTAAAGTCCCTCAAAATTTTTTATATTTGCCTTTTTTATCAATAAACAAAAACGTCACCAGTAACTAATGAGCCCTTCATGCAAGCTGGGATTCCTACCAAGTGTCTGAATACAGCTTACCCTTCCCTCATGGGGATATTGCCAGCCTTTTCTAGAATTATCACAGTCTGTCAAACAATAGACTGAACATACCTCAATGCATTTAACATGCAAACCGTTCCCCCAACTGAAGTTTTCCTGTACTCTTCAGCCCTTGTGAGAACAGCAGTGGATCTTAGTTACAAAGTGCTAAGATCATCATCCTCCTTGCAGAAATCTTCATCCTTTTCTGCCAGAGAGTAAATAGTACACACCGTACCATTTAAAATAAACTTTTGCTTGAGAAAATAAAAACGAATATTTTTGTCACCACATTCACTTTACCCTTCCTAGTTACTTAGAGTAGGCAAAGAGAATGACTGCGGGTGGAGCTAAGGGAGGAGCTACATAGACAGCTCTGCTCTGGGTGCTCTCTTTGCCACTTCCTGTAGGGAAGGAGAATATCCCCACAAGTATGGATGAATCCGTGGACTCGATACATCTTACAAGAGAAACACAACATTTAGGGGTCCGCCCATCGGAGAGACACGGGCGGGAGCCATGGACTCTCCTTATGCAGAAGAAAATAAAATTATCTGGTACGCATAATTTATGTTTTCCTTCTCAAAGGATTCCAAGACGAGCGTAATTATAACATATATCATATTCGGGAATAAACGTCATAGAAGCCAAACCCACTTTAACGGTGCCTGCAAAGCAAATTTTTTGTCTCCAATCACAAAGCCTGTTCGTGCATATTATTAGGGTATTGTTGCGTCACCCGGCGCATGCACAATTGAATCCCATGTTTTGTGCATGCGCAGATTGCCGCTTTGAATACACAGAACCACAAAGCATTTACTGGCATAATGCATGCGCTCTTAAAAAGACCATCGATTGCATAGGTATTCCAGGTCAAACAGGATGAATAAAGTATCTAAATTAAATAGGGGTTTCATTCATCAAAAGTATCAATTTAAAGTAAGAACTTATATTTTATGCTCGTTATTGCCAGGGTCATTCACGCTGCACATAATTACGATCTTACCTGTTCTATAACGCTGTCATATTTCTTTCCCAGTATCGATTCAGACAGTCTGCTTGTTCAGATTAGGGTGACGTATATGGTGATGTGCTGGATTGCTTGTGCATGCGCATTACAGGGCAAATCGGCCATATTAATAACTCACATACAAAGAGAGAAGCGCTCTACCAGGAACGAACAACAGCTCATTAGCTAGTTCTATGGCAATTTATCACCCGGAAGCAGCCTCTTTTAGACCAGTGTGCTTTTCACAAAGGAAAATTTTCCTTAAGTATATCAGTTTGATCCTGCCAAGTAAGGTCAGTCTAGCCCCGAAATACCAGGCAATTCTCCTCTGAACAAGGAACATGACAACCACAGACGACAGTTTCGGCCTCCTATGGGCCTCGTCAGTGAGGTACAGCCACATTCCTTTAAGCACACTAGGCAAGGAGTCCACGTCTGGTTTCCCCCATCACCCATAGGGAGACTTGCCCAGGGTCATATTAATTTGCATACAAAGAGAGAAGCGCTCTACCAGGAATAAACAACCGCTCATTAGCTAGTTCTATGGCGATTTACCGCCCGGAAGCAGCCTCTTTTAGACCAGTGTGCTTTCCACAAAGGAAAACTTTCCTTAAGTATGTCAGTCTGATCCCCCCAAGTAAGGTCAGTCCAGCTCCTAAATACCAGGCAAGTCTCCTCTAAACAAGGAACATGACAACCCCAGACTATCGTTTCGGCCTCCTATGGGCCTCGTCAGTGAGATGCAGCCACATTCCTCTAAGCACCTAACTGAAAAGGCCCATAGGAGGCGGAACAGATCATCTGGGGTTGTCATGTTCCTTGTTCAGAGGAGAATTGTCTGGTATTTCGGGGCTGGACTGACCTTAATTGGCAGGATCAGACTGATATAATAAAAAGATGAAGATAAAGGTGTCAATCTGTGGTATCTGGCAAAAAAGGAAAACAGTCACTCGTCAAGGAGATTAGTCCATCCAAAAGCACATATAATATGATAGCTCAAGGGGGTGAGACTTAATACACACCATGAGTTTTGCCCTCCATTGAGACACACTTAGCCTATACACCTTCCGTATATCTCACAGACCAGGTGAATGGCTATATATCAGTGTGTCATACGCACCAAAACTTCTGGGTAACTTAAATTATACTTCCAGAACAGCCAGGGTCATGGTAGAAAATGCGGCACAAGCCGTTAGTATTTCACTCACCCCAAACAGTGTCGTGCTTGGTTGCCCCGGTTAATCATCATTCACAGGAGGAGAACCAGAAAACCGCATTTGTCCGCTGTAAATGCTTCAGGCGAAGTTGCGGTCACTCCAAACTCTAAGGCCCCAGTGTAGAATACCATGTGACCGGGTAATCATCCAATCAAATGCGTCCTCAACGAACAGTTGCTGCCAATAGGAAAAACGTCCTGGGTAACAGTGCAGCGCTGTGTTCAGGCAAAGAAGCAATGCGGACCAAGAAGCGGGTCCCTGTACCCGCTACGATTTAAACATAAAAAAAAGAAAATGTTGGTCCTCAAACTTCTTACAAACAAAACATTTTATTAAGTTGCAAATTAAAAAGGATTGATGGAGTAATCACAGCATGAAACAGGATTACAAAACGCAACCAAGCAAACGTCTGACCGGTTTCGGTCTCACAGGACCGTAATCATAGACATAATAGGACACACATGCAGTCACCTTTAAAAAGGGCTAAAACCACAGTAATTGGTTAATTACAATTGCCACGTAATAATACACTCTATTGAAATTAGCAAACTTGGATATATTGAAAGGAAACCTTACGCTATCTCACACATTAGGACTAAATATAGAGCTAGGGTTATGTGTTAAATTTTAACCCCTAGGTAATTAGTAATGCACAAAACAGATATTAATATACTAACAAAAACAAAAAGTGGCACCAGCAACCAACAGTTCATTTTAGCATAGTTGCAAATAGAGGTATATACACATCCTAATATTAGATATACTGCCAAACAAAGACAGAGAATCTACCTCACACTATGTACTGCAACTATATATGAAACACTAGTATTTCCTTAGACAGATTAATTCTTCTAATTCCAAATAAAAAGAAAACCTTATTAAAAATATAAATATTTGGAAATAGAAGATAAGAGATTAGGGGCATAAAATAATCCCTAAAAAAGTAAATTTCTGCTAAACATACCTAGGACACTTCCATACTAGTATATGGCACTTTTTGGTGAGGGTTAACTACTAGGAACAAGGACAAGTAATAAACACCTAATTGAAAAAAGTGCTAACATGGACATGTGAAGGAGGGACAGGAGACTACGATATACTTCAGGAAAATGTTCCTTTGTGAAAAGAACACTGGTCTAAAAGAGGCTGCTTCTGGATGGTAAATCACCATAGAACTAGCTGATGAGCTGTTGCTCGTTCCTGGTAGAGCGCTTCTCTCTTTGTATGGATATTAATAACTCAGGTTATCGTGTACAATTCGTTATTCAAACTACAGGTTATAACGGTGGGTTTGAAAAGCAATTAATTTTTTACATTGAATATTTATTGAACAGTAGTAATCTGACACGCAAAGCCGATATCATAGATGTATATATCAAATTAAGATAAGTGTTTTCAAACGTTTAGTGTCTCTTTAATATAAGGAGAGTTCATGGCTTCATTCCTTACTGTTGGGACACTTATACCCAAGCTCTAGAGGACACTGAATGATAACGGGAGGGACAAAAAAAGAGGCGGACCCTAATCTGAGGGCACCACAGCCTGCAAAACCGTTGTTCTGAAGGCTGCTTTAGCAGAAGGAAAAACATCAAACTTGTAGAATTTAAAAAAAAGTGTGCAAGGAGGACCAGGTAGCCGCCTTACAAATCTGTTCCATAGAGGCCTCGTTCTTAAAGGCCCAAGAGGAAGCCACTGCTCTAGTGGAATGAGCCGTAATTCTCTGAGGAGGTCTATGCTCCGCTGTTTCATAGGCTAAGCGGGTAAGACTCCACAACCAAAAAGATAAGGAAGTCGATTAGACCTTCTGACCCTTAGACTTCCCAGAATATGCCGCAAACAAGGAAGAAGTTTGTCTAAAATCCTTAGTAGCTTGAAGATAAAACTTCAAAGCACGAACCACGTCCAAATTATTAAGTAAACATTCCTTTGAAGAAGGATTAGGACACAAAGAAGGGACCACAATCTCTTGATTGATGTTACGATCTGACACAACTTTAGGGAAAGTCCCTAACTTAGTACGTAGGACAGCCTTATCCGAATGGAACACCAGATAAGGAGGCTCACATTGCAAGGCGGCAATCTTAGATAATCTGCATGCCAAGGCAATAGCCAGTAGAAAGAGAACTTTCCAGGACAACAATTTAATATCAATTCAATTCATAGGCTCAAACGGCCTTTGCAAAAAACTTTAAGAACCAAATTCAGACTCCAAGTTGGAGCCAAAGAGCTGAACACAGGTCTGATCCTAATCAGAGCCCTAACAAAGGACTGAACATCTGGAAGCTCAGAGAGCCTCTTGTGCAGTACAACAGACAAGGTCGAAATCTGTCCCCTTAAGGAACTGGCCGAAAGACCCTTCTCCAGACCATCCTGGAGAAACAGCAGAATCCTGGCAAACTTAACTTTATGCCAAGGAAAACCATGCTCTTCACACCAGAATAAGTAGGTTCTCTACACCTTATGATAGATGCAACGAGTAACTGGCTCAGGAGCTTGGATGAGAGTATCAATAACTCTCTCTGAAAAACCTCTCTTGGCTAGGACTAAGCGTTCAATCTCCACACAGTCAGCCTAAGAAAATCTAGATTTTGATGAACAAAGGACCTTGTTCCAGTAGATCCCTGCGACAAGGTAACTTCCATGGAGGAGAAGTTGACATCCTCACTAGGTCCGCGAACCACGTCCTTTGCTGCCACGATGGTGCAATCAGTATTACTGACGCATGCTCCTGCTTGATGCAGGCCACAACTGAAGGAAGGAGTGGTAATGACAGAAAAAGGCAGATTAGATTGCAGATTAATGCATTTATTAGCTCCGTCTGAGTTTTCCTGGACCTCGACCCATATCTGGGTAGTTTGGTATTGAAACGACACGCCATGAGAATCATCTCCGGTGTCCACCTGTAGCATATCTCCGCAAATATAGAGATCATTCCCCCGGATGAAAGGATTGTCTGCTGAGAAAATCCGCTTCCCAGTTGTCCACACCCGGAATGTGGATCGCTGACATCGAACAGCACTGGGCCTCCATGCCACTCAAGAATCCGAGATACTTCCCTCATTGCTAGGGGGTTTCTCGTTCCCCCCTGATGGTTGATGTAAGCCACCAAGGTTATATTGCCTGATTGAAATCTGATAAACCGGGACAAACCCAGAAGAGGTCAAGCCTTCAGAGCATTGAAGATTGCTCGAAGCTCCAAAATGTTGATTGGGAGGGAGCGTCCCTACTGAGACCACAGGCCCTGTACTTTCTTGGCACCCCAAACAGCTCCCTATCCTGAGAGGCTCGCGTCCATAGTCATAATCTCCCAGTATGGTCTGAGAAAGGATGTGCCTCGGGACAGATGATCTGGACAGAGCCACCAAGAGAGATTCTCTCGAACGGTTATTCAGGGAAATCTATTGAGACAGATCCGAATACTCCCCGTTCCACTGCTTCAGCATATACAGCTGCAGCGGTCCGAGACCTGGCAAAAGGAATTATGTCCATGCTGGACACCATAAGACCAATTACCTCCATACACTGACCCACAGATGGCCTTAAGGAGGCCGAAGCTAGCTTGCACCGTCTCTGGTCGGTTAGAACTATCCTCATGGATATTGAATCTATTATAGTACCCAGGAATTCTACCCTGGTGCTTGGAAAGAGAGAACTCTTCTCTAAGTTTATCTTCCATCCATGTAATCAAAGAAGATAGAGAAGAGCTACTGAATGGTCCTCTGCTAGACGAAAGGATGGTGCTAGAACCAGAATGTCGTCCAAGTAGGGAGCTGGTGATGGCCAGGAAGGCTCCTAGAACCTTTGTAAAGATTTTTGGGGCCGTAGCTAGACCAAATGGAAGTGCAATGAACTGGAAGTGCTGATCCAGGATTGCAAACCTTATGAACTGGAAGTGGTCCCTGTAGATTGGAACGTGAAGGTAGGAAGCCTTCAGATCTATAGTGGTCATAAACGGTCCTTCCTTAACTAGAGGAAGAATGGGCCTTATTGTCTCCATCATGAACGAGGGGGCATTTAGAAATTTCTTTAAGCACTTTAGTTCCAGAATTGGGCGGGAAGTTCCCTCTTTCTTTGGGACCACAAACAGGTTTGAGTAGTATCCAAACCTCTTTCTGCAATAGGAACCGGGACAATAACCCCCAAGGAGGACAGATCCCGCACACACTCCAGAAAGGCTTCCCTCTTTTCTAGTTTTAAAGATAGGCTTAATAGGAGAAATCTGCCCTTGGGTGGATGAGATTTGAAACCTATCTTATATCCCTGAGCTATGACCTCCAGGACCCACGGATCCTGCACGTCCCTGGACCAAGCACCTGAAAACAGCAACAGTCTGCCCCCTACACGATCCGGCTGTAGATCGGAGACCGCCCCTTCATGCCGACTTGTTCTCTGCAGGCTTCTTATTCTGCTTTGATTTATTCCAAGATTGAGCCGGCTTCCAAGTGCTTTGCTCAGGCATAGAGAAGGACTTCTCACGTTGGGACTTTTCAGAACAAAAGGAATGAAAATTAGAACCTTGTCCCTTAGATTTTTTTTTTAGCCTGCGGTAGGAAGGCACCCTTGTCCCCTGTAACCGTGGAGATAATGGAGTCCAGGCCTGGACCAAATAAAATGTTTCCCTTAAAGGGGAGGGAAAGTAGTCTAGACTTAGAAGTCATGTCAGCAGACCAGGACTTCAGCTAGTGAGCCCGACGTGTCTGCACTGAGAAACCAGCGATTTTAGCATTCAGGATAATAATCTGCATGTTTGCATCACAGATAAAAGAATTAGCAATTCGCAAAGCCATAATTCTGTCTTGGATAACATTGAGGGGACCCTCCACCTTGATCAATTCTGTTAAGGAGTCACACCAGTAGGCCGCAGCTCCAGCAGCTGCAGGTTTAAATAAATATCCCGTATGCTGAAACATTTTTCTGAGAAGAGTTTCCATCTTTTTATCCATCGGCTCTCTGAAAGACGAGCTATCCTCAAGAGGGAAAATAGTACGCTTAGCTAATGTGGAGATAGCACCATCCACCTTAGGGACGGAACCCCACAACTCCAGCTGAGAGTCCGGGACTGGGAATAATTTTTTAAAGGCAGAAGAAGGGGAAAAGGAAGATCCAATTCTATCTCATATGTTTTTAATAATATTCAACATTTTTACAGGGCCATGAAAAGATAGCGGGGCTACCCTGTCCTCATACACTCTGTCTAATTTAGGGATCAAAGGTTCATCAGGCAACTTGGCCTCTGGAACCTCTAATGTCGACAAAACCTCCTTTAGAAGAAAACGTAAGTGTTCAATTTTAAATCTAAAGGCTGGCTCCTCAGCACCTGGAGGCCTAGAGGTGGTAGAATCCGATCCAGAAATTTCACCCTCTGACGAATCAGAGTGTGACCCATCCTGGAATACTTGAAAGGCGTCAGAAATTCAGGCACGGATGAGTAAGAGGTGAAATTAAAGCTCAGTTTATTTAAACAGTAAAATCAATAAAACATAGGGTGAAGAGACTAGGTCTTGCGCGTTTCGGGCTATGCCTTACTCATAGACCCTAGTCCTTCACTCTCAATAAGTCAATTTATAGGGAAAACCCTCTTAATTCCACCTCCCCACACAATGTTAAATGAACCTCCCATTAAAGAAACATATATATCATATATGTTGTCAGAAAAACATAATTTATGTAAGAAAATACCTGATAAATTAATTTCTTTCATATTGGCGAGAGTCCAAGAGTCCATGAGTTAGTGACGTATGAGATATACAATCCTACCAGGAGGGGCAAAGTGTCCCAAATCTCAAAATGCACACCTCACCAAACCCACAATTCAGTTTAATGAATAGCCAATTAGTGGGGTAATAGAAAAAGGAGTAAAAAGCATCAAAAAAGGAACTGGAAATATAATAGTGCTTTATACAAAAAAAGATAATCACCATAAAAAGGGTGGGTCTCATGGACTCTTGCCAATATGAAAGAAATGAATTTATCAGGTAAGTTCTTACATAAATTATGTTTTCTTTCATGTAATTGTCAAGAGTCCATGAGCTAGTGACGTATGGGATAGTAATACCCAAGATGTGGTACTCCACGCAAGTGTCACTAGAGAGGGAGGGATAAAAATAAAAACAGCCATTTTCCGCTGAAAAAATTAAATCCACATCCAAAAAAATAAGTTTTTCTCATAATTGAAAAGAAAAAACTTAAAACATAAGCAGAGGAATCAAACTGAAATAACTGCTTGAAGAACATTTCTACCTAAAACTGCTTCCGAAGAGGCAAATACATCAAAACAGTAGAATTTAATAAATGTATGCAAAGAAGACTAAGTTGCTGCTTTGCAAATATTATCAACTGAAGCTTCATTCTTAAAAGCCCATGAAGTGGAAACTGATCCAGTAGAATGAGCTGTGATTCTCTGAGGTGGGACCTGACCTGACTCCAAATAAGCCTGATGAATCAAAAGCTTTAACCAGGATGCCAAGGAAATGGCAGAAGCTTTCTGACCTTTCCTAGGACCAGAAAAGACAACAAATAGACTAGAACACTTCCTGAAATCTTTAGTAGCTTCAACATAATATTTCAAAGCTCTTACAACATCCAAAGAATGTAAGGATCTTTCCAAAGAATTCTTAAGAGAAGCTGCATCAACCTGGGTAATTGTTCTATATCATCACTAAGGACTTGAAAAACGTTTTTTTCCTGTGCCTTTTCATGGACATTTTGGTAACTGGTTTATTTTATTATATGTACTAACATTGTTATTCCATCGTATAGATTGTGTGTGTGTATATATATATATATATATATATATATATATATATATATATATATATATATATATATATATATATATATATATATATATATATATTTGTTATTATAATCTGTTTAATATCTTTAACATACTTAATTATTAATATTATTAAATAGGAAATTGTGGGCTGCTTTAGCGCGGATATATCTTTTAGGTGTATATTTTGTATTATGTTTTCTTTTTTATCAGCAGCTTAGCAGTGAACTTTTTCCATTTTTACATTGGTGGTATTAATTTTGGTTATATCTATTGGTCCATCCACAATTAAGTTTATTTAGTTTATCAAGTTCATTATTGGTTTATTAATTTATTAATTTATATTTTATATTTAATATCTATTCATTTATTGATGGTCAAAGTTTATAGGAGTTAATAATTTATTATTTAATAATTTATATATTTTATATTTTTTATTCATTAATTGCTGAACTTATTCATATAAGTAAGTCAGGTGGGTTTTTTATTATTATAGTATGGCTGATAATACTGAAAGCAATTTTGGTGATTACTCCACTAGACAAACTAGACAAAGGTCACTAACTTACTTAGTTTGGAGGTAGATGCTAATTTATCCAAGGATGACCCAAATGATTTATTTAGAAAATTGGAAAAGTTATTACAACAGGATTCAAAGGATTGGCAGGATCTGATCTTATTGGATAATTATATTCTTCATGATGTAGTCCCTAGAGGGTTAAGATTATTCAAATATCCATCCTTTGACCTTGAAGAGGTAGAATATACTTCAGAGTGGGAAAGCCCATTACATGAATGTTCTATTAAACTCATTAAAATATTAATCAAATATCGTGAATATAAATTAGCAAAAACAAAAACTGAAATTGATGAGATTATTCCCAAGATACAGCCATTTAAATCTGAAGAAAAATGGATAACTAGGAATGACAACATTCAGTCAAGACTTTCTGTTCTAGAAAAAGAATTACAAAATAAAAAATTATCCAAATTGAATAGGGAGTTGATTGATTATAAGGAAGATAAGGTATATACATTTAAAGATAAAATTCTCAAATTTAACACTAAACCATTATACAAGGAATCTACAAAAACTAATAAAGAGGCCAATTTTAGTAATGGGTATAATTACAATAATTCCACCAATCAACGTAAGGCTAATACTGATATTAATGCATCTAATAAGGGACAAACTAATAATTCTAATCAGAATGATAACTTTGTCCAAAGAAATCCATATAATAGCACATGGAGACCCAATAATAGAAATCCTAATACTGACAGAACGTATAGGGCCCCCAATTTCAATAATAATGGTGATAATTATCGTTATAATTATAGTAATACCAAACCACATTATGCAACAAATCATGGTAATAATGACAACTGGAGAAGGGATTATAGACCCCAAAATATCCAAGAACCAGAGTTAAGATCTTCAGGCGATAATGGTCCTTGGAGAAGAGATATGAGGTCACCCAATACTAATAAACATGATTTAAGACATGTAGGTATGAACATAGAACAAGATAGAAATCATTTCAATCGTTTTACACATGAAAATAGATATCAAATTCTTGATCAGGAAACATATAAAACACATGCCAATCCTCCATGGGAGAACCAAGGGGCAAGACCTAAGGAAGATGTAAGAAAGGAACCTAGAGAAAAACCAGTTAGTGTTTTTTTAGATGTGAACAGGCCCAGAGGGAAGATGATACAGGACCAATTAAATCTGGAGAGAATAGAGGAAGAGGGACAGGGTCTAGGAAGGAGAATATTAACATCAAGGAAAAGATCATTAGAACAAGAAGGGGGACTAGAGGAGGACACAGATTGCAGGCAAGTAGAAAGAAGGCCAAGATATTAGAGGAGAAAAAATCCACAATTATCAATTTGTCTAGTGTCACCTTAGATAATACTGATATTAAACTGCTAAGTAAGGGGCTAAATTTTGCACCAAAGGCTCCACCAAACAAATTTGAAGTGTTTATCGATGTCCAAAAGTTTATTCGTAAATTAACTTTGAAGCGTTATTTTTTAAAAAATCCATGCAATAGAAGTAATTACAACACAGAATACTTGGAATGTAAAGATCTAGATACCCTAAAAATTCTGCGGAATTTAGAACAAGAAAGTAATTTTTCCCAATCAGCAAGTAAGGAACCTCTATCACCTCTGAATCCTCTAGAGCTATCAATTTATGAAGAAGAGCCAACTATTATTCATTCTCTTTTTAAGAACAAATCCAATTTTTATCCAATAGGGACCCAGGGGGATCAAATCCCTGTTTTTTGCAAATTAGTTATAGATGATTTGGAGAAGGCTTTTACTCATCCAAGGGGATCACTAAACAAATACTCTGACAATCTCACCACCCTTGAACGCAAAGCTTTAAAGAGTTTAACAGACAATCACAACATTGTCATCAGGAGTGCGGACAAGGGTGGTGGGATCGTCATCCAGGACCGGGAAATATATTTAAAAGAAGCTTATCGTTTATTAAATGATCAAACCACTTATTCCATTCTGGATAGGGATCCCACGATAGGATACACAAGGGATTTGAAATATCTGTTATGTGAGGCTAAAGATAAAACCATCCTGAATTCCGATGAATATGCTTTTCTTTTTGTAAGTTCCCCTAAAATTGCAGGGTTTTACCACCTTCCTAAGGTCCACAAGGACCTTATCAATCCCCCAGGTAGGCCCATAGTTTCTGGAATTGACTCTTTATGTAGTCATCTATCACAATATGTGGATTTTTTCCTACAGCCCATTGTACAGAAAACTAGGGCCTACCTGAGGGATAGTACACAGGTTATTACAAACTTTGAAGGTGTTCCCTGGGAAAATGATTATTGGTTTATTACATGTGACGTAACGTCCCTATATACCTGTATCCCCCACGATCAGGGTAGCAAAGCAGTATATACAGAATTACTCAGATGGAATATACCAAAAGATCATATAGATTTTATTATTAAATCAATAGTGTTTATTCTCGAACATAATTATTTTTTGTTCAAGAAGAAATTCTACAAGCAGACCAAAGGGACCGCAATGGGGACCACCTTTGCGCCCTCTTACGCAAATTTATATGTCAATGATTTCGAAAATTGTCATATATGGTATAATAATCCATTTTATAAAAATATTATTAAATTTCATCGCTACATCGATGATGTGATCATTTTGTGGAAGGGAGGTGAATCAGACATTGATGAATTTATTAAGTATATGAATAATAACAATCATAATCTAGTTTTTACTGCGAACATATCAAAAGCTAAAATGGAATTCTTGGATCTTATGTTATACATAGATACCAATAACCAAATTGCTGTTACCAATTTTAGAAAGCCAACAGAAAAAAATAGTTACATTGAAGCCTCTAGTGGCCATAAGAAAAGTTGGATCACAAACGTACCATATGGTCAATACCTTAGAATGCGAAAAAATTGTACACATATTTCAAATTTCAATTCTGAGGCGGCCATTCTTGATAAGAAATTCAGGGAAAAGGGCTACAAAGTTGATAATCTAGAGACAGCAAAAAATAGGGCTCTGAATACCAATAGGTTGGACCTACTTAACAAATAAAGAACATTAAAGGAAAAGGGAAAGGGAGAGTCTGACACCCCGAGATTTATCCCCAGGTATAACGAAGGGGCCACTACCATTCAACGTGTACTAAGGAAACATTGGATTATCCTAAAAACTGACCCTATTTTAGGAGATACTCTGGCGGATAAACCTCAGGTGGTTTTTAAGAAAGGGAAGAACCTAAAAAATTTGTTGGCCCCCAGTAGATTGAGGGATCCAACACCACAAGTGGACAACAGTCGTAACTGGCTAACCAATAAGAAGGGAACTTTTAGATGCATGAAACCCATCTGCAACATGTGTAGTCATGTTGATAATTCAACTAGCTTTACAAACTGGGATGGCACACAGAAATTTAATATTAAATATAGGACATCCTGTGATACCACTTTTGTGGTTTATCTGATTAGCTGTGGATGTGGACTACTTTATGTAGGACGCAAAAAAAGAAAAATAAGAACCAGGGTCAAAGAACACATTTATAATATTAAAATGGCTAAGGAAAATAAACCAATCAAACATAGCATTCCGGTTCACTTCCTAGAAAAACATAATTGTAACTCAATATCTCTCAAGGTTAGAGTGATTGATTGGATACCTTCCAATATACACAATAGGCTCCTTGCTTTAAGACAACAGGAGACCTACTGGATTTATAAGATTGGGAGTTTACACCCTAGGGGCCTCAATGTAGATCTAGATCTGGCTGCTCACATGTGAATGAATTAATTAATTTTTTAATATTTAATATTTTACATATTTATACCAAGTTCTTGATGTTGCTTGTTGAGAGTATATATACCTGTGCTTGTTTGTGTATATGTTTATATGTGTGTATGTGTGTGTATATATATGTGTGTGTGTATGTGTGTGTATGTGTACAGATGTGTGTATGTATGGGTGTGTGTGTGTGTGCGCATATATATGTGTGTATGTATGTATGTATGTATGTCTGTGTATGCATATATATTTATGTTTGTATGTGTATATATATATATATATATATATATATATATATATGTATATATTTTTGTACCGTTTATATTTAATTAATTTATGTTTAATTCCTTATATTTAGTTTTTATTAATTTATTAGTGGAAAGATTTTAGATGAGAAGTCCCAAGTAGATTTTTCTAAATTGGTTATGGAATTTACTATTTTTAGTATAGTTAGGAGTACATATAGTCTAATTAACTTCACACATTTTTGATTAATATGATTAATTGTTATGAAAGTGTATACTAATGATGTTTTTTTTCTAGGTGCAATTTTTTCTATGTGCAATTTTATCTATGATGGATTATACAAACAATAAGAAATTAGCCTGTTTATAAATAATGTATTAATTTATTTTCTAATGAACCAATTTTGATGTGGTTAAAGTTTTTATAGTGTTGCTAGGTTTTTTATTAATGTATTCAATTTTTATATGTTTTGCATTTAAATGTTAACCAAATGCTAATTCATGGTATAATTGTAATTGTTGTAATGTGCTATTTTGGCCAATAGAGGGCGCCCGCACCTAAGATATAAAAGACGGTCTGATAATTCTAACCGCATTCTGTTTGAACTGAACATTTGTATCACCCTTGAAAAAGTTCAGCCGAGATCCAAACGAAACGCGTAGGGATATTGCTCTTTGGGACTATTTTGCCATCACCTGTTGTATGACTGTAAGGCCAGAGAAAGGATCCATCAGAGGGGGACGCTCCAATCCAGCTCCACACTGACGTCAGACGCCGAGTCAGGTTTTGCCGGCTTTGTTATCACATCGTAGACGGATCAGTTTGTTTTGTTGAGCAGGACTCTGACCTTTGCCGCTGTACACCGGATGTTTTAGTAATCCAGACGATAATTTCTGCTTACCTGAGTGTAAGTTTTTATGTTTATTTGTTTCACTTATTTTAATAAATTACTCAAGCTTGGTTCTTTTTGCGCTTCTTTCTACTCCCTTGTTATAGACTAGAACACTTCCTGAAATCTTTAGTAGCTTCAACATAATATTTCAAAGCTCTTACAACATCCAAAGAATGTAAGGATCTTTCCAAAGAATTCTTAGGATTAGGACACAAAGAGGGAACCACAATTTCTCTATTAATGTTGTTAGAATTCACAACTTTAGGTAAAAATTTAAATGAAGTCCGCAAAAATGTCTTATCCTGATGGAAAATCAGAAAAGGAGACTCACAAGAAAGAGCAGGTAATTCAGAAACTCTTCTAGTAGAAGAGATAGCCAAAAGGAACAACACTTTTCAAGAAAGTAGTTTAATATCCAAAGAATGCTTAGGCTCAAAAGGAGGAGCCTGCAAAGCCTTCAAAACCAAATTAAGACTCCAAGGAGGAGAGATTGATTTAATGACAGGCCTGATACGGACCAAAGCATGCACAAAACAGTGAATATCAGAAAGCTTAGCAATCTTTCTGTGAAATAAAACAGAAAGAGCAGAGATTTGTCCCTTCAAGGAACTTGCAGACAAACCTTTATCCAAACCATCCTCAAGAAACTGTAAAATTCAAGGAATTCTAAAAGAATGCCAGGAGAATTTATGAGAAGAACACCATGAAATATAAGTCTTCCAAAAATCAATAATAAATCTTCCTAGAAACAGATTTATGAGCCTGTAACATAGCATCAATCACTGAATCAGAGAAACCTCTATAACTAAGCACTAAGCGTTCAATTTCCATACCTTCAAATCTAACAATTTGAGATCCTAATGGAAAAACAGTCCTTCAGACAGAAGGTCTGGTCTTAAAGGAAGTCGCCAAAGTTGGCAACTGGACATCTGGAAAAGATCTGCATACCAGAACCGGTGAGTCCATGCTGGTGCTATCAGAAACACAAACGATTGTTCCATGATGATCTTGGATATCACTCTTGGAAGAGGAACTAATGGCGGGAAGATATAAGCAGGTTGGTAAAACCATGGAACTGCTAACGCATCCACTGACTCCACCTGAGGATCCCTAGACCTAGACAAGTACCTGGGAAGCCATAAGATCTATTTCTGGCAGACCCCACCATCTGAACAATCTGAAAAACAGAATTTATGCTTACCTGATAAATTACTTTCTCCAATGGTGTGTCCGGTCCACGGCGTCATCCTTACTTGTGGGAATATCTCCTCCCCAACAGGAAATGGCAAAGAGTCCCAGCAAAGCTGGCCACATAGTCCCTCCTAGGCTCCGCCCACCCCAGTCATTCGACCGACGGACAGGAGGAAAAAATAGGAGAAACTATAGGGTGCCGTGGTGACTGTAGTTAGAGAAAATAATTCATCAGACCTTATTAAAAAAACAGGGCGGGCCGTGGACCGGACACACCGTTGGAGAAAGTAATTTATCAGGTAAGCATAAATTCTGTTTTCTCCAACATTGGTGTGTCCGGTCCACGGCGTCATCCTTACTTGTGGAAACCAATACCAAAGCTTTAGGACACGGATGAAGGGAGGGAGCAAATCAGGTTACCTAAACAGAAGGCACCACGGCTTGCAAAACCTTTCTCCCAAAAATAGCCTCCGAAGAAGCAAAAGTATCAAATTTGTAAAATTTGGCAAAAGTGTGCAGTGAAGACCAAGTCGCTGCCTTACATATCTGATCAACAGAAGCCTCGTTCTTGAAGGCCCATGTGGAAGCCACAGCCCTAGTAGAGTGAGCTGTGATTCTTTCAGGAGGCTGCCGTCCGGCAGTCTCGTAAGCCAATCGGATGATGCTTTTAAGCCAAAAGGAAAGAGAGGTAGAAGTCGCTTTTTGACCTCTCCTTTTACCAGAATAGACGACAAACAGAGAAGATGTTTGTCTGAACTCTTTTGTAGCTTCTAAATAAAACTTTAGAGCACGGACTACATCTAAATTGTGTAGCAAATGTTCCTTCTTTGAAACTGGATTCGGACACAAAGAAGGTACAACTATCTCCTGGTTAATATTTTTGTTGGAAACAACCTTTGGAAGAAAACCAGGCTTAGTACGCAAAACAACCTTATCTGAATGGAACACCAGATAGGGCGGAGTACACTGCAGAGCAGATAACTCAGAAACTCTTCTAGCAGAAGAAATAGCAACCAAAAACAAGACTTTCCAAGATAACAACTTAATATCTATGGAATGTAAAGGTTCAAACGGAACCCCTTGGAGAACTGAAAGAACTAGATTTAAACTCCAGGGAGGAGTCAGAGGTCTGTAAACAGGCTTGATCCTAACCAGAGCCTGAACAAATGCTTGAACATCTGGCACAGCTGCCAGTCGTTTGTGTAGTAAGACAGATAAAGCAGAAATCTGTCCCTTTAGAGAACTCGCTGATAATCCTTTATCCAAACCTTCTTGTAGAAAGGAAAGGATCTTAGGAATTTTTATCTTATTCCTTGGGAATCCCTTGGATTCACACCAGCAGATATATCTTTTCCATATTTTATGGTAAATTTTTCTAGTTACCGGTTTTCTGGCTTGAACCAGAGTATCTATCACAGAATCTGAAAACCCACGCTTTGATAGAATCAAGCGTTCAATCTCCAAGCCATCAGCTGGAGGGAGACCAGATTTGGATGTTCGAATGGACCCTGTACAAGAAGGTCCTGTCTCAAAGGTAGCTTCCATGGTGGAACTAATGACATATTCACCAGGTCTGCATACCAAGTCCTGCGTGGCCACGCAGGAGCTATCAAGATCACCGAGGCCCTCTCCTGCTTGATCCTGGCTACCAGCCTGGGAATGAGAGGAAACGGTGGAAACACATAAGCTAGGTTGAAGGTCCAAGGCGCTACTAGTGCATCCACTAGAGTCGCCTTGGGATCCCTGGATCTGGACCCGTAGCAAGGAACCTTGAAGTTCTGACGAGACGCCATCAGATCCATATCTGGAATGCCCCATAATTGAGTCAATTGGGCAAAGATCTCCGGGTGGAGTTCCCACTCCCCCGGATGGAATGTCTGACGACTCAGATAATCCGCCTCCCAGTTTTCCACACCTGGGATGTGGATCGCAGATAGGTGGCAGGAGTGATCCTCCGCCCATTTTATTATTTTGGTCACTTCTTTCATCGCCAGGGAACTCCTTGTTCCCCCCTGATGATTGATATAAGCAACAGTTGTCATGTTGTCTGATTGGAATCTTATGAATCTGGCCTTTGCTAGTTGAGGCCAAGCCCTGAGAGCATTGAATATTGCTCTCAGTTCCAGAATGTTTATCGGGAGAAGAGACTCTTCCCGAGACCAAAGTCCCTGAGCTTTCAGGGATTCCCAGACCGCGCCCCAGCCCACTAGACTGGCGTCGGTCGTGAAGATGACTCAATCTGGTCTGCGGAAGCTCATTCCCTGGGACAGGTGGTCCAGGGTTAGCCACCAACGGAGTGAGTCTCTGGTCTTCTGATCTACTTGAATCACTGGAGACAAGTCTGTATAGTCCCCATTCCACTGTTTCAGCATGCACCGTTGTAATGGTCTTAGATGAATTTGCGCAAAAGGAACTATGTCCATTGCTGCAACCATCAACCCTACTACTTCCATGCACTGAGCTACGGAAGGACGAGGAATAGAATGAAGAACTTGACAAGCGTTTAGAAGTTTTGACTTTCTGACTTCTGTCAGGAAAATCCTCATTTCTAAAGAATCTATTATTGTTCCCAAGAAGGGAACTCTTGTCGACGGAGACAGGGAACTTTTTTCTATGTTCACCTTCCATCCGTGAGATCTGAGAAAGGCCAGAACGATGTCTGTGTGAGCCTTTGCCTTTGAAAGGGACAACGCTTGTATTAGAATGTCGTCCAAGTACGGTACTACTGCAATGCCCCTTGGTCTTAGAACCGCTAGAAGGGACCCGATTACCTTTGTGAAAATCCTTGGAGCAGTGGCTAACCCGAATGGGAGGGCCACAAACTGATAATGTTTGTATAGAAAGGCGAACCTTAGGAACTGATGATGTTCTTTGTGGATAGGATTTTGAAGATACGCATCCTTTAGATCCACGGTAGTCATAAATTGACCTTCATGGATTGTAGGTAGAATCGTTCGAATTGTTTCCATTTTGAACGATGGTACTCTGAGAAATTTGTTTAGGATCTTTAAATCCAGAATTGGTCTGAAAGTTCCCTCTTTTTTGGGAACTACAAACAGATTTGAGTAAAATCCCATTCCTTGTTCCGCCGATGGAACTGGGTGTATCACTCCCATCTTTAACAGGTCTTCTACACAATGTAAGAATGCCTGTCTCTTTATTTGGTTTGAGGATAAGCGAGACATGTGGAACCTTCCCCTTGGGGGTAGTTCCTTGAATTCCAGAAGATAACCCTGAGAAACTATTTCTAGTGTCCAGGGATCCTGAACATCTCTTGCCCAAGCCTGAGCAAAGAGAGAGAGTCTGCCCCCTACTAGATCCGGTCCCGGATCGGGGGCTACTCCTTCATGCTGTTTTGTTAGCAGCAGCAGGCTTCTTGGCCTGCTTACCCTTGTTCCAGCCTTGCATCGGTTTCCAGGCTGGTTTGGTTTGTGAAGCATTACCCTCTTGCTTAGAGGATGCAGAATTAGAGGCCGGTCCGTTCCTGAAATTACGAAAGGAACGAAAATTAGACTTATTCTTGGCTTTGAAAGGCCTATCTTGTGGGAGGGCGTGGCCCTTTCCCCCAGTGATGTCTGAGATAATCTCTTTCAATTCTGGCCCAAAGAGAGTTTTACCCTTGAAGGGGATATTAAGCAATTTTGTCTTGGATGATACATCCGCTGACCAAGACTTTAGCCAAAGCGCTCTGCGCGCCACAATTGCAAACCCTGAATTTTTCGCCGCTAATCTAGCTAATTGCAAAGCGGCATCTAAAATAAAAGAATTAGCCAACTTAAGTGCGTGAACTCTGTCCATAACCTCCTCATACGGAGTCTCTCTACTGAGCGAGTTTTCTAGTTCCTCGAATCAGAACCACGCTGCTGTAGTGACAGGAACAATGCACGAAATGGGTTGCAGAAGGTAACCTTGCTGTACAAAAATCTTTTTAAGCAAACCCTCCAATTTTTTATCCATAGGATCTTTGAAAGCACAATTATCCTCGATAGGAATAGTAGTGCGCTTGTTTAGAGTAGAAACTGCCCCCTCGACCTTAGGGACTGTCTGCCATAAGTCCATTCTAGGGTCGACCATAGGAAATAATTTCTTAAATACAGGAGGGGGGACAAAAGGTATGCCGGGCTTCTCCCACTCCTTATTCACTATGTCCGCCACCCGCTTGGGTATAGGAAAAGCGTTGGGGTGCACCGGAACCTCTAGGAACTTGTCCATCTTGCATAATTTTTCTGGAATGACCAGGATGTCACAATCATCCAGAGTAGATAACACCTCCTTAAGCAGTGCGCGGAGATGCTCTAATTTAAATTTAAATGTCACAACATCAGGTTCAGACTGTTGAGAAATTTTTCCTGAATCTGAAATTTCCCCATCTGACAAAACCTCCCTCATGGCCCCTTCAGATTGGTGTGAGGGTATGCCTGTGCAACGGCAAAGAGAATGACTGGGGTGGGCGGAGCCTAGGAGGGACTATGTGGCCAGCTTTGCTGGGACTCTTTGCCATTTCCTGTTGGGGAGGAGATATTCCCACAAGTAAGGATGACGCCGTGGACCGGACACACCAATGTTGGAGAAAAACACATCTGGATGTAGAGACCACTCTCCTAGATGTAAAGTCTGACGACTGACATAATCCACTTCCCAATTGTCTACACCTGGGATATGTACCACATAAATTAGACAAGAGCTGTATTCCGAACCAAGAAAGTATCGGAGATACTTTTTTCATAGCTAGGGTACTGTAAGTCGACCCCTGATGATTGATATATGCCACCGTTGTGATATTGTCTGTCCGAAAACAAATGAATGGTTCTCTCTTCAACAGAGGTCAAACCTGAAGTGCCCTGAAAATAGCAAGGAAATCTAAAATATTGATTGGTAACCTCGCCTCTTGAGATTTCCAAACCCCTTGTGCTGTCAGAGATCCCCAGACAGATCCCCAACCTGAAAGACTTGCATCTGTTGTGATTACAGTGCAGATTGGACGAACAAAAGAGGCCCCTTGAACATTACGATGTTGATCTAACCACCAAGTCAGAGAGAGTCGAACATTGGGATTTAAGGATTTTAATTGTGATATCCTTGTATAATCCCTGCACCATTGAGTCAGCATACACAGCTGAAGAGCTCTCATATGAAAAAGAGCAAAGGGGATCGCGTCCGATGCTGCAGTCATGAGACCTAGAACTTCCATGCATATAGCCACTGAAGGGAATGGTTGAGACTGAAGGTTTCGACAAGCTGAAACCAATTGTATTCGTCTTTTGTCTGTTAGAGACAAGAGTCATGGACACTGAATCTATCTGGAAACCTAAATAGGTGACCCTTGTCTGAGGAATCAAGGAACTTTTCGTTAAACTGATCCTCCAAACATGTCTTTGAAGAAACAACACTAGTTGATTTGTGTAAGATTCTGCAGAATGTAAAGACTGAGCTAGTACCAAGATATCGTCCAAATAAGGAAACACTGCAATACCCTGTTCTCTGATTACGGAGAGTAGGGCACCGAGAACCTTTGGAAAAATTATTGGAGCTGTCGCTAGGCCAAATGGAAGAGTGACAAATTGGTAATGCTTGTCTAGAAAAGAGAATCTCAGAAACCGATAGTGGTTTGGATGAATCGGAATATGAAGATATGCATCCTTTAAGTCTATCGTGGACATATAATGACCTTGCTGAACAAAAGGCAGAATAGTCCTTATAGTCACCATTTTGAAAGTTGGCACTCTTACAAAACGATTCAAAATTTTCAGATCCAGAATTGGGCTAAATGAATTTTCTTTCTTTGTGACAATATATTTGAATAAAACCCCAGACCCTTTTCCTGAAACGGAACTGGTAATATTACCCCTGAAAGTTCTAGATCTGAAACACACTTCAGAAAAGCCTGAGCCTTCACTGGATTTGCTGGAAAGTGAGAGAAAAAAATCTTCTCACAGGAGGACTTACTCTGAATCCTATTTGATACCCTTGAGAGACAATACTTTGAATCCATTCATTTTGGACAGAATCTGCCCAAATGTTCTGGAAAAATGTTAATCTGCCTCACACCAGCTGAGCTGGAATGAGGGCCGCACCTTCATGCAGACTTGGGGGCTGGCTTTGGTTTCTTAAAAGGCTTGGATTTATTCCAACTTGAAGAAGCTTTAGATTTACCATTAGATCTTTTATCCTGAGGTAAAAAAAACTCCCTTCTCCACAGTGATTTTTGAAATAACTGAATTCAACTGAGAACCAAATAAATTGTTACCTTGGAAAGAAAGAGAAAGTAATCTAGACTTAGATACCATGTCAGCATTCCAATATTTGAGCCACAAAGCTCTTATAGCTAAAATAGCTAAAGAGATAGATTTAACATCAATTTTGATATCAAAAATAGCATCACAGATAAAATGATTAGCATGTTAAAGCAAGCTAACAATGCTAGAAAAATCAGGATCTGTTTCCTGTTGCGCTAAGCTTTCCAACCAAAATGTTGATGCAGCTGCAACATCAGCCATGGATATAGCAGGCCTAAGAATGTAGCCAGAAAATAAATAAGCTTTCCTTATATAAGATTCAAGTTTCTTATCTAAAGGGTGCTTAAAAAAAGTACTATCTTCCATAAGAAAAGTAGTACTTTGGCAAGAGTAGAAATAGCCCCATCAACTTTGGGGATTTTTTCCAAAACTCTAATCTAGCTGCTGGCAAAGGATACAACCTTTGAAACCTAGAAGAAGGAATAAAAGTATCAGGCCTATTCCTTGAAATCATATCAGAGATAGCATCAGGAACTGGGAAAACCTCTGGAGTAACCACAGGAGATTTATAAACAGAATTTAAATGTTTACTAGTTTTAGTTCAAGAGGACTAGTTTCCTCAAAATCCAAAGTAATCAACACCTCTTAACAAGGAACAAATATACTCCATCTTAAAGAGATAAGCAGATTTCTCAGTGTCAATATCTGAGGTAGGATCTTCTAAATCAGATAGATCCTCATCGGAGGAGGATAATTCAGTATGTTGTCGGTCATTTGAAATTTCATCAACTTTATGAGAAGTTTTAAAAGACCTTTTACGTTTATTAGAAGGCGGAATAGCAGACAAAGCCTTCTGAATCGCATCAACAATAAAATATTTTATATTCACAGGGATATCATGTACATTAGATGTTGAAGGAACAACAGGCATTGTACTAGTACTGATGGATACATTCTCTGCATGTAAAAGCTTATCATGACAACTAACTAGCTAACTTACAACAGATACATTTAGCTTTGGTAGAACTGTTATCAGGCAGCAGGGTTCCAACAGTGGTTTCTGAGACAGGATCAGATTAAGACATCAGACATCTTGCAAGAGAGAAATATAAAGCAAAATTATCAATTTCCTTATATGGCAGTTTCAGGAATGGGGAAAAAAACAGCATAGCCCTCAGAGCATAAAAAAAAGGCAAGAGGCATATAGGAAGTGGCGTTTAAATAATAAAACTATTTGGCACCAAGTATGACGCACAACGCAAAATGAAATTTTTTGGCGCTAAAAACATCCGGAAATGACGCAACCTTGTGCAAGGAAACCTAGCGTCAACTAAAATGCCGGAAATGACGGCTTTGCATCACTGAACATACCTTCACGCCAAAAAAATTATCGCACCAACAATATCATCAATTTGCGACCTCGCAAGCCTAATTTTGCCTGTGAAAATTAAATGAAAAAGCAGTCTATTTTGAAGAAAAGACTATACCACAGGTAAGAAAAAATAGGTTTCCCAATTTTGAAACTGATAGTCTGCAACAGGAAATATATATAAACCTGACTCATGGCAAATATAAGTACAATACATATATTTAAATCTTTATAATAATACATAAAGTGCCAAACCATAGCTGAGAGTGTCTTAAGTAATGAAAACATACTTACCGAAAGACACCCATCCACATATAGCAGATAGCCAAACCAGTACTGAAACAGTATCAGTATAGGTAATGGAATATGAGTATATTGTCGATCTAAAAAGGGAGGTAGGAGACGAATCTCTACGACCGATAACAGAGAACCTTTGAAAAGATTTCCTGTGAGGAAAACCATAGGATCAATAGGTGATACTCCCTTCACATCCCTCTAACAAACACTGTACTCTGAGAGGAATTGGGCTTCAAAATGCTGAGAAGAAAATCAAGCACAAACTTACTTTACCACCTCCATAGGAGGCAAAGTTTGTAAAACTGAATTGTGGGTGTGGCGAGGGGTGTATTTATAGGCATTTTGAGGTTTGGGAAACTTTGCCCCTCCCGGTAGGATTGTATATGCCATACGTCACTAGCTCATGGACTCTTGCCAATTACATGAAAGAAAATAAGAAAAAAATACATTCAAAACATACATTTAGTTAAAAAATGGAGATATATCATAAATTGCAAAGGAAGAATACATAAGAACATAAATTATCTATCCAAAGAAGGAACCTAAATGTAGAATATGTAGTCAGACATATAAAATCAATATTGTAAGACTTCATATTATTGCGTATAGTTTAGGCAAACATATAACAAAATATACATATGGCAAAGAAAATGATATATATAGTACTTACTATCCATCATCTATTTAAAAGCAAGGAATTTCCTATTGCCAAAAATTAATAATGTCACCTGCTATATTAAAGCCCTGGGGTACCCGGGTGCATAAGGTGAATATCCAGAAAGCTTCACGTTTTTTAAGTAAAGCTTCCATATCTCCTCCTCTAAGGGGACGTTTAATCTGTTCTAAGACACACCATTTGAATGTATGTGTGTCACCAAAGTGATACAAAGTAAAATGGGATGCAAGGGCTGAACAATGATTTAATCTATCAATATCATTAAGGTGTTCTCTAATTCTCTCTCGTGCCTGCCGGGTAGAGCACCCTACATATTGGAGATTACATTGATGGCACCATGCCAAGTATATAACAAAAATAGACCTACAATTAGTACATGAGTACATATTATATACCTTTTGTGTAACAGTAGAGTAAAAAGTTTTGCTTACTACAGTATGTTCACATGCTTGAAAGGCAGACAAATCAAGAAAATAACTGGATGTCCTCTGGACCGGAGAGCTATGTATAACCTTTCACTTGCGCTTAGCAGGGTGAGGTAGAGCACTAAGGGCCTCAGAAACCTTTGTTTTTAACTGTGCAGTAAAGTCTGATGGTAAAAGGCTCCCAAAAGACGGTGGATCAGGCGTGCTACGGGAAGCTGCATGTGAGAATGCAGATGATTGGTGGGTATGCACCTCACGGGACGGCGAGTCCTCAGAGGTGGACGGCTCAGTAGTACTAAAGGGGTTATCCTTCTTAGACATAATAACCTTGTTGATGCATATGGAACAGTTGAGAGGGCGGGCACACCAAAGCCTCCTCACAATATAGACAGGTATTACTATTAGGAATAAAGGGAGTACCCTCAAGCATATCAGGATCCTCTATAGCTTGCGCTAACAGTAGGATACAAATAAATGCACTTTTTATTTCTAAAAAAAACCCCAGCACCTTTATACCCCCAATGATTGGGGCACTCACCACCTCCTAGACCCAGACAACCAGAGAAGAAGCGACCTCTCCGACAGCTAGCTCGTTCAGGAAAAAGAAAACAAAGTGTGACCACTCCGGGTCATGTGGTGCGAAATACAGGATTGCCCCTGCTATGAGAAAAAGTGCCCAAACTACAAGTTGTGCAGCGTTCAAAGTGAAAATAAAACACCTGTATGATCCGTTACCGCGTAACAACAGTCTATGATCCCAAATAAATCTCACACATAAAGCAGCATAAATCAAAGAAAACACATTTGATTAATCTCCACTGTTCAAGAACCTCCCTCAGGAGATATTAACCCATGATTCTATAAAGATAAAAGGAGTCACAAAGTGCCCCTGTCTTCAGCAATTTCAACATTAGTTAAAATTGAAACAAAACAATCTTACCAGAATCCATGCTGTGGAACAGAAACATAGCCTCAAGTGTGACAGTCTTGAAGCATCGCTCCTGACATGGACTTGGGTGAAGACACTTTCTAAAAACACTCATGCTTCTTTATATTATCTCTGTCTGTATGCCAAGGCCCAATATTTAGAGAAACAATTGAAAATTAAATTGTATTACTTATCGCGTCTACCTCCCACTGGGATTGTAATTTCTTCTGCGGCCTATGTTTACTCAACTTTTCTATAGCCTGTACTTGCAGTATAGGTAGGGATAGCACAGGCAAAAACAGCTATTTCAAGCATTGATATAAATTTAAAGGACCAATTTGTAAACAATTTAATATACTCCAGTAGGTAAAACGTATCATTTGGAACAAACTAAAGGGAAAAAAATTTCTTTAAGCAATAAATGCACTACAGTCCTCTAGTATCCAAGGGCTTACAAGGAGTTTGCAAGTTACAGCAATTTCCCTCTAGTGGCATTCACAGACCCAGTAACCATTGAACCACTGTTGCGGCGATCTAGCCACTGCAACATTGTGGCAGCACATATATGGCTGTTCAGAGAAAAGTCCCAACAAAACAAACTCAGACTACATATAATATGGTGTGTTATAACAAATGGAGTTTGAGTGCAATAGTTTGAAAAGACAGACTACTTTGCTTAAACACAAACAGAAGATTAGAATCCATAAAGATCCCTGTTATCCAACCTCACAGATGACTAGAATAAAAAAGAAAAATACTAAAAACATAATTTATGCTTACCTGATAAATTTATTTCTCTTGTAGTGTATCCAGTCCACGGATCATCTATTACTTGTGGGATATTCTCCTTCCCAACAGGAAGTTGCAAGAGGATCACCCACAGCAGAGCTGCTATATAGCTCCTCCCCTAACTGTCATATCCAGTCATTCGACCGAAAACAAACAGAGAAAGGAGAAACCATAGGGTGCAGTGGTGACTGTAGTTTAATTAAAATTTAGACCTGCCTTAAAAGGACAGGACGGGCCGTGGACTGGATACACTACAAGAGAAATAAATTTATCAGGTAAGCATAAATTATGTTTTCTCTTGTTAAGTGTATCCAGTCCACGGATCATCCATTTCTTGTGGGATACCAATACCAAAGCTAAAGTACACGGATGATGGGAGGGACAAGGCAGGATTAAGCGGAAGGAACCACTGCCTGAAGAACCTTTATCCCAAACACAGCCTCCGAAGAAGCAAAAGTATCAAATTTGTAAAATTTTGAAAAAGTGTGAAGCAAAGACCAAGTCGCAGCCTTGCAAATCTGTTCAACAGAGGCCTCATTTTTGAAGGCCCAGGTGGAAGCCACAGCTCTAGTAGAATGAGCTGTAATCCTTTCAGGGGGCTGCTGTCCAGCAGTCTCATAGGCTAGGCTTATTACGCTCCGAAGCCAAAAGGAAAGAGAGGTTGCCGAAGCTTTTTGACCTCTCCTCTGTCCAGAGTAAACGACAAACAGGAAAGATGTTTGACGAAAATCCTTAGTAGCTTGTAAGTAAAACTTCAAGGCACGGACTACGTCCAGATTATGTAAAAGACGTTCCTTCTTTGAAGAAGGATTAGGGCACAACGATGGAACAACAATCTCTTGATTGATATTCTTGTTAGAAATCACCTTAGGTAAAAACCCAGGTTTGGTACGCAGAACTACCTTATCTGCATGAAAAATCAGATAGAGAGAATCACATTGTAAGTCAGATAGCTCAGATACTCTCCGAGCCGAGGAAATAGCCATCAAAAACAGAACTTTCCAAGATAAAAGTTTAATATCAATGGAATGAAGGGGTTCAAACGGAACTCCTTGAAGAACCTTAAGTACCAAGTTTAAGCTCCACGGGGGAGCAACAGGTTTAAACACAGGCTTAAATCTAACCAAAGCCTGGCAAAATGCCTGGACGTCTGGAACCTCTGCCAGACGCTTGTGCAAAAGAATAGACAGAGCAGAAATCTGTCCCTTTAAGGAACTAGCTGATAATCCTTTGTCCAAGCCCTCTTGGAGAAAAGACAATATTCTAGGAATCCTAACTTTACTCCATGAGTAAGTCTTGGATTCACACCAATAAAGATATTTACTCCATATCTTGTGGTAGATTTTCCTGGTAACAGGCTTTCGTGCCTGTATTAAAGTATCAATGACTGACTCGGAGAAGCCACGCTTTGATGGAATCAAGCGTTCAATCTCCATGCAGTCAGTCTCAGAGAAATTAGATTTGGATGATTGAAAGGACCTTGTATCAGAAGGTCCTGTCTTAGAGGCAGAGTCCATGGTGGAAAGGATGACATGTCCACTAGGTCTGCATACCAAGTCCTGCGTGGCCACGCAGGTGCTATCAGAATCACTGATGCTCTCTCCTGTTTGATTTTGGCAATCAGTCGAGGGAGCAGAGGAAACGGTGGAAACACATAAGCCAGGTTGAAGAACCAAGGCGCTGCTAGCGCATCTATAAACGTCGCTTCTGGGTCCCTGGACCTGGATCCGTAACAAGGAATCTTGGCGTTCTGGCGAGACGCCATGAGATCCAACTCTGGTTTGCCCCAACGATGAATTAACTGAGCAAACACCTCCGGATGGAGTTCCCACTCCCCCGGATGGAAAGTCTGACGACTTAGAAAATCCGCCTCCCAGTTCTCCACGCCTGGGATATGGATTGCTGACAGGTGGCAAGAGTGGTACTCTGCCCAGCGAATTATTTTTGAGACTTCTAACATCGCTAGGGAACTCCTGGTTCCCCCTTGATGGTTGATGTAAGCCACAGTCGTGATGTTGTCCGACTGAAATCTGATGAACCTCAGTGTTGCCAACTGAGGCCAAGCCAGAAGAGCATTGAATATCGCTCTTAACTCCAGAATATTTATTGGAAGGAGTTTCTCCTCCTGAGTCCACGATCCCTGTGCCTTCAGGGAATTCCAGACTGCACCCCAACCTAGAAGGCTGGCATCTGTTGTTACAATTGTCCAATCTGGCCTGCGAAAGGTCATACCCTTGGACAGGTGTACCCGAGACAACCACCAGAGAAGAGAATCTCTGGTCTCTTGATCCAGATTTAGCAGAGGGGACAAATCTGTGTAATCCCCATTCCACTGACTCAGCATGCATAATTGCAGCGGTCTGAGATGAAGGCGCGCAAATGGCACTATGTCCATTGCCGCTACCATTAAGCCGATTACCTCCATGCACTGAGCTACCGAAGGGCGCGGAATGGAGTGAAGAACACGGCAAGCATTTAGAAGTTTTGATAACCTGGACTCAGTCAGGTAAATTTTCATTTCTACAGAATCTATAAGAGTCCCTAAGAAGGAGACTCTTGTGAGTGGGGATAGAGAACTCTTTTCCTCGTTCACTTTCCACCCGTGCGACCTCAGAAATGCCAGAACTATCTCTGTATGAGACTTGACAACTTGAAAGCTTGACGCCTGTATCAGGATGTCGTCTAGATACGGAGCAACCCCTATGCCTCGCGGTCTTAGAACCGCCAGAAGTGAGCCCAGAACCTTTGTAAAGATTCTCGGGGCTGTAGCCAACCCGAAGGGAAGAGCTACAAATTGGTAATGCCTGTCTAGAAAGGCAAACCTTAGAAACCGATGATGATCTTTGTGAATCGGTATGTGAAGGTAGGCATCCTTTAAGTCCACTGTGGTCATGTACTGACCTTCTTGGATCATGGGTAGGATGGTCCGAATAGTTTCCATTTTGAAAGAAGGAACTCTGAGGAATTTGTTTAAGATCTTTAGATCCGAAATTGGTCTGAAGGTTCCCTCTTTTTGGGAACCACAAACAGATTTAAATAAAAACCCTGTCCTTGTTCCGTCCGCGGAACTGGATGGATCACTCCCATAACTAGGAGGTCTTGCACACAGCGTAGGAATGCCTCTTTCTTTATCTGATTTGCAGATAGCCTTGAAAGATGAAATCTCCCTTGTGGAGGGGAAGCTTTGAAGTCCAGAAGATATCCCTGAGATATGATCTCCAATGCCCAGGGATCCTGAACATCTCTTGCCCACGCCTGGGCGAAGAGAGAAAGTCTGCCCCCTACTAGATCCGTCGCCGGATAGGGGGCCGTTCCTTCATGCTGTTTTAGAGGCAGCAGCAGGCTTTTTGGCCTGCTTGCCTTTGTTCCAGGACTGGTTAGGTTTCCAGGCCTGCTTAGATTGAGCAAAAGTTCCCTCTTGTTTTGAAGCGGAGGAAGTTGATGCTGCACCTGCCTTGAAATTTTGAAAGGCACGAAATTTAGACTGTTTGGCCTTTGCTTTGGCCCTGTCCTGAGGAAGGGTGTGACCCTTACCTCTAGTAATGTCAGCAATAATTTCCTTCAAACCAGGCCCGAATAAGGTCTGCCTCTTGAAAGGAATGTTGAGTAATTTAGACTTCGAAGTCACGTCAGCTGACCAGGATTTAAGCCATAGCGCCCTACGCGCTTGGATGGCGAATCCGGAATTCTTAGCCGTTAGTTTAGTCAGATGAACAATGGCATCAGAAACAAATTAGTTAGCTTGCTTAAGTGTTCTAAGCTTGTCAATAATTTCAGTCAATGGAGCTGTATGGATGGCCTCTTCCAGGGCCTCAAACCAGAATGCCGCCGCGGCCGTGACAGGCGCAATGCATGCAAGGGGCTGTAAAATAAAACCTTGTTGAATAAACATTTTCTTAAGGTAACCCTCCAATGTTTTATCCATTGGATCTGAAAAAGCACAACTGTCCTCAACCGGGATAGTAGTACAGTTTGCTAAAGTAGAAACTGCTCCCTCCCCCTTAGGGACCGTCTGCCATAAGTCCCGTGTAGTGGCGTCTATTGGAAACATTTTTCTAAATATAGGAGGTGGGGAAAAAGGCACCCCCGGTCTATCCCACTCCTTGCTAATAATTTCTGTAAGCCTTTTAGGTTTAGGAAAAACATCAGTACACACCGGTACCGCATAGTATTTATCCAGCCTACACAATTTCTCTGGTACTGCAACTGTGTTACAGTCATTCAGAGCAGCTAATACCTCCCCAAGCAACACACGGAGGTTCTCAAGCTTAAATTTAAAATTAGAAATCTCTGAATCAGGTTTCCCTGAATCAGAGATGTCACCCACAGACTGAAGCTCTCCGTCCTCATGATCTGCATATTGTGACGCAGTATCAGACATGGCCCTTACAGCATCTGCGCGCTCTGTATTTCTCCTAATCCCAGAGCAATCGCGCTTGCCTCTTAATTCAGGCAACCTGGATAATACCTCTGACAGGGTATTATTCATGATTGCAGCCATGTCCTGCAAGGTAATCGCTATGGGCGTCCCTGATGTAATTGGCGCCATATTAGCGTGCGTTCCCTGAGCGGGAGGCGAAGGGTCTGACACGTGGGGAGAGTTAGTCGGCATAACTTCCCCCTCCTCAGAATCTTCTGGTGATATTTCTTTTATAGTTAAAGACTGATCTTTACTGTTTAAGGTGAAATCAATACATTTAGTACACATTCTCCAATATAAAAAACGTTACTGCACCTTTAAGAAACCTTTGTCAAAATTTGAAATAACAGTGAAAAAAGGCAGTTACACTAACAAAATTTTTACAGTGTATGTAACAAGTTAGCAGAGCATTGCACCCACTTGCAAATGGATGATTAACCCTTAATACCCAAAACTGAATAATAAAAGACAAAAACGTTTTTTTTTTTTTTTTCAAACAGTCACAACAACTGCCACAGCTCTACTGTGGCTTTTTACCTACCTCAAAAACGACTTTGAAGCCTTTTGAGCCCTCCAGAGATGTCCTGGATCATGCAGAGGGAAGCTGAATGTCTCTGTCAGTATTTTTATCTGCACAGAAAAGCACTAAAAAAGGCCCCTCCCACTCATATTAAAAAAGTAGAAAGCCTAAGGAAACTGTTACTAGGCAAAATTCAAGCCAGCCATGTGGAAAAAAACTAGGCCCCAATAAGTTTTATCACCAAATACATATAAAAACGATTAAACATGCCAGCAAACGTTTTATATTACATTTTTATAAGAGTATGTATCTCTATTAATAAGCCTGATACCAGTCGCTATAACTGCATTTAAGGCTTTACTTACATTAGTTCGGTATCAGCAGCATTTTCTAGCAAATTCCATCCCTAGAAAAATATTAACTGCACATACCTTATTGCAGGAAAACCTGCACGCCATTCCCTCTCTGAAGTTACCTCACTCCTCAGAATATGTGAGAACAGCCATGGATCTTAGTTACTTCTGCTAAGATCATAGAAAACACAGGCAGATTCTTCTTCTAAATACTGCCTGAGATAAACAGTACACTCCGGCACCATTTAAAAATAACAAACTTTTGATTGAAGAATAAACTAAGTATAAAACACCACACTCCTCTTACGACCTCCATCTTGGTTGAGGCTTGCAAGAGAATGACTGGATATGACAGTTAGGGGAGGAGCTATATAGCAGCTCTGCTGTGGGTGATCCTCTTGCAACTTCCTGTTGGGAAGGAGAATATCCCACAAGTAATGGATGATCCGTGGACTGGATACACTTAACAAGAGAAAATGGTTATGAGAGGGGGCTTAGGAGATAAAAACATAATTTATGTAAGAAATTACCTGATAAATTCATTTCTTTCATAATGGCAAGAGTCCATGAACTAGTGACGTATGGGATATACATTCCTAGCAGGAGGGGCAAAGTTTCCCAAACCTCAAAATGCCTTTAAATACACCTCCCACCACACTTCAGTTTCACATATAGCCAAGTAGTGAGATGTAAAAAGCAGGAAAAAAACATACAAAAAGAGGAACTGGTAAACAATATTGTGCTTTTATACAAAAAAAATATAACGACCAAAAACAGGGTGGGCCTCATGGACTCTTGCCATTATGAAAGAAATGAATTTATTAGGTAAGTTCTTAAATAAATTATGTTTTCTTTCATGTAACTGGCAAGAGACCACGAGCTAGTGATGTATGGGATAAAATACCCAAGATGTGGAAGTCCACAGAAGACTCACTAGAGAGGGAGAGATAAAATAAAAACAGCTATTTCCGCTGAGAAATTAAATCCAAAAAATGAGTTCTTCTTATAAACAGAAGAATCAAACAGACAGCTGCCTGAAGAACTTTTCTACCAAAGACTGCTTCAGAAGAAGCAAATACATAAAAATGGTAAAATTTAGTAAATGTATGCAAAGAAGACCAAGTTGCTGCTTTGCAAATCTGATCAACTGAAGCTTCATTCTTAAAAATCCAAAAAGAGGCAACTGATCTAGTAGAATGAGCTGTAATTCTCTGAGGTGGAGACTGACCCGCCTCCAAATAAGCCTTGTGAATCAAAAGCTTTAACTAAGATGCCAAAGAAATGGCAGAGGCTTTCTGACCTTTTCTAGAGCCAGAAAAGACAACAAATAGACTAGAAGTCTTCCTGAAATCATTAGTAGCCTCAACATAGTATTTCAAAGCCCTTACCACATCCACAGAGTGAAACGATTTTTCAAGCAAATTCTTAGGATTCGGACACAAGGAAGGAACAACAATTTCCCTACTAATGTTGCTAGAATTCCCAACCTGCAAAACAGCTTTATACCGATGGAAAATCAGAAAAGGAGACTCACAAAAGAGAGCAGACAATTCAGAAACTCTTCAAGCAGAAGAGATAGCCAAAAGGAACAATACTTTCCAAGAAAGTAATTTAATATCCAAAGCATGCATAGGCTCAAAAGGAGGAACCTGGAAAACCTTCAAAACCAAATTAAGACTCAATGGAGGAAAATAGACTTACGAACAGGCATTATTATTATTATCGGTTATTTGTAGAGCGCCAACAGATTCCGCAGCGCTATTAACAAAGACGGAGTACAACAAAACAATTATAGGGATCAAATGGATAGAGGGCCCTGCCAAGAGTTGCACTGTTGTAGTCAGCTCTTGAGAAGGTGATCAACAAACAGCTGGACTCTTAGGCTTACATGCTAAGGGGGACCAAAGCCTGAACAAAACAGTGAATATCAGGAAGTTTAGCAATGTTTCTATGAAATAAAACAGAGAGAGCAGAAATTTGACAAAGTACTTGCAGACAAACCTTTATCCAAACCTTCCTGAAGAAACTGTAAAATTCTAGGAATTCTAAAAGAATGCCAAGAGAATTTATGAGAATACCATGAAATATAGGTTTTCCAAACCCGATAATAAATCTTCCTTGAAACAGACTTACGAGCCTGCAACGTAGTATTCATCACTGAGTCAGAGAAACCTCTATGACTAAGCACTAAACGTTCAATTTCCATACCTTCAAATTTAGAGATTTGTGATCCTGATGGAAAAACGGCCTTTGAGACAGAGGGTCTGGCCTTAAAGGAAGTGACCAAGGTTGGCAACTAGACAACAGATCTATTTCTGGAAGACCCCACATCTGTACAATTTGAAAAAAAAACACACCTGGATTGAGAGACCACTCCCCGGATGCAAAGTCTGACGGCTGAGATAATCCGCTTCCCAAATGTCTACACCTGGGATATAAAACACTATATAATAGAAACTAAATAATATTACATTGCAATTCCACACTATACACATACATGTAGAAAACATACATATGTATACATATTTTAAGTTAATGACTAAACAGATAGTGATTGCAATTTTTGGTCTTACAAAACTAGATACAACAACAGGATTTGACAATTCAATATTATGTTAAGAAAAAAAAAAGGGGAAAAGAAGAGAGACAGCTGCCACAGTGCTATCTAAATCATCAGATAACAGACAAAAATCATGATAAATAAATTACAATGATTTAGAGACTATCCATATTGCACTCTGATATACTCTAATATAATCTGATATGAAATCTAAAATTAAAGTGTTCATGGGATGAGAAAAAAGGTCATAGAAAAATGTATGTATATATATATATATATATATATATATATCATGGACAAATATAGTAATAAAATATAGGAATTTATACTATTATGAAAATGTATAACAATCCATATATTGGAAACACCAATTTGTTCTAATCCACAAAATATCTCATATCCCATTCTAAATTCATACCCAAAGGTGACCGAGTTTTCAGCTTATAGATCCAAAATAATTATTTTCTATCAAGGACCTTACATATATCGATCCCCCCCAGTAAGGGTTTCTAGCTATATCTATAACCTTGATTTTCAACCTGGGTGTGTTTGTGAGATGAAATAGATTAAAATGTTTGGCTACCGCTGAATCTCTGTTGAAATTTTTAATGTCCCTAAGATGCTCTCTTGCCCGGTCTCTAAGGGTTCTACTCGACTGGCCTACATATTGGGCTCCACAAAGCTGGCAATCTAAAAGATATGAAAAGGAAGCAGGCAGGTAACAGCAAATTCAGTATAATTTATTTTTATAAGACAAAAAAGGTGACGTTTCGGGACCTTAATCCCTTAATCATACCATGTCTCCCACAGACAAGTGATTTATATACAGGTGTACCACTAGGTGGTGCTAGAGAACATTTAACCCATTAATTATTTGTATTACCATTTAACTGTTTCATTAATATCAGTATATATCACTTCAAAGATATAAGTACAAAATAAGAAATTCAAAAATTCAAAGATAAACAGCAGCAAGATACAATACTCAAAAATTTGTTGCAATAAATGCAATCTTCATAATTATTCTAATATTAACATAATTCAAAATCACTATAACAGCAATGTTATAAAAATACAGAAAGATCCCAGTCTTTGTTTAATCCTTTAAGTTCAAGACATTCAAGCTCATAAATCCAATAGGCCTCTCTTAAGTAGACCTTCCCTGTTTCCACCTCTGCGTGGAATGCTAATACCATCTATAATTTGGAATTTTAATTGACTAATGGAGTGGCCTGCTTTTAAATAATAGGCTGCTACAGGGGCTTTAATGTTACCAGTCCGAATATTACTCTTGTGCTCAATGATTCTATCTTTGGCGGCCCTAGTCGATTCACCAATGTAAATCCAACCACATGGGCATTTGATCATATAGATTATAAAAGAACTTAAGCAAGTAAAAAAAAATGTAAATCATATTTTTTACCCGTATGGGGGTGATAGAATACTGCCCCCTTAGTCATATTACTGCAACAAGAGCAGCCCAGACAGGGGTAACAACCTTTATTTTTAGTAGTAATATAGCTAGGCCCAGATTTTTTATCAGAACCAATATCAGCTCTCACAAGATTGCTCTGAATATTAGTACCTCTTTTAAAGGCTGACATAGGAGGCTGTTGAAATACAAAAATAGATGGATTACACTTAGATAGAATGCTCCAATGTTTTTTGATAATACGCTGTATCTCTTTACTTTGAGCATTATATTCTGATACAAAAATTAATCTGTCAGATTTCTCATTAATTTTTTGATCTTTGAATTTCAACAGCCTAGATCTGGGAATGGATTTCACTGCTTCTATTTCATCAGAAATTAGCTTTGAGGGATATCCCCTTTCAATAAATTTTTCACCCATTTCTGTCAGTCTCTTGGCCAGTATGCTCTCATCAGATATAATTTTGCGTACATGCAGCATTTGGCTATGCGGCAATGATTTAAGGAGAGAAGGAGGGTGCGCACTTTCAAATCTTAACAAACTATTCTGATCTGTTTTTTTCTGAAACAGATCAGTCTTAAAGCCATTACCCATTTTAATTACTCTCACGTCCAGGAAGTCTATCTGTTCTTCACTCCAGGTGAGTTTGAACTTAATATAATTAGTAGAAAAATTTAAATAATTTACAAAGGATTCCAGGGTTCCAATGTCGCCCAACCAAACACCAAAAATATCGTCGATATAGCGCCACCAAGTGGCGCCATACCGAACAAATAAAGAATTTGAAAAAACAAATTTTTCCTCATAAAAATTCATGAAAATATTTGCGTAATTGGGGGCGACGTTGGAACCCATGGCTGTCCCCTGGAGTTGAAGAAAGAAGTCGTCCTGAAAAAGAAAATAATTGCCACAAAGTACAATAGTGAGAAGCTGTATGAAAAAATCCACTTGTGCTGGAGCATATTTATTATCAGTTCTTAATAAAGAGTCCACTGCATCTATCCCACTAGTATGCTTTATATTAGTATAAAGACTTTCCACGTCTAAACTAAATTTTATAAATTTATTGGTGGGCAGATCAAGGGAGTCTAGCTTACAAAGGAAATCCCCTGTATCCTTTACAAAAGAGCTGGATAGTTCCACATAAGGGCGCAGAATTTTTTTAAAGAAATATTGAGATATTAGTACATACAGAATTAGTAGAAGCCACAATAGGGCGACCGGGGGGGTTTGTTATACTCTTATGAACTTTGGGAAGAGCCTTAGGTAACGTGCAAACAAGCCAGGGTGCTGAAGTATTTCTCTAATCTAAAAGATAGACTATATAACTTGTAAGACATGTTGCATAAAAATCAATCTCAAAAGAATCACCAGTAACTTTACTGGAGAAACTCCTCGTGAAATCCATAGTCTCACAAGTGAGACAATTTGAAAGATGTGCCCTAAAGTTGCCTATGCCCCTAAGCCAGTTATCACTTGACTGAGTGTAAGATTTAACCAAACTTGGCAAAAGTTTGGAAGCTAATGTGGGTGTCTTCTTTGCAACAAATCGGCATTATTTTACATATGACTGTAAAATCTCATCACCCTTTAGTATATGTAGATGTTTCTTAATGATTGCACATATTGAATTATATTCGGGAGAGAACTGGGTAGAAAAAACAACACTATGTTCATCTAGATAATTCTTCTTATTTCTACTAGTGTTAGTGTTCTTTATATTTTGAAATGTCCTGTGGACTATTGAGCCACTAGCATTAATATTACCGGACTCTGATTGTTGACCGTTTGAATGTGGCTTCCAATCTTTTATTTCTTCAAATGTTCTTAGTAACTCTTTACCACTATACCCCCTGGCTTCCAATCTGGTAATGAGGTCTTTACCACATTTGATGTAATTATCCATAGTGCTAGCATTACGTCTAAGCCTAATGAATTGGCTTCTTGGAATTGATTTTACTAAATGTGGGGGATGACACGAGGTGGCATGAAGGATGGTGTTATCTGCCGTCTCTTTTCTATATGTGGTAGACATAATCTTATGACTAATGGTGTCACCATATAAGTTAAGATCCAAGAAATTAACATTATCATGGTGTAACTCGCCTGTAAATTTTAAATTCACATCATTAGTATTAAGAGTTGTCAGAAAGTCATGGAAAGGAAAGTCCTCTTTGACAATAAAGATGAGATCATCTATGTATCTCTTGTACAGAAGGTTGCCGGACCTGAAAGGTTCTCCTATATCATAAATATGTTGGAGCTCCAACTTACCCACAAATAAATTTGCATATGAGGGGCAAATTTTGCCCCCATAGCTGTTCCTTGACATTGCAAATAAAACACAGAATCAAAAACAAAATATTTGTGGGTAAGCAGGAACTCCACGATTTCAACAACATATTGTTTCACCTCATCCGTGTAAGATGTATTTTTCACTAGGAAAAATTCCAAGGCCCGGCATCCCTGCACATGAGGTATAGAAGAGTATAAAGATGTGGCATCTACAGTGACCCACTTGTATCCAGCCTGCCAAACAAAATTGTTCAAAACATCCAATAAATGACCGGAATCCCTGGTGTAACTATAAAGATTACTGACTAGGGGTTGTAATATGCTGTCAACCCATTCAGACATAGGCTCCAAAAGGGAAATGATTGGACGACCAGGTGGAGAAAGAAGACTCTTATGTGTTTTTGGGAGGTAGTGGAAGATGGGTATTATTGGATGTGTTGGTAATAGATGTTTGGATTGGTCTATTGTAAAGATCCCCAAGGAGACTGCCTCCTCAAGGAGTTTAGAAAGTTGTCTAGAAAAAACAAGTGTAGGATTGGAATCAAGTTTTCTATAAGTATTAGTGTCAGAGAGCTGTCTATTTGCCTCTATTAAATAATCTGATTTATTGAGAACAACAACATTGCCCCCTTTATCAGAGTTGTTTATGACAATGTTGTCATTATCTGCCAGATCTTTAATAGCCAGTCTCTCCTGAGCAGTTAAATTCTGTCTAGTTTTGAAACTAGAGGATAGACAATTTTCTTCCAATTTTAGCACATCCTCCTCCATCCGCTTGTGAAAAGAATTCAAAAAGCTACCTCTGAAATGCCTAGGATAAAAGCTAGATTCATGTTTACTCGGAGTAGGAAGAACCTCATATTTCCCATCAGAAGTGTTACTATCAAAAAAATTTAAAGTTTCAATTAGGCCAAAATCTGCAAAGGAAAACATTGTATTACAATCTATATTTTCATTAACATTATTAGTCATAGCTGTACTGACATCATAAGTAGCCCTGTGTTCAGAATCATGAAAAAAACCTTTTAAGTGTCAACTTCCTCACAAATTTGTTTATATCAATAATATATCACTATCTGTTTAGTCATTAACTTAAAACATGTATACATATGTATGTTTTCTACATGTATGTGTATAGTGTGGAATTGCATGATTTGTGTCTGTTATCTGATGATTTAGATAGCACTGTGGCAGCTGACTCTCTTCTTTCCCCCCCCTTTTTTTTTTTCTTCTTAACATAATATTGAATTGTCAAATCCTGTTGTTGTATCTAGTTTTGTAAGACCAAAATTGCAATCACTATCTGTTTAGTAATTAACTTAAAATATGTATACATATGTATGTTTTCTACATGTATGTGTATAGTGTGGAATTGCAATGTAATATTATTTAGTTTCTATTATATAGTGTTTTATCGCAAGATTGTACACCTTCACAAGTATATCAACTATGTTTTTATTGTTTTCTGATCTGTAGCACTCACTGAGGAAGCACACCTTTAAGTCTTGCATTGATGTAACACCTGTTCTCCAGTTTAACAGCGGATCTTACTTGTATACAGCTTCTATGATTAAGCGCGAGTGTGCGCGAAACATGTAAGTCTGCTGTTTCCCTCCTTGGTTTATCGTGTCTTATTCACATTTTTGTTTTTTGTCTATCACATATTTTTATTGGAATAAATGTTCTTATCTCAGTAGCTCAGTAGTCGCCTGTTTCTCTTTTTTGATATCTGCGGCTGTCCTCCGCTTTTTGGGCTGGCTCCACAGTCCCCCCTATTCTTGAGTGGGTCTGTTTCTACCTTCCTCCACTTACCCGACTGACTTTTTCTGTAGCAGCACCCTCTTTGCTACACCGCAATACCCTGCTCTCTGTTTACAGATAGAAGGGCACCGAGAATCTTCAAAATGATTCTTGGAGCTGTCGCTAGGTTAAATGGAAGAGCGACAAATTGGTAATGCTTGTCTAGAAAAGAGAATCTCAGAAACCGATAGTGATCTGGATGAATCGGAATGTAAAGATAAGTGTCTTAATGAATAAAAACCCAGACCCTGTTCCTGAAGCGGACCTGGTGTAATCACCCCTGAAAGCTCCAGATCTGAAATACACTTCAGAAAAGCCTGAGCTTTCACAGGATTTGTTGAAACATGAGAGAGAAAGAATCTTCTCACAGGAGGTCTTATTCTGAAACCTATTCAATACCCTTGAGAAACAATGCTCTGAATCCACTGATTCTTAACAGAATTTGCCCAAATGTTTTTAAATAATTTCAATCTGCCCCCCACCAGTTGAACTGGATTGAGGGCCACACTTTCATGCAATCTTGGGGGCTGGCTTTGGTTTCTTATAAGGCTTGGACTAATTCCAACTTGAAGATGACTTCCAATTGGAACCAGAGTCCTTAGGGGAAGGAGTGGTTTTCTGTTCTCTATTCTGACAAAAGGAACAAAACCGATTAAAAGCTTTAGATTTACCCTTAGACTTGTTATCTTGGGGCAAAAAAACTCCCTCCCCCCCAGTTACAGTGGAAATAATAGAGTCCAACTGAGAACCAAATAAATGATTACCCTGGAAAGATAGATTTAGATACCCTGTCAGCATTCCATGATTTAAGCCATAAAGCTCTTCTAGCCAGAATAGCTAAAGACATAGATTTAACATTAATCTTGATGATATCAAAAATAACATTACAGATAAAATGATTAGCATGTTTAAGCAAATGAACAATGCTAGACAAATCAGGATCTGTTTTCTGATGTGCTAAGCTATCCAACCAAAAGGTTGATGCAGCTGCAACATCAGCCATAGAAATGGCAGGCCTGAGAATATAGCCAGAATGTAAATAAGCTTTCCTTAGATAAGATTCAATCTTCCTATCTAAAGGATCCTTAAAAGAAGTACTATCTTCTATAGGAATAATAGTACGTTTGGCAAGAGTAGAAATAGCCCCATTAACCTTAGGGACTTTTTCCCAAAAGTCCAAATTAGCCACGGGTAAAGGATATACATTCTTAAACCTAGAAGAAGGATTACAAGAAACACCAGGCTTAGACCATTCCTTAGCAATCACATCAGAAACCGCATCTGGAACAGGAAAAACCTCAGGAGTAATGACAGGAGGTTTAAAAACAGAATTCAAACGTTTACTGGTTTTGTTATCAAGAGGATCAGACTCCTCAATACCCAAAGTAACCAATAATTCTTTCAACAAAGACCAATATATTCAATCTTAAAAAGATAAGATTTATCAATTTCAATGTCTGAAGTAGGATCTTTAGAGGACGATATTTCAGTATGCTGTCGGTCATCACAAAATTCATCAGTTTTATGAGAAGTTTTAAAAGACCTTTTACGTTTATTAGAAGGTGGAATAGCAGACATAGCCTTCTGTATTGCATCAGCAATATAATTTTTCATATCAACAGGGATATCATGTACATTAGATGTTGAAGGAACAACATGTGCTGTACTAGTACTAATAGAAACATTATCGGCATGCAAAAGCTTATCATGACAACTGTTACATAATATAGCCAGAGATATCATCTCAGCTTGCTTACAACACATACACTTAGCTTTGGTAGAACTGTGTTCAGGCAGCATGGTTCCTACAGTACCTTCTGAGACAGGATCAGACTGAGACATCTTGCAAAATGTAAAAGAAAAAATAACATTTAAACAAAATATCAAATTTCCTCAATTAGCAGTTTCAGGAATGGGAAAAATGCATATGCTAAATAAGCAAAAAAGCAAACAGCATAGCCCTCTAGACTATAAAGAGAGCAGGGAGCATAAAGGAAGTCGGGTAATATCACCATAAAAAAATATTTGGCGCCAAGTATGATGCACAACGCAAAGTGAAAAACATGTTGGCGCCAGACAACATCCAGAAATGACGCAACTCGCGTCATAACAAGTGCGACTCCGCGCCAAACAAACGTCAATAAAGACGCAGGAAATGATGAAACTTGCGACACTATAGGCGCAAATGTTCGCCAAAAATTTTTTGCAACAAAACTGACGCAATAAATAACAGCATTTTGCACCCTCTCAAGCCTAGATTTGCCCACAGAATTTAAGTAAAAAACAAGTCAAATTGGGAAAAAAAGACTAAACCCCAGGTAAGAAAATTTTAAAAAATAAACTTCCTAAAACATGATTCTCATACTGAAACTGTTAGACTGCAAAGGGAAATACACATAGACCTGACTCATGGCAAATATAAGTAAATACATATATTTTAAACTTTATATTAATACATAAAGCGCCAAACATAGCTGAGAGTGTCTTAAATAATGATACATACTTACCGAAGACACCCATCCACATATAGCAGATAGCCAAACCAGTACTGAAAACTATCAGCAGAGGTAATGGTATAAGAGTTTATCGTCAATCTGAAAAGGGAGGTAGGAGATGAATCCCTATGACCGATAACAAAGAACCCTTGAAAAGATTTCCCATGAGTGAAACCATAAAAATTAACATGCAATTCTCTCTTCACATTCCTCTGACAAACACTGTACTCTGAGAGGAATTGGGCTTCAGAATGCTTAGAAGCGCTTATCATAGAAGAAAACATAAAAATCAAGCACAAACTTAATTCACCACCTCCATAGGAGGAAACGTTTGTAAAACTGAAGTATGTGGGTGGTGGGGGGTGTATTTATAGGCATTTTGAGGTTTGGGAAACTTTGCCCCTCCTGGTAGGAATGCATATCCCATACGTCACTAGCTCATGGACTTGTCATTATGAAAGAAAACATAATTTATGCTTACCTGATAAATTTATTTCTCTTGTGGTGTATCCAGTCCACGGATCATCCATTACTTGTGAGATATTCTCCTTCCCAACAGGAAGTTGCAAGAGGATCACCCACAGCAGAGCTGCTATATAGCTCCTCCCCTAACTGCCATATCCAGTCATTCGACCGAAACTAGCCGAGAAAGGAGAAACCATAGGGTGCAGTGGTGACTGTAGTTTAAAATTTAGACCTGCCTTAAAAGGACAGGGCGGGCCGTGGACTGGATACACCACAAGAGAAATACATTTATCAGGTAAGCATAAATTATGTTTTCTCTTGTTAGGTGTATCCAGTCCACGGATCATCCATTACTTGTGGGATAACAATACCAAAGCTAAAGTACACGGATGAAGGGAGGGACAAGGCAGGTACTTAAATGGAAGGGACCACTGCCTGTAGAACCTTTCTCCCAAAAATAGCCTCCGAAGAAGCAAAAGTATAAAATTTGTAAAATTTTGAAAAGGTATGAAGCGAAGACCAAGTCGCCGCTTTGCAAATCTGTTCAACAGAAGCCTCATTTTTAAAGGCCCAGGTGGAAGCCACAGCTCTAGTAGAATGAGCTGTAATCCTTTCAGGGGGCTGCTGTCCAGCAGTCTCACAGGCTAAGCGTATTACGCTCCGAAGCCAAAAAGAAAGAGGTTGCCAAAGCTTTTGACCTCTCCTCTGTCCAGAGTAAACAACAAACAGTGTAGATGTTTGGCGAAAAACTTTAGTAGCTTGAAAGTAAAACTTTAAAGCACGGACCACGTCCAAAATTATGTAAAAGGCGTTCCTTCTTTGAAGAAGGATTAGGACACAATGATGGAACAACAATCTCTTGATTGATATTCTTGTTAGAAACTACCTTAGGTAAAAACCCAGGTTTTGTACGCAGAACTACTTTATCTGAATGGAAAATCAGAATAGGAGAATCACATTGTAAGGCAGATAACTCAGAGACTCTCCGAGCCGAGGAAATAGCCATCAAAAACAGAACTTTCCAAGATAAAAGTTTGATATCAATGGAATGAAGGGGTTCAAACGGAACCCCTTGAAGAACTTTAAGAACCAAGTTTAAGCTCCATGGGGGAGCAACAGGTTTAAACACAGGCTTAATTCTAACCAAAGCCTGACAAAAAGATTGAACGTCTGGAACTTCTGCCAGACGCTTGTGCAAAAGAATAGACAGAGCAGAAATCTGTCCCTTTAAAGAACTAGCTGATAATCCTTTTTCCAAACCCTCTTGGAGAAAGGACAATATCCTAGGAATCCTAACCTTACTCCATGAGTAATTCTTGGATTCACACCAATAAAGGTATTTCCGCCATATCTTATGGTAGATTTTCCTGGTGACAGGCTTTCGTGCCTGTATAAGGGTATCAATGACTGACTTGGAGAAGCCACACTTTGATAAAATCAAGCGTTCAATCTCCATGCAGTCAGTCTCAGAGAAATTAGATTCGGATGATTAAAAGGACCTTGTAGTAAAAGGTCTTGTCTCAGAGGCAGGGTCCATGGTGGAAAGGATGACATGTCCACTAGGTCTGCATACCAGGTCCTGCGTGGCAGCGCAGGCGCTATCAAGATCACCGATGCTCACTCCTGTTTGATTTTGGCAATCAGTCGAGGGAGCAGAGGAAACGGTGGAAACACATAAGCCAGGTTGAAGAACCAAGGCGCTGCTAGAGCATCTATCAGTGCCGCTTCTGGGTCCCTGGACCCGTAACAAGGAAGGTTGGCGTTCTGGCGAGACGCCATGAGATCCAGTTCTGGTTTGCCCCAACGATGAACCAATTGAGCAAACACCTCCGTATGGAGTTCCCACTCCCCCGGATGAAAAGTCTGACGACTTAGAAAATCCGCCTCCCAGTTCTCTACACCTGGGATATGGATTGCTGATAGGTGGCAAGAGTGAGTCTCTGCCCAGCGAATTATCTTGGAGACTTCTAACATCGCTAGGGAACTCCTGGTTCCCCCTTGATGGTTGATGTAAGCCACAGTCGTGATGTTGTCCCACTGAAATCTGATTAACCTCAGGGTTGCTAACTGAGGCCAAGCTAGAAGAGCATTGAATATTGCTCTTAACTCCAGAATATTTATTGGGAGGAGTTTCTCCTCCTGAGTCCACGATCCCTGAGCCTTCAGGGAATTCCAGACTGCACCCCAACCTAGAAGGCTGGCATCTGTTGTTACAATTGTCCAATCTGGCCTGCGAAAGGTCATACCTTTGGACAGATGGACCTGAGATAGCCACCAGAGAAGAGAATCTCTGGTCTCTTGATCCAGATTTAGCAGAGGGGACAAATCTGTGTAATCCCCATTCCACTGACTGAGCATGCATAGTTGCAGCGGTCTGAGATGTAGTCGCGCAAATGGCACTATGTCCATCGCCGCTACTATCAAGCCGATTACTTCCATACACTGAGCCACCGAAGGGCGCGGAATAGAATGAAGAACACGGCAAGATTTCCCTGAGATATGATCTCCAACGCCCAGGGATCCTGAACATCTCTTGCCCACGCCTGGGCGAAGAGAGAAAGTCTGCCCCCTACTAGATCCGTTACCAGATAGGGGGCCGTTCCTTCATGCTGTCTTAGAGGCAGCAGCAGGCTTTCTGGCCTGCTTGCCTTTGTTCCAGGACTGGTTAGGTTCCCAGCCCAGCTTGGATTGAGCAAAAGTTCCCTCTTGTCTTGTAGCAGAGGAAGTTGATGCTGCACCTGCCTTGAAGTTTCGAAAGGCACGAAAATTAGACTGTTTGGCCTTTGATTTGGACCTGTCTTGAGGAAGGGTATGACCCTTACCTCCAGTAATGTCAACAAAAATTTCCTTCAAACCAGGCCCGAATATGGTCTGCCCCTTGAAGGGAATGTTAAGTAATTTAGACTTTGAAGTCACGTCAGCTGACCAAGATTTAAGCCATAGCGCCCTACGCGCCTGGATGGCTAATCCAGAATTCTTAGCCGTTAGTTTAGTCAAATGAACAATGGCGTCAGAAACAAAAGAATTAGCTAGCTTAAGTGTTCTAAGTTTTTCAAGTATTTCAGTCAATGGAGTAGCTGCCCGAAAGGCCTCTTCCAGAGACTCAAACCAGAACGCTGCAGCAGCAGTGACAAGCGCAATGCATGCAAGGGGCTGCAGGATAAAACCTTGTTGAATAAACATTTTCTTAAGGTAACCTTCTAATTTTTTATCCATTGGATCTGAAAAAGCACAACTGTCCTCGACAGGGATAGTGGTACGCTTTGCTAAAGTAGAAACTGCTCCCTCCATCTTAGGGACCGACTGCCATAAGTCCCGTGTGGTGGCGTTTATTGGAAATATTTTTCTAAAAATAGGAGGGGGGGAAAAACGGCACACTGGGTCTATCCCACTCCTTATTAATGATTTCTGTAAACCTTTTAGGTATTGGAAAAACATCAGTACACACCGGCACTGCATAGTATTTATCCAGTCTACACAATTTCTCTGGTACTGCAATTGTGTCACAGTCATTCAGAGCAGCTAACACCTCCCCAAGCAATACACGGAGGTTCTCAAGCTTAAATTTAAAAGTAGAAATATCTGAATCAGGTTTCCCCGAATCAGAAATGTCACCCACAGACTGAAGCTCTCCTTCCTCAGCTTCTGCATATTGTGACGCAGTATCAGACATGGGCCTTAAGGCATCTGCGCGCTCTGTACTACGTCTAACCCCAGAGCTATCGCGCTTTCCTCTGAATTCCGGCAGTCTGGCTAATACCGCTGACAGGGTATTATCCATGATTGCCGCCATGTCCTGCAAAGTAATCGCTATGGGCGTCTTTGATGTACTTGGCGCCATTATAGCGTGAGTCCCTTGAGCGGGAGTCAAAGGGTCTGACACGTGGGTAGAGTTAGTCGGCATAACTTCCCCCTCGCCAGAATCCTCTGGTGATAAATTTTTTAAAGATAAAAGCTGATCTTTATTGTTTAAAGTGAAATCAATACATTTAGTACATATTCTCATATGGGGTTCCACCATGGCTTTTAAACATAATGAACAAGGAGTTTCCTCTATGTCAGACATGTTTATACAGACTAGCAATGAGACTAGCAAGCTTGGAAAACACTTTACATCAAGTTAAACAAGCAATATAAAAAACGTTACTGTGCCTTTAAGGGAAACAAATTTTGCTAAAATTTGAAATAACAGTGAAAAAAGGCAGTTAAACTAACACAACAACTGCCACAGCTTCACTGTGGCTTTACCTTCCTCAATATATGACTTTTTAAGCCTTTTGAGCCCTTCAGAGATGTCCTAAAGCATGCAGGGGACTGCTGAGGGAAGCTGAATGTCTCTGTCTGTAATTTTAACTAGGCCCCTCCCACTCATATTACAACAGAGGAAAGCTTCAGGAAACTGTTTCTAGGCAAAAATCAAGCCAGCCATGTGGAAAAAAACTAGGCCCCAATAAGTTTTATCACCAAAGCATATATAAAAACCATTAAACATGCCAGCAAACGTTTTATATTGCACATTAATCAGAGTATATACCTCTGATAGCAAGCCTGATACTAGTCGCTATTAAATCACTGTATTTAGGCTTTAACTTACATTAATCCGGTATCAGCAGAATTTTTCTAGCAAATTCCATCCCTAGAAAACTTAAACTGCACATACCTTATTGCAGGATAACCTGCACGCCATTCTCCCTCTGATGTTACCTCACTCCTCAGACATATGTGAGAACAGCAGTGGATCTTAGTTACTTCTGCTAAGATCATAGAAAAACGCAGGCAGGTTCTTCTTCTAAATGCTGCCTGAGATAAAATAGTACAACTCCGGTACCATTTAAAAACAATAAGCTTTTGATTGAAGAAAAAACTAACTATATTACACCACTTTCCTCTTACTACCTCCAGCTATGTTGAGAGCTTGCAAGAGAATGACTGGATATGGCAGTTAGGGGAGGAGCTATATAGCAGCTCTGCTGTGGGGTGATCCTCTTGCAACTTCCTGTTGGGAAGGAGAATATCCCACAAGTAATGGATGATCCGTGGACTGGATACACCTTACAAGAGAAATATGAATTATTGTTGAGACACCCATGTCCCAAGCTGGGGATCTGTACACCCCTTCTTTGCCACGTGACAGAGGCTAGCTATGTCTGAGCGAGTGCTGTACCCTGCAGTTATTTAGCAGGTGAAAAGTACCACTAAACAAAAATAAGATGCAGGTAGCAAACAGGGCAAGTGGGTTATACATTAATGGGGCATTAAATGCTAAACTTTAAAGGAACATTCTATTAAAAACAAATATGCAAGTAGATGAATTATATATTTGAATAGACACATATTTCCAATATACATATAATGGAAAAAAAAAAGTGTCTAGTAAAAACAGAATTTATGCTTACCTGATAAATTACTTTCTCCAACGGTGTGTCCGGTCCACGGCGTCATCCATTACTTGTGGGGAATATTCTCTTCCCCAACAGGAAATGGCAAAGAGCACAGCAAAAGCTGTCCATATAGCCCCTCCTCAGGCTCCGCCCCCCAGTCATTCGACCGACGGTTAGGAGAAAAAAGGAGAAACTATAGGGTGCCGTGGTGACTGTAGTGTATAGAGAAAGAAATTTTTCAAACCTGATTAAAAAACCAGGGCGGGCCGTGGACCGGACACACCGTTGGAGAAAGTAATTTATCAGGTAAGCATAAATTCTGTTTTCTCCAACATTGGTGTGTCCGGTCCACGGCGTCATCCATTACTTGTGGGAACCAATACCAAAGCTTTAGGACACGGATGAAGGGAGGGAGCAAATCAGGTTACCTAAACAGAAGGCACCACGGCTTGCAAAACCTTTCTCCCAAAAACAGCCTCCGAAGAAGCAAAAGTATCAAATTTGTAAAATTTGGCAAAAGTGTGCAGAGAAGACCAAGTCGCTGCCTTACATATCAGAACAACAGAAGCCTCGTTCTTGAAGGCCCATGTGGAAGCCACAGCTCTAGTGGAGTGAGCTGTGACTCGTTCAGGAGGCTGCTGTCCGGCAGTCTCATAAGCCAATCGGATAATGCTTTTCAGCCAGAAAGAGAGGTAGCCGTAGCTTTTTGTCCTCTCCTCTTACCAGAGTAAACGACAAACAAAGATGAGGTTTGTCTAAAATCCTTAGTTGCTTCTAAATAGAACTTTAAAGCACAAACTACACCTAAATTGTGTAACAAACGTTCCTTCTTTGAAACTGGATTCGGACACAGAGAAGGAACAACTATTTCCTGGTTAATATTCTTGTTGGAAACAACCTTCGGAAGAAAACCAGGCTTAGTACGCAAAACGACCTTATCTGAATGGAACACCAGATAGGGTGGATTACACTGCAAAGCAGATAATTCAGAAACTCTTCTTGCAGAAGAAATAGCAACCAAAAACAGAACTTTCCAAGATAGTAACTTGATATCTATGGAATGTAAGGGTTCAAACGGAACCCCTTAAAGAACTGAAAGAACTAAATTTAGACTCCAAGGAGGAGTCAAGGGTCTGTAAACAGGCTTGATTCTGACCAAAGCCTGTACAAAAGCTTGTACATCTGGCACAGCTGCCAGTCGTTTGTGTAACAAGACAGATAAAGCAGAAATCTGTCCTTTTAGAGAACTCGCTGACAATCCCTTATCCAAACCTTCTTGGAGAAAGGAGAGGATCTTAGGAATTTTAATCTTACTCCAGGAGAATCCCTTGGATTCACACCAACAGATATATTTTTTCCATATTTTATGGTAAATCTTTCTAGTCACAGGTTTTCTGGCTTGGACCAGAGTATCTATCACTGAATCTGAAAACCCACGCTTGGATAAAATCAAACATTCAATTTCCAAGCAGTCAGCTGCAGAGAAACTAGATTTGGATGTTCGAATGGACCTTGTACTAGAAGATCCTGTCTCAAAGGTAGCTTCCATGGTGGAGCCGATGACATATTCACCAGGTCTGCATACCAAGTCCTGCGCGGCCACGCAGGAGCTATCAGAATCAACGAGGCCTTCTCCTGTTTGATCCTGGCTACAAGCCTGGGAAGGAGAGGGAACGGTGGAAACGCATAAGCTAGGTTGAACGACCAAGGCGCCACTAATGCATCCACTAGAGTCGCCTTGGGATCCCTGGATCTGGACCCGTAGCAAGGAACCTTGAAGTTCTGACGAGACGCCATCAGATCCATGTCTGGAATGCCCCATAATTGAGTCAACTGGGCAAAAACCTTCGGGTGGAGTTCCCACTCCCCCGGATGGAAAGTCTGACGACTCAGATAATCCACCTCCCAGTTGTCTACTCCTGGGATGTGGATTGCAGATAGGTGGCAGGAGTGATCCTCCGCCCATTTGATGATTTTGGATACCTCTCTCATCGCCAAGGAACTCCTTGTTCCCCCCTGATGGTTGATGTAAGCTACAGTCGTCATATTGTCTGACTGGAATCTTATGAATCCGGCCTTCGCTAGTTGAGGCCAAGCCCGGAGAGCATTGAATATCGCTCTCAGTTCCAGGATGTTGATCGGGAGAAGAGACTCTTCCCGAGACCATAGACCCTGAGCTTTCAGGGAATCCCAGACCGCGCCCCAGCCTAATAGACTGGCGTCGGTCATGACAATGACCCACTCTGGCCTGCGGAAACTCATTCCCTGAGACAGGTGATCCTGGGACAACCACCAACGGAGTGAGTCTCTGGTCATCTGGTCTACTTGAATCTTTGGAGACAAGTCTGTATAGTCCCCATTCCACTGCTTGAGCATGCAAAGTTGTAATGGTCTTAGATGAATTCGAGCAAAAGGAACTATGTCCATTGCTGCAACCATCAACCCTACTACTTCCATGCACTGAGCTATGGAAGGCTGCAGAATAGAGTGAAGAACTTGACAAGCGTTTAGAAGCTTTGACTTTCTGACTTCTGTCAAGAAGATCTTCATTTCTAAAGAATCTATTATTATTCCCAAAAAGGGAACTCTTGTTGACGGAGACAGGGAACTCTTTTCTATGTTCACCTTCCACCCGTGAGATCTGAGAAAGGCTAGAACAATGTCTGTATGAGCCTTTGCCTTGGAAAGAGACGACGCTTGAATTAGAATGTCGTCCAGATAAGGTGCCACTGCAATGCCCCTTGGTCTTAGAACCGCCAAAAAGGGACCCGAGCACCTTTCTGAAAATTCTGGGAGCAGTGGCTAGTCCGAATGGGAGAGCCACGAACTGATAATGTTTGTCCAGAAAGGCGAACCTTAGGAACTGATGATGATCTTTGTGGATAGGAATATGTAGATAAGCATCCTTTAAATCCACGGTAGTCATATATTGACCCTCCTGGATTGTAGGTAAAATTGTTCGAATGGTTTCCATTTTGAACGATGGAACTCTGAGAAATTTGTTTAGAATTTTTAAATCCAGAATTGGTCTGAAAGTTCCCTCTTTCTTGGGAACTACAAATAGATTTGAGTAAAACCCCTGACCTTGTTCCACAGTTGGAACTGGGTGTATCACTCCCATCTTTAACAGGTGTTCTACACAGTGTAAGAATGCCTGTCTCTTTATTTGGTTTGAAGATAAGTGAGACATGTGAAACCTTCCCCTTGGTTTAGTCTGGGAAGTGTTACCCTCTTGTCTAGAGGCTGCAGAGTTAGAAGCCGGTCCGTTCCTGAAATTGCGAAAGGAACGAAAATTGGACTTGTTCTTAGCCTTGAAAGGCCTATCTTGTGGGAGGGCATGGCCCTTTCCCCCAGTGATGTCTGAAATAATTTCTTTCAATTCTGGCCCAAAAAGGGTCTTACCTTTGAAAGGGATATTAAGGAATTTTTGGTCTTGGAAGATACATCCGCCGACCAAGACTACGTGCCACAATTGCAAACCCTGAATTTTTCGCCGCTAATCTCGCTAACTGCAAAGCGGCATCTAAAATAAAGGAATTAGCTAACTTAAGTGCGTGAATTCTGTCCATGACCTCCTCATATGGAGTCTCCTTACTGAGCGACTTTTCCAGTTCCTCGAACCAGAAACACGCCGCTGTAGTGACAGGAATAATGCACGAAATAGGTTGAAGGAGGTAACCTTGCTGTACAAAAATCTTTTTAAGCAAACCCTCCAATTTTTTATCCATAGGATCTTAGATAGCACCTCCTTAAGTAATGCGCGGAGATGCTCTAATTTAAATTTAAATGTCACAACATCAGGTTCTGCCTGCTGAGAAATTCTTCCTGTATCAGAAATTTCTCCATCTGACAAACCCTCCCTCACTGCCACTTCAGACTGGTGTGAGGGTATGACAGATAAATTATCATCAGCGCCCTCCTGCTCTACAGTGTTTAAAACTGAGCAATCGCGCTTTCTCTGAAATGCTGGCATTTTGGATAAAATATTAGCTATGGAGTTATCCGCGCTAGAAGTACTAGGGGTCGCCTGCGCGGGCATAACTGGTATAGACACAGAAGGAGAGGATGCAGAACTATCCCTACTTCCTTCATTTGAGGAATCATCCTGGACAACCTTACTAAATGTGACAGTACTGTCCTTACTTTGTTTGGACGCCATGGCACAATTATCACATACATTTGAAGGGGGAACCACCTTGGCCTCCATACATACAGAACATGATCTATCTGAAGGTACAGACATGTTAAACAGGCTTAAACTGGTTAATAAAGCACAAAAACCGTTTTTAAACAAAACCGTTACTGTCTCTTTAAATGTTAAACAGAGCACACTTTATTACTGAATATGTGAAAAACTATGAAGGAATTATCCAATCTTTACCAAATTTTCACCACAGTGTCTTAATGCATTCAAAGTATTGCACCCCAATTCAAGCTGTTAACCCTTAAAATGCGGAAAACAGAGCCGTTTGCAATTTTAACCCCACTACAGTCCCAGCCACAGCGTTTGTTGCGACTTCACCTATCCCAGGGGGGTATACGATACCAATTCAAGCCTTCCAGGAACGTTTTCAGTGGATACCAGACCCTTTCACATGCAGCTGCATGCACTCAAAAGAAACTGCGCAATAATGGCGCGAAAATGAGGCTCTGCCTACTACAGTGAAAGGCCCTTCCTCACTGGGAAGGTGTCTTAACTAGTGCCTGGCGTTAAAAACGTTCCCCAAATAATAAAAAGTGTGAAATCCACTTCAAACTGTAAATAATACCTAAATAAACAATCGATTTAGCCCTTAAGAGTGTCCACCAGTTAATATCCCATAATAAGCCCTTTATTCTTTCTGAGTCTAAGAAAATGGCTTACCGATCCCCATGAGGGAAAATGACAGCCTTCCAGCATTACACAGTCTTGTTAGAAAAATGGCTAGTCATACCTTGAGCAGAAAAGTCTGCAAACTGTTCCCCCCAACTGAAGTTCTCTGGGCTCAACAGTCCTGCGTGGGAACAGCAATTGATTTTAGTTACTGCTGTAAAATCATACTCCTCTTTTAAACAGAACTCTTCATCTCTTTCTGTTTCAGAGTAAATAGCACATACCAGTACTATTTCAAAATAACAAACTTTTGATAGAAGAATAAAAAACTACAACTAAACACCACATACTCTTCACCATCTCCGTGGAGATGCTACTTGTTCAGAGCGGCAAAGAGAATGACTGGGGGGCGGAGCCTGAGGAGGGGCTATATGGACAGCTTTTGCTGTGCTCTTTGCCATTTCCTGTTGGGGAAGAGAATATTCCCCACAAGTAATGGATGACGCCGGACCGAACACACCAATGTTGGAGAAAAGTAATCACCGTTTTAGAGTTAGCGATTTTCTCTGCACGTGCATGTAAAGCATAGCTAGATATTCTTAGTGCACCTGCATTTTAAATACTGCAGCTGCTCAGAGAGCCAGTGGGGCTTGTATCAAGTCAGCACTGATGTAAATTGAGTCATTGCCAGATGATACAAGCACCATAGGCTCTCGGAGCAAGTGCTGTGTTAAAAATGCAATGTGCTCCAGAATTTTAAAGTACACTCTTGAAACTGCTATAACATTTACTAGAAGCATTATTGTAAAAGCACTGTTTAAACATGTTACAATTATTTTCATGCAAAAGGATAAGTCTTAGTTGTTTATTTCCAAAGGTCATAGTGAACACCCCACAGTACAGAAACATCCATTTAACCAAAAAGAAAAAACAAACAACAACAAATAATAAAGAAAAATACTGTAATTCTCTTTATTTCCCTTTAATCTTCTGATATATATAACAGAAATATGGTTAATTAGTCTGTTTCCTAACGTGAGCCATGGGGGCCGATTTATCAAGTGTCTGTCCGACATGAGCCGCTCATACGCCGTCTGCATTTAACATTGCACAAGCAGTTCTGGTAAACTGCTTGAGCAATCCTGCCCCCTGCAGATTTGTGGCCGCTAACAGGGGGTGTCAATCAGCCTGATCGTATACGACCAGGCAGATTGATGTCTGCAGCCTCAGAGGCAGGCGGACGAATTAAAGAGCAGCGGTCTTAAGACCGCTGCGTTTTAACTGCTGTTTCTGGCGAGCCTGAAGGCTTGTGCGGAAACAGCTGCATTGGGGCCGATTGACAGCTTGTTAAATCGGCCCCTTATTCTTCACTGTAACAAAGCTGAAGAACAGACAGTATTCTAACCTCATCTCAAGCATTATTTTTTTTTAAAGTTCTAATCTAAATTCTAATCTAACTTTTTCTTATCTGTAGTTAATCCCCTAAATAACGTACATTTAAGATTGGTCTATAAATAAAATAATTATAATTTGTACAGTAAAAAAAAAAAAAAAATCATATTGTCTTAGCTAAATGAACACAAGATCAAGACTGTGTGGGTAAGTGCTATATGTCTGAGTACAAAAGAAAGCATGTGCATTACAAATGACTGAATGGCTTTGTGTCAGTTTGTGTCTATGTATAGCTGTGCGTGGGAGAATAACTCAGAGTGACTTCCGATACTGAAGTAGGCGTGAGTACTTTATCATCAATTCTCAACTCAGAACAAATTATTTCAAAAAGCACAAATTGTCTCTATGTGACAGATTTGTTCTGAAGGTGTCATGATCTTTTGCAGAGTACATGAAAGAGGTATTTCCAAAACGTTTTAGCATAGAAGGAAAATCGTTCCGGCGGTTGTTCAGCATCATTGGTCATTTTAGATTTTATCTGACCTATTGCACAACACTGGTGATGCCATGTAGCATTAGGCACAATACCCAATAAATGTTAATTTGAGAAGTTAATTAAACATTTCCGTTCCACTTCTGGCAGTATTAATACATTTCCTGGAAAAGATAATTATGTAAAATGTATTCACTGTGTTTATTTTAACAGGGTTGCCTAGGGCAAAAATAAAAACTGTCCTGTTTTCAAGCAAAATATTTTTTTTCTCTAAGTATCAGTAGATAAGGCAGCAGCATTATGTGGTCTTAGCAATATAGTGATACAAAAGGGTGTGTGAAAAGGTCATGTAAAACATATTAAATGATTCACAGACAATTTAAATCTTTCAGTTCTTTAACATGGAGCTTTAAGATTCATAAAAATTTATATTTTTTTATGCCTTTGATCTTTATCAAATAAAAAGGAAATATGACTACATTAATTATAGACAAAACGACAATCATACTGCAGGGAAGGGATCTGCTGAATCCTAGAAGCATCAGCACAACCTTTCAGATACTTACAATTTAGATTAGCATATTTATAAACTACCATTTTAAAAGGACACTAAACACCTTTTTGTATAGAAATTGTACTTTGTCGCACGCTCCCTAGAAAGGCCAAAAAAACTAAATCTGAAACTGGAAAATCAAACAGCTGGTTTAGGCAATTTGCAGCATTTAAGAAGCCTAAGTTACAGAATTTGCCTTTTGGCCTCTCTAGGAAGCGTGGGACAAAACACATATTTTACACAAAAGAATGAAGTGTTAAATGTCCTTTTAAGTGTTACTGCACTGCAAAAGACTATATTCCTCCATGATGCTTATCCAACAACCTCTGCTTTTTATCTTTCTATCTTTACTTTGGCAAATTAGGAACATATATAAACATTCTCTTGCACATATCACCCAATCACTATGTAGCATGTTAGAGTGTCAGTTTTTTGTATTCCACAGAATGCACTCCAGCTTTTCTGGGGGTAGTGGAAAAAAGGAAATTTATGCTTACCTGATAAATTTATTTCTTTTACGATATGACGAATCCATGGATTTCATCCTTACTTGTGGGATATCGCCTCCTGGTCAGCAGGAAGTGGCAAAGCGCTCCACAGCAAAGCTGCATATATAGCCCCACCCTTCCCTCCCCCTCCAGTCATTCGACCAAAGTTAGGAAGAGAAAGGAAAGGCCAAGAAGCAGAGGTGACTGAAGTTTAACAAAAATAAAAACCTGTCTTTAGAAAAATAACAGGGTGGGCCGTGGACTCGTCATATCGTAAAATAAATAAATGTATCAGGTAAGCATAAATTTTCTTTTTTTTTACAAGATATGACGAGTCCACAGATTTCATCCTTACTTGTGGGATACAATACAAAAGCTATAGGACACGGATGAAAGGGAGGGACAAGACAGGAACCTAAACGGAAGGCACCACTGCTTGAAGAACCTTTCTCAAAAAAACAGCCTCAGAAGAAGCAAATGTATCAAATTTGTAAAATTTGGAAAAAGTATGAAGAGACAACCAAGTTGCAACCTTGCAAATCTGATCAACAGAAGCATACTTTTTAAATGCCCATGAGGAAGCCACAGCCGTAATTCTTTCAGGAGGCTGCTGTCTAGCAGTCTCATATGCCAGACGGATGATACTCTTCAGCCAAAAAGAAAGAGAGGTAGCCGTAGCTTTCTGACCCCTACGTTTTCCAGCAAAAACCACAAACAAAGAAGATGTTTGACGAAAATCCTTAGTCGCCTGCAAATAAAATTTTAAGGCACAAACTACATCTAAGTTATGTAGCAGACGCTCCTTCTTAGAAGAAGGGTTAGGACATAATGAAGGAACAACAATTTCCTGATTAATATTCTTTTTAGAAACAACCTTAGGAAGAAAACCAGGTTTGGTACGTAACACCACTTTATCAGCATGGAAAATAAGATAAGGTGGATCACATTGTAAATCTGAAAGCTCAGAAACTCTGCGAGCAGAAGAAATAGCAACCAAAAATAAAACTTTCCAAGATAATAACTTAATATCTATGGAATGCATGGGTTCAAACGGAACCCCTTGAAGAACTTTAAGAACTAAATTCAAACTCCAAGGAGGAACAATTGGTCTAAATACAGGCCTGATTCTAGTCAGAGCCTGACAAAAAAATTGAACATCTGGAACATCTGCCAGACGTTTGTGTAGCAAAATGGACAAAGCAGAAATATGTCCCTTTAAGGAACTCGCTGACAACCCTTTCTCCAATCCTTCTTGGAGAAAAGATAAAATCCTGGGAATCCTAACTCTACTCCATGAGTAGCCCTTGGATTCGCACCAAGAGAGATATTTACGCCATATCTTATGGTAAATCTTTCTAGTAACAGGCTTACGTGCCTGGCTCAAGGTATCAATGACCGAATCAGAGAATCCTCGCTTAGATAAAATCAAGCGTTCAATCTCCAAGCAGTCAGCAGCAGAGAAACTAAATTCGGATGATGGAAGGGTCCCTGAATGAGAAGGTCCTGCCTCAATGGAAGCTTCCACGGCGGCAGAGAGGACATGTCCACCAGATCGGCATACCAAGTCCTGCGAGGCCACGCAGGAGCGATGAGAATCACCGATGCCCTCTCCTGTTTGATCCGAGCAATCACCAGGGGAAGGAGAGCAAACGGAGGAAACACATAAGCTAGGTTGAACGACCAAGGCACTGCCAAGGCATCTATCAGTTCGGTCTGAGGATCCCTGGACCTGGATCCGTACCTTGGAAGCTTGGCATTCTGATGAGATGCCATCAGGTCCAATTCCGGTCTGCCCCACTTGAGAATCAGGGAAGCAAAGACCTCCGGGTGAAGTTCCCATTCCCCCGGATGAAACGTCTGTCTGCTCAAAAAATCCGCTTCCCAGTTGTCCACTCCTGGGATGTATATTGCTGACAGATAACAAGAGTGAGCCTCCGCCCACCAAATTATATTGGATACTTCTCTCATCGCCAAGGAACTCCTTGTTCCTCCCTGATGATTGATGTAAGCCACAGTCGTGATGTTGTCCGACTGAAAACGGATTAATTTGGCCGAGGCCAATTGAGGCCAAGCTTGAAGCGCATTGAATATTGCTCTTTACTCCAGAATATTTATGGCAAGTAAAGACTCTGCTCGAGTCCACACTCCCTGAGCCTTCAGGGAATTCCAGACTGCCCCCCATCCTAGTCGACTGGCATCCGTTGTCACTATCACCCATGAGGGTCTGTGGAAGCACGTCCCTTGGGACAGATGATCCGGCGACAACCAAAGAAGAGAGTCTCTTGTCTCCTGATCCAAAACTATCTGAGGGACAAATTTGCATAATCTTCATTCCACTGTCTGAGCATGCTCAGTTGTAGAGGTCTGAGATGAAAACGCGCAAACGGAATGATGTCTATTGCCGCCACCATTAATCCAATTACCTCCATGCACTGAGCCACTGATGGCCGAGGAGTGGACTGAAGGGTTCGGCATGTCTCCAGAATCTTTAACATTCTGACTTCCGTCAAAAAGATTTTCATGGATAAGGAGTCTATTAGAGTTCCCAGGAAAGGAACCTTTGTCTGAGGAATTAGTAAACTCTTTTCTAGATTCACCTTCCACCCATGAGTCCTTAGAAAGGATAGAACCAAACTACAAATGAAAATAAACTTATTCTGCCACTAGACAACAAGCAAGGAGTACAACAATGTGTAACCATTTGTTGAAATAAATTATTAACACTGTTGCCCTACACATAAATTAAAAAGGTTGTCATTTTTGAGAAGTAAAATACACGTCCTCAATAATGGAAGAACTACTGGAAGTTCTTTAACAAGGCTACCCATCATTATTCATATAAACCTGACCTGGCAAGCAGGCAGATTAAAAGCTATAAGAAACTGCTAATTGTAAACTTTATCTGGTGAGGATATTGATTTTTTTGGTTTGCAGAATTTGTCTTTGACTTGGAAGTTTGTTAAACTATATGGTGTTACATTAAAATGTATTGACCGATCATAACATAACCATGCATAGCAATGATACAACTGTAATGATACTAGCAGTCTAATTAACTATTGTTAATCCTTCTAGGTAGCAGGTTTTAACTATCAGATATTATAGAAAAGTAACAAATTCCCCCTTATTACATACATGCAACTACAGTCATTACAAAGCCATCCTAAAATACACATTCTTCCCTTGAACTTTCGCACCTGCTGTGCATCAATTCATCTATTGTCCATGTTGTATATCTCATTTTTTTTTTTTATTCTTGGCAGAACGTTTTAAAAGTGTGCAAGGATACCTCATCATTAGTTTACACACAGCCATACAAGAAATCATTTTTACTAAGTTTAAGTAATCGGATTTATCTGTACAGTACATATAAACGATGATTACTAGCCTTGTGAACATGGTTCTGAACTTGAGAACCTGTCCACCCAGAATCACATTGAATGGGCAGCTGACCATGTATCATTACACACTAGCTTGAGTGTGTAATGCTGCCCCCGTCTCTTGCTCGATTATCAAACACCCCGAGAAAGCATGTTCAATACGCCATCTCAGAGGTGGTGGAGTGTATTAGAAGCAGCTGTCTGTTGACTCCTGCTTCTTACATTGCGGGAAGGAGCCTGCTTACACTGCTTGGTACATTGCGTCCAAAGTTTGAACTAAAACTTAAACAAAAATGCAAGCAGACACAAACCACAGCTGCATATGGTCTGTAATCACGTGCTGAATCCGTTTATTGTGTGGTAGGAAGATTAATGTATCTGTGGGTCTGATGGAGATCCCCTATATAATACTCCCAATAAATAGAACTAGACCAATTTATTTTCCTTAATGTATCAATACTCTTCCATTGATAGCAGTACAGATGGGGGGGGGGGGGGGGGGGTTCCAGTTTACTACAAATATGCTTCATTCTCATGACATGCTTAGTTGAAGAGTAAACCTAGGAAAGCTTAGAAAAGTCCTGAGCACTATATGGCAAAAGTGTTTGTATTGTTGAAAATTCTTTAGCTTTCATAAATACCAAACGTGGCAAAAAGCCAGCACACAATTCTAAAAAATGAATTTTGGATCATTTTAGCAACATGCCTTGTAAATAGCAGTGTCATCCATTTCTAAATGTGGTTGCACGTGTCACATTAATTCACCTTTTTAAACACATGCATTTAGAGTTTCACAATAACAGGAGTTACAAGTTAACTTATTTTTAAGCATCTTGTACGGTAAAGTGACATGTAATCAAAAATCTTTCTTTCATGATTCATATAGGAAATACAATTGTAAACAACCTCTATTATCAAATTTGCTTCATTGTCTTGGCATCCTTTGTTGAATGAGCAGTAATGCACGACTGGAAGCTAACTGAACCAATGACAAGAGGCATAGATGAGCAGCCACAAATCAGCAGCTAGCTCCCAGTAGTGCATTGCTTTATATTCTTTGTTAAAGGGATACAAAATTAAAAAAATTGAGACAGAGCATCACATTTCTAAAAAGTTTGCAATTTACATTTATTATCAAATGTGCTTTGTTCCCATGGTATTCTGTGTTGAACAGACACCTAGGTAGGAATCTGGAGCACTACATGGCAGGAAATAGGGCTGCCCTCTAGTGCTCTCACATATAGATAGCAGTCTTGTAAAACTGCTGCCATACAGTGCTCCATAAATGGGCTGGCTCCTGAGCTTACGTCCCTGCTTTTCAACAAAAAAATAACAAGTTCATATCCTTTTAAAGAGTAATCCTAAGTGAGCTCAGGAGCATGCTCTTGTCTGTAGTCACCTGGCACAAGTGTTTATAGCCATGTTGTACATAGATAGAGTCCTAAAGACGTGCAAGCTCCTGAGATCCTACCAGCCTACATAGATTTACTCATCAACAAAAGGATCTCAAAAGAAGAAAACAAATTTGATAATAGAGGTAAATTGGAAAGTTTTTTTTTAATTTTGACTTTACTGTCCCTTTAAATGTGGGCATCAAAATGTTAGTTTAATGTATGTATGTATTGGGTACTTGTAAAGCGCGGCTAATCACCCGTAAGGGTCTCAAGGCGCTGCTCATTTTATCGACCTTGGAAGGATGAAAGGCTAAGTGTACCTCGCCGGGGATCAAACCTGCAACCCTTGGGTTGCTACAGAGCTCAGCCACAGTGCCTTAGCATGCTGAGCGATCTGTCTGGTTTAAAATAGGAAGGGCGTGTTTGGATGTTTAAATAATGTAAAGTATAAAGTTATATTATTGGATAAGTGAAAAACCGGCAGTTAAAATAAATGTGTTATCTTGTGTTACTTGAAGACATGTGAAAATCTCTAATATTTCCTTGACAAGCCTGTGAAACGCATGTTTCTTATAGTTCTTGTATAACTAGCCTTTCCTAATATACATTTTACGTAATTCATGTGGCTATACTTAAGCACACACTGACTTTTCTAATGACTTTTGTACCTTTTAGGAAGAACTGTAAAACTGAAATATAAATTTAGGTGCACACGTGTCACTCCTAAACAACGGGTTTGGAGCTTCCAGCAAAGAATCGAAATTTGAATTGTTTATTTTTCATACAACGAAGGACAGCCATGAGGACTATGGACAATGTAGAAATTATCTGAATGATTTAAAGAAGAATTATAAGACAATGACAGATCACACAAAGCATTATTTGTACTGAAAACCTTCAACAGATTTTCTTTAAAGGGATAGTCTAGTCAAAATTAAAGTTTCATGATTCAGATAGAGCACGCAATTTTAAGCAACTTTCTAATTTATTTCTATTATCATTTTTTCTTCGTTCTCTCTGTATTATTTTTTTTTATTTTTTTTAAAAAGCAAGAATGTAAGCATAGGAGCCGGCCCATTTTTGGTTCAGAGCCTGGGTAGCACTTTCTGATTGGTGTCTAAATGAAGCCACTAATCAGCAAGCGCTACCCAGGTGCTGAATGGGCCAGTTCCTAAGCTTACATTCAAATAAAGATACCAAGAGAACAAAGAAAAATTGATAATAGGAGTAAATTGGAAAGTTGCTTAAAATTGCCTGCTTTATCTGAATCATGAAAATTTAAATTTTGACTAAACTAGTCCTTTAACCCCTTAATGACCGGACCATTTTTCAATTTTCTTACCCTTAATGACAATGGCTATTTTTACATTTCTGCAGTGTTTGTGTTTAGCTGTAATTTCCCTCTTACTCATTTACTGTACCCACACATATTATATACCGTTTTTCTCGCCATTAAATGGACTTTCTAAGGATACCATTATTTTCATCATATCTTATAATTTCCTATAAAAAAAATATAAAATATGAGGAAAAAATTGAAAAAAACACACTTTTTCTAACTTTGACCCCCAAAATCTGTTACACATCTACAATCACCAAAAAACACCTATGCTAAATAGTTTCTAAATTATGTCCTGAGTTTAGAAATACCCAATGTTTACATGTTCTTTACTTTTTTTGCAAGTTATAGGGCCATAAATACAAGTAGCACTTTGCTATTTCCAAACAACTTTTTTTCAAAATTAGCGCTAGTTACATTGGAACCCTGATATCTGTCAGGAATACCTGAATATCCCTTGACATGTATATATTTTTTTTTAGAAGACAACCCAAAGTATTGATCTAGGCCCATTTTGGTATGTTTCATGCCACCATTTCACCGCCAAATGTCATCAAATAAAAAAAAAAGTTCACTTTTTCACAAATTTTGTCACAAACTTTAGGTTTCCCACTGAAATTATTTACAAACAGCTTCTGCAATTAAGGCACAAATGGCTGTAAATGCTTCTTTGGGATCCCCTTTGTTCAGAAATTGCAGACTTATATGGCTTTGGGGTTGCTTTTTGGTAAGTAGAAGGCCGCTAAATGCTGCTGCGCACCACACGTAAATTATGCCCAGCAGTTAAGGGGTTAATTAGGTAGGTTGTAGGGAGCTTGCATGGTTAATTTTAGCTTTAGGGTAGTGTAGTAGACAACCCCAAGTATTGATCTAGGCCCATTTTGATATATTTTATGCCACTATTTCACCGCCAAATGCGAGCAAACAATTAAAAAAAAAATTCATTTTTCACAATTTTAGGTTTCTCACTGAAAGTATTTACAAACAGCTTGTGCTATTATGGCACAAATTGTTGTAAAAGCTTCTTTGGGATCCCCTTTGTTCAGAAATAGCAGACATATGTGGCTTTGGCATTGCTTTTTGGTAATTAGAAGGCCACTAAATGCTGCTGCGCACCACACGTAAATTATGCCCAGCAGTGAAGGGGTTAATTAGGTAGGTTGTAGGGAGCTTGCAGGGTTAATTTTAGCTTTAGGGTAGAGATCAGCCTCCCACCTGACACATCCCACCCCCTGATCCCTCCCAAACAGTTCTCTTCCCTCCCCCACCCCACAATTGTCCCCGCCATCTTAAGTACTGGCAGAAAGTCTGCCAGTACTAAATAAAAGGAGTTTTTCTTTTTTTTAATAAAAAAAAATAAAATGTTTTAGCTGTGATGGACCCCTGCCTTAGCCCCAACCTCCATGATCCCCCCCCCCCCCCCAGCTCTCTAACCCTCTCCCCTACCTAATTGCCGCCATCTTGGGTACTGGCAGCTGTCTGCCAGTACCCAATTTGCCCCAAAAACAAGTGTTTTTTTTATCTTTTTTGCCATTTTTAAATGTTTTCTGTAGTGTAGCAGCCCCCCACAATACCCCAACCCCCTCCCCCTCCCAGATCCTTATATATTTATTTTATTCTTTTTTCCCCCCTCTTCCCTCCTCATTGGTGTCAGTGGGTAGCTAATCGCGCACGCGCGCCCCCGCACGCTCCCGGCACCCGGCGTGCACATTGCACTTACAGGAGCCGGATGCCGGGTAGCGATGGGCCGCCCACCCGCCTCCCTGTTATGCTCCCACCCACCAACGAACCGGCACCATCGCTACCGGTGCAGAGAGGGCCACAGAGTGGCTCTCTCTGCATCGGAGTCTTCTGAAAGGGTATTGCAGGATGCCTCCATATGGAGGCATCACTGCAATACCCTGAGAGCTGCTGGAAGCGATTGCGATCGCTTCCAGCACTCTCTTAGACAACTGACGTACCAGGTACGTCTATTGTCATTAACTGTAAGTTAATGCATGACGTACCTGGTACGTCAGTTGTCATTAAGGGGTTAATACAAGAATTTGGTATATTTACAAAAAATAAAAACATTAAAAACTATGAAGAATTCACATTCTTTGAGTCTAGTAATTATACCGAGTTAAATATGCCAAAAATGAAAAGTACAGTTTAAATGATTAAATGCAGTGTCCTCTCATCACCTTTTTTCTGAAACACAAAGACTGGTTCTCATTACGCAGACATAAAACAGTAAGAACCTATGACTCCCAACAATATACCCAGATGTCTGTGCAGACGTTCAGGAAGATTTTGTCATTCTTGGGTGTGCTTTAATGAGAGGATTCTTCTTAACCATCTGTGCAAGTTTTGAAACGCTGCCTTTTTTTTAAATGTAAAAACAAAGTATCAATGGAGACAGAAGCATCATTAGGTAATGTGATGAGTACAACTCGAAAAATGCTTTTTACAAGAATCATAATAATATTACAAAGCGCTGTCTTAAAGTAACAGTTACAAGGGGACAAACAGACATAATAAATACTCAAAGAAAATTATTTCTATTACAGTGCACACTTTTAGGTTTCTATTTGCAACCCTTTATATCGAAGCATAGAATTAGACGGTGAATAAGAACCAAAAAGGCCCTTCAACTCTACCCATATTACGTTACTTTCTCTTAGGATAGTCTTATGCATATCCCATGCATTTTTATTATTATTTTACAGTCTTTGTGTTTACCACCTCCATTGGAAGTTTATTCCATGAATCCACCACTCTTTCTGTAAAAACAAATTATTTAAACATTTTAGTCCTTTGCATATTTAGGGATTATTAAAGGGACAGTATACACCAATTTTCATATAACTGCATGTAATAGACCCTACTATAAAGAAGAATATGCACAGATACTGATCTAAAAATCTCCCAGTTTAGCTCTGTTAAATGAGATTAGCTGGAACACCCAGTGAAAGGTACTGGGAGCAGATATTCTTCCCCCTTCCTTCCCTGCACATGAAAAGCCAGATTAGACAAACAGGAGCAAGCAGTGGTCTGTACACTCATGCACACATCCAACACTTTGGGGCTGAAAATCAGCACAATTTTATTAAGAAATAAGCAAAATATACATTGTTACAAAAATACCCCCAGGTGGGCTTTATAAATGGATCATCTACAAAACATTTATGTAAAGAAAAAGCCAATGTCCCTTTAAAATGCCTTAATATGCTCAAAGCTAAAACAAAATATACCATTGTTTATAAAGCGTAAAACACTGCACAAAATAACGGAACCTTTTTAAAAACACTTTTGTGCAGTTAAATAATTAAGCAATGCAATTATCAGTTTTGATTGTCAGGATGAAGAGCTCTTGAAGCTGTTCTCACAGGAAGCAGCAATTAGGCATGGAAGGCCCAGTGTTACACAAAGTCAAAGAGAAAACATGAGGAAAAGAAAGGGCTTAAGGCCAGTTGGCACCTGTGTCCTTTGCACAAAGTCACAGCAATTTTATAATGGACTTGGCAGGCAAGCTAAGCTTTATCTAGATTTCCTTTTTAGCCTATAAAATATATAAATCAGCCACATAGTTCATGTGAGTATTTTATTGATGTTGTATTGATGTTTTTTTAATGTCCAAACGTAAAGAATACTGCTGTACCAAACCCAATTAGAACTGCTTATGTTACCTTTATAGGGGTCAAGAATGGTCACATCCAAGCTGGTGTCTTTTAGCTCAGTATGCCTTTCACAGAGAATACCCTGTAGTATATCAGTCTGACCCTGCCAAAAAGACAGTGCACCCCAAAATACTAGGCAATTCTCCTCTGAACTAGAAAGAGCAAAACATCCCAGATGTACGTTTATGGCTTTATTTATGAGGTGCTACTGCACTTCTCTAGTGAATGTAAGCAAGGAGCACACATTTTGTCTCTTCTTCTTTCCTCCTTATACCAGATGACAAGTTAAAACATTAAAATAGTACAATATAACCTGTGTGTGTGTATATCAGAGAAGCTATGCAATACTCAAGCAGTGTTATGGTACAATGCTGACAACTGGAGGACATATATAGAACTAGTCTCATAAAGAACAAATGCTAAAAACGATAAGCAGAACTTTATACATATCAATCCTCATATGTTATATCAAACGGAATCCGAGAAAGACAAATGCCAATAAAAAGTACATTTTTCAGAGAAGTGCTTTGATTTCCTGGGTGTAAGCTGAAACAGGAAAGCTAATTATTGTAATAACAGACTCTGTGCATGTTTTCTTATTGTAATGTGTACACATTAGCAATAGCGGTTTCCAATAAAGTTTTAGTTTTGTTTGTATTTAATTTGCTGAGTCTGCGACACTAAACACCAAATACTAATTGAATTTAAAGCACCATTAAATAAAGTAGAATTGTATAATCAGCAAATGTATACAAAATCTGAATTTGAATTGAGCAGCAGATTTTTTCTATTACTGGCAAAAGTGTTACTTCTTTTTTCCTTCCTCTTTATCATGTAACAGCACGTTTTTTAAATTGTATAATCTCTGTGAATTATTATTGGATTTAGTGTCCCAGTACACAACTTCAAGTAGGCTTCTTTTTTTGTCACAGTTCTATTTCTATTCATGAATGGTTAGACATGAGGGGTTTGGGGGTTCACAAATTATACTAACATTCTACTTAAATATAGAAAATTAAAATAATCTAATATTTTTATATTAACCAGTTTTTTTTTATAATATTACACCGCAACAACCAACTTTTTCCCATAAAGGGCCACATTAAATAATTAAAGGTGCATAACAGTGCAATAATAAAATGCTCTAATTATTGCACATATGCTTTTCTCTATTTGTCCATCTATCTATGTAAAGTAGGTCTGTTCAGGAGCCGCAATGTATTTTCACTCCTAAGCAGGACGCATAAACACGATCACTGGTAGTGCCCTATTTAGCACTGGTTTGACAGTGTTTCAGGTGCGGGAAAATGACTATGTATTTAATACTTTAAAAAGCATTTGTACCAACATAAAATGCTTTACTGCATCTCATCATTGTAATATTATCATCCATTAAAGCCACACAGACTATAAACTTGTTTCAGTAACACTGCTTACTGAAACGCTATGTAAATTGTACAACATACAAAGCTCAGCCTGATATAAAGCACACCTCCTCCTCCTCCTCCTACCATGATCGCATACAGGGTGCTTGTTTTTACTTTTGTCTAAATAAAGGATTGGTTTTATATTGAGACTCCAGGAGTGCTGCCTTCTTTTTCTATATTACTATTTTATAAAAATAAGAGAGAGATAGAGGTATTAAATGGCACACTTAGGGTAAGAGCCTAGATAGCATATATTATAGAGCTGGAGGAAAAGATAAACATAAAATATAACTTTTATTAAAAAAACACAATTAAAATGTGAGATCACAAATATAAAATATAAATGGTGGCACACACACAAAAATATCCTAACCAATGTGTGACACGTGGCAATTATGACAAAATGTGAGACCCACTGACTAATATCAGGACACTACTATGATATCTCTATACCATGTATATATTAAAGGTTAATTCTATAAGTCTAGATCCGCAAAGCAACATATATCCTTATCAAATATGGAATATCCATTAATTAGAGAAATTAGATCTGAATAGATCTAGTAATCCCCCTTGAATGTCATTATATAACCAAAAATTAAAAAACAATTGAATTAGGTAGGGCAAGTGTGAGCGCCTATGTATATATTGGATGGCAAAGAACCATCTTAACTATACAGAAAACAAAAGTGTTAAAACCGTGCGTTTGAGAGAAACACACTAGCTTCTCCTTATACCCGTGGGAACAAGAAACCCATTATCCATTACGATAAATGTAAATATAGTCAGAGCATATATCGTTAATTCTATGGTTCGTATAGTTAGCCCAGGTCAGGGGCACAGTAGTGTTCGGTAACACCGCTATGCTGATATGTATAAACTACCTCTTACTGCCCATCACCACCCTTAATAGTCATTTTCTCAATAACCCCAGATATAATACAGGTATTGCTGTTAGGTATATCTATTACGCCAATTAAGGCAAACAATTATAAAAGGTATGATGTGGAGAAGCAGTGCGAACGCCTGACGTGCGTTTCGCCTACTGCTTTGTCAAAGGTGCCGAATGCCCTCGTCAGTACTTATTTGTAGAAACGTCAGCCAAACCGGAAGGAGGTGTGTCCCGACCATGTGACCATGGCCACCAATCAGAATGCGACTATGTCGTATGGGCTTCCTGAATATCTATTACGTCTTGTCAAAAGGGGGTGTGATGGTATCGGCCAATCACTTGTTATAATTTTCCTGAATGGGATACATGTTATAATTGTATTTTCGAATAACATGGACTTTTAGACTGTACACACAGACTTATAATACGTTATCTACTTTTTTGTTAATATAACGATGGTATTACATGCAAGGTCATTCTGATAGTTTACTCTCCGTTTATGTTGGGACATATATAGAATGAAAGATTCTGGTTTTACTCATTATCTGAGTTTGTATTATTGTGAGTACTCCCTATAATATTTCTTGAGGGGATTCTATAAATGAAATACAGCTCTTCTTAGTGGTTATATATCAAGAATATACATATCTTAAATAATCAGGATTATAATGTGTCCTGACACAAATGTTGTTAAATACTTCTGTAATTCCAATTTAAGAATTATGTAAGTTATTATCCATGCGAGTTGTTTATAGATATATACTGTAGTGATAATAATGTATGTGTTGTACCAATATTCTTTCATAGACACCGTGGCGTATATACATTTTTAATTTTTTTTTAAAAATGGACCACACTTAAGTTGTTCATTGAGTCCTTTGGGGGCCATAGTTTGCAGCCAGAATATCCATTTGGTTTCTTCTCTCAGGGGCGCCACTTCTATGTTTCCTCCACTTATTCCAAGCTTAACCCTTTGAAGGATCCAGCACTTAAAATCTGCTTTCCCCCCATGTTTGTCCAGAAAATGTTTTGCCACTGATGTGATTTTTCTCTCTCTCTTGAGATCACTCTTAGCATTTCGGATGTTCCCCAGGTGTTCTCCTAACCTGGTTCTCAGTTCTCTTGTGGACATGCCCACACACATTTTGCTACATTTACATTCTATGCAATATATGATGTTTTTAGTGCGAGAATTGTAGATTTCATTCATATATCTAATTCCTTTTGGGAAATCTGTTTTACTGTACATATATAGGGACAGAATTTGCATGTACCACTTGGGTACGTACCCTTGAGATTATCCTTTTATTTACATGCTTCACAAAATTACTTTTCACAAATCTGTCTCTTATAGTTGGTGCTCTTCTCCAACTAATTGATACCCTGTCTTCCACTTGTTTTGCTAGATCCTCATCAGTATGTAGTACGTAAAGATGTTTATTCAGAATATTGGCAAACTCTTTATGGGCTTTGTTGTAGGTGCCGATGAATCTCACCTTTTTATCATTGCTGTCTTTTGCTTTGGGTACCAGGAGTTCTATTTTGGCTGGCGCCACGCTCAATGTACACGCTGCAAGTCTGCTCTTTTTTTGCATTCATGTGAACTCTCCTTCGATTGAATCTTGTTTGCCTCCACCCCTCTATGGACTGAGCAACGGTTCCTTCCCATCACTGTAGATATAAATCAATGCATATGCTTGCTCCTAGGGTCTGTAAAGCATTACACTATATAGTTCTTTTTTTAGCATAGCCATGTGCCACACCACTTCTTTGGTGCAGTTTAACTCCCAGTTATCCTCCCCACTGAATAAAATACAGGAAGGGGAGAGTATTCTACTCTCATATTTTATCTTGTACATGTTCTTTTCCAGTTGGCATTACTATATTGACGTATTCCCATTTGCTAAATACATAATGCTCCAAATTCTATACTCAGAGAAGACTAGAATGAACTAGGTAGAGATGATAATGAATTTTGACCCTTAGTTGGGAAACCTTTCATACCTTTATTCTTACGCCAAACAAACTAGATGTTTCTGTAATTCTGGAATCAATCAAAATGACTACTTCTAATCAATTGTACACACGAAAAAAACAACGGAATTGATCACAAAGTATCTTCATGACAAACTCAAATGACATGAAAAAAGGACTAAAAATGACTAAATAAAGTTTCAGCCAATCAAGCAGTTAATTCACTTCTGTGTAACACTGCCCCCTCCTTAAAGAGACAGTGAACTCAAATAAAAAAATTAAAATATAGATTATCCCTTTATTACCCATTCCCCAGCTTTGCACAGAAAACATGGTTATATTAATACACTTTTTATCCCGGTGATTACCTTGTTTCTAAGCATCTTCTGACTGCCCCCTAATCACATGACTATCTATTGACTATCATCTAAGCCAATTAGTGCTGTGTTGTTAGAATCCACAGGCGTCAGCACAATGTTATCTATATGGCTTACTTTTGGACTGCTTGTGAAGTAGTCTTTAAAAAACCAGGGGCCATGAAATCCAATATTTTACACTGATAACTAAGCATACAATTTTAATAAACTTTCCAATGTACTTGAAATGAGACCTGACATCTGCTCTTTACTGAGAAAAATGCAAAAAATAAAATTAAAATAAAATCATCATTATTTTTTAAAGAAAGTCTTAAAAATTTAAATTCCAAAACTCACTATTGCATATTTTTAGGAATATGAAACCCAAAATGTTTCTTTTATGATTCAGATACACTTGTAAACAGGTGTCTTTGATTTGCTTTATTCTCTTGGTATCCTTTTTAAAAAAACATACCTAGGTAGTTTCAGTGGCAGCAATATACTACTGGGAGTTAGCTGCTGATTGGTGGCCACACATGCCTCTTATCATTGGCTCAGCTAGCTCCCAAACGTGCATTGCTGCTTCTTCAACAAAATATACAAAAAGAATTAAGCAAATTTGATCAAAGACCTTATCTGGAAAGCTGTTTATAATGTTATGCTCTATCTAAATCATGACAGAAACATGTTGGGTTTCATGTTCCTTTAAAATATGCAAGATAAAGTTTTGTCATTTTAATGTTTAAGACTTTCTTTCAAAAATAATAAAGATGTTTTTTGTTTTTTGCATTTTTCTCAGCTTAGAGCAGATGTCAGCTTCCTTCTTTTTTATGAATCTGATTAATGATTTATAGTTACAATTACAATGTTAAGGCTAGCAAGAGCTTACCACATGCAATATGTATTTCATAACACTGAATTACAGCACTGCTGTTCGATTTAAGATAATGAGGAAACGAAGAATCATGATTAAGGCATAAAGCTACATTTAGAGCAGGCCACATATTACTAAACTTACTGCAAACAAAGAATGAAACCTTCATGAGTAATTAAAAAATAAGAGAGAGAGCGAGAGAGAGATCAGGTTATCTCTCTGTGTTTTTTATAGATATGTAGGAAAGCTTTGACACCATTGCTTTCACTTATCTGCTTTTTTTTTTTATAAAACCCAAAAACAAAACATATTATGCTGGGGAAAATACTTCAATTGAATGATTTTGCTATCACTAGATCATTGCTTTCCTATCCTAGGTGTCTTCCTGCCTTGCCCAGATGTACAAAACACAGAGGGACGGATGGGCAGTTTTCTTAAAACGGAATATCTGCTATATTAAGAGTATTTAAATCCAGTCACAGAGTATTAAATAGGTCAAGATGTTATCACTTTTATGCTCTAGAGCAGGGTTCTCCAAACCATGGGTCGGGACCCATTACTGGGTCACAACACCATGTGTACTGGGTCGTGACTTGTGTATGTGTTGTAGGAGTGTGTGTGGTGTATTGTATGAGATTGTGTGTGTGCTGTGCATGTGTTGTGCATGAGAGTGTTTGTGTGTTGTAGTAGTGTGTGTGGTGTATTGTATGAGATTGTGTGTGTGCTGTGCATGTGTTGTGCATGAGATTGTTTGTGTGTTGTATTAGTGTGTGTGTGGTGTGTAGGTTATATGAGAGTGTGTGTGGTATGTGTTTTGTATGAGTGCGTGTGTGTGGTATGCGTGTAATATGAAAGTGTGTGTGTTATATAAAAGTGTGTGTGTTGTATGAGAGAGTGTGCATTATATGAAAATATGTGTGTGTGTTGTAAGAGGGTGTATGGGGTGAGTGTGTGTTATATGAAAGTGTGTGTGTTGTATGAGAGTGTGTGTGGTATGTGTGTTACATGAAAATGTGTGTTGAAAGAATGTTTGTGTGTGTTGTATGAGAGTGTGTGTGTGTTGAATGAAAATGTGTGTTGTACGACTGTGTGTGTATTGTATAAATGTGTGGCGTGTGTGTTGTATAAGAGTGCGTGTGTTTTATTACGTTTTACAATGCTTTCAAATTTGATTACAATCAGGAGTAAAGCATGCACATATTTTAGTCTCTTTGAAAAAAATCAGCTATCATGTTGTTTATCTCTTAAGAAATTTTCAGACCAAGTATAAAAATTGGGTCCCAAAGGTATATGGTATCATGGCACTGGGTCTTGGGTGAAAAAGTTTGAAGAACCCTGCTCTAGAGCACAACGGAATAAAAAAAGACTAGACAACATAATATTACACCTGCTTAAAGGGATATTATACACTAGATTTTTTCTTTGCATAAATGTTTTGTAAATGATCCATTTATATAGCCCATACAGGATTTTAAAAAAAAATGTATAGTTTTGATTATTTTTAAATAACATTGCGCTGATTTTCAGACTCCAAACCAAGTCCCAAAAGCATTAAAGTATACTGATGTATTCCTACTCCAGCTCGTTCCTGTTTGTGTAGAGTCTTTTCATATGCAAAGGAAGGGGGAGGTGTCTGTTTTTTTTGCTATACACCCACGTTCAGTGGGGTTTCCTAAAAACCTTTTTAACAGAGCTAAACTGAGAGATTCTAAGTAAGTTTTTAAACTGTTTTATTCTGGATTTTTATATCAGTATCTGTGCATATTATTCTGTATATCAGTATCAGGACCAGTCAACACAGTAGATTTGCATAATCATCAAATGCATGATAAAAAGACAATGCAATAGCACTTAGTCTGAACTTCAAATGAGTAGTATATTTTTTTTTCCGACAATTTTAAAAGTTATGTCTTTTTCCACTCCCCCTGTACCATGTGACAGCCATCAGCCAATCACAAATGCATAAATGTCCCATGTGACAGCAATCAGCCATTCACAAATGCATACACGCTAATTCTTGCACATGCTCAGTAGGAGATGGTGACTCAAAAAGTTTTTTTTTTAATGGAAGTAAATTGGAAAGTTGTTTAAAATTGCATGCTCTATCTGAATAATGAAAGGTTAATTTTGATTGAGTGTCCCTTTAAGCAACTTTCTAATTTACTCCTATTATCAATTTTTCTTCGTTCTCTTGCTATCTTTATTTTAAAAGCAGGAATGTAAATCTTAGCAGCCAGCCCATTTTAGGTTCAGCACCATGGATAGTGTTTGCTTACTGGAGGCTTACATTTACCCACCAATAAGCAAGCATAACCCAGGTTCTCAACCAAAAATGGTCCGGCAACTATGCATCACATTCCTGCTTTTAAAATAAAAATAACAATAGAACGAAGAAAAATTGATAATAGGAGTAAATTAGAAAGTTGCTTAAAATGACACACTCTATCTGAATCATGAAAGAAAAAAAATTGGATTTAGTGTCCCTTTAAGTATAGATCCTAAACCCTGGCTGACATGCAGCCCTTGTTTGTAAGTGTATATGGATTACTGAGGGGAAATCCTCGCTAATGCAAAGCTATAAGTCAGCTTTATCTATGGCTGAGTCAGATCTCTGTCTCCTTAGGATTTAGCATACAATCTTGTATTAACATCTCAATCACATACAAAAATGCAATGCTGCATATGTATGTCGGTATCTTTTAGCAAAACGTCACTAGTGGGCAAACTCAAATTAGCTCTCAGAAGGACAGAACATAGATAGAAGGTCCCTGCAACATTACTAAAAGTGATATGAAACCCCAACAAACATTATTTTGGGATTCAGAGAATACAATTTAAAAAAAAAATAAGTTTCCATTTTACTTCTATTATCAATTTTGCTTTGTTCCCATGGTTTTCTTGGCAGAAGAGATACCTAGGTAGATGCACGGACCACTACATGACAGGAAATAGTGCTGCCATCTAGTTATAACATTCTTGCAAAACTGCTGCCAAATAGTGCTGCCATCTAGTTATAACATTCTTGCAAAACTGCTGCCAAATAGCGCTGCCATCTAGTTATAACATTCTTGCAAAACTGCTGCCAAATAGTGCTGCCATCTAGTTATAACATTCTTGCAAAACTGCTGCCAAATAGTGCTGCCATCTAGTTATAACATTCTTGCAAAACTGCTGCCAAATAGTGCTGCCATCTAGTTATAACATTCTTGCAAAACTGCTGCCATATAGTGCTCTAGACAAGTGCATGCTCCAGAGCTCACACACATATACAAAAGCTTAGGAGCCGGCCCATTTTAGGTTCAGCAACCTGGATAGCCCTTGCTTATTGGTGGCTGCATTTAGTACCTTTTCTTTTGATTTCATTTTGTAAGGACAAATTGTATTGTATTTCAGAAATTGCAGGTGTACCAGTAATTCATGTTATTCGTATCTGTTTGATTCAATAGATTTGTAAACATTTTTCATAAATAAAGAAAATTAGTCAGAATACCTTGGTTAACATAGCTCAAAGAAACATTCCACTCTAGGGGACACAAACTCATTATAGTTCTTAATAGACGTGCGCATTCGGATGTTTTAGATACCTCCAAGTGCAGAAGGCGGCGCCCCATTTGTGCCGTCAGCTATGTTTGGAGAAGAATCTAGATGTGCACAGATTTTACGGTGTTGCGGTTTCACAAGTATAAACGCAGCTGTGAAAATAGTCGACTAGCACAAAAGGGTATCCAAAACCTCCGAATGCCCATGTCTATTTCTTATTTAAACCTTCATTATTCATTTTAAAATGAGGACCAAATATTTTAGATAAACTTTTTAAAATATATATTTGACTGAAATCTACTGTAGAATTATTATTATTGTACAGCAAACATATGTCCAAAACAGTAGTTGTTTATTTTTTATTATTATTAAACAAATCTATTATTAAACCGTAGTTTATAAAAGTCCAACACAGGTTCATAACAAAACATACTTTTCAGTTTATGTAACCAAATGAGTAAAGTTTTCCACCAGCTCTATGTTCCTTTGATCTTTATGTTCTGAGAAGATAGCACCTAGTTTCTTTCAAGCACATAAGATTTCAGATCCTAAAATGCATCAATTTTTTTACTAGAATTACACGAAATAATGCTTTCAATGTTTTCTACTAATCACAATGATCTCAGTGTGTGTGTGTTTCATGAATCAGAACAGGTAGTTTTAAACAATTTGCTTTGTTCTCTGGGTAACTTTTGTTATAAAAACATGCCTAGGTGGGCTCACCTGATGGTTTCGGCTAGCTCCCAGTAGTGCATTTTTGCTCCTTCAACAAAGGATACCGAGAGAATGACGCAAATTTGATAATAAAAGTAAATTAGAAAGTTGTTTAAAATGGTATGTTCTCAGTCGTGAAATAGAAATTTTGTGTTTTATGTTCTTTAAGTGAATAGTTATGCTTTAAACTGTCTCATTGGTTCTAATCAATTTCAGTCAGTCTTTTAAATGTGCAATCATGTACAGCTGTGCCTCAGAGATATTGCGAGTTTGGTTCCAGACCACCGCAATAAAGCGAATATAACAATAAAGTGAGTCACACTTTTTTTTTTTTCCAAGTGCATATAAAAGTTATATTTACACTATACTGTAGTCTATTAAGTGTGCAATAGCATCGTGTCTAAAAAAAACAAAACAATGTACATACCTTAATTGAAAAATACTTTATTGCTTAAAAATGCTAAACATCATCTGAGCCTTTAGTGAGTCATAATCTTTTTGCTGGTGGTGTGTGTATATATATATAACATAATTTATGTAAGAACTTACCTGATAAATTCATTTCTTTCATATTAGCAAGAGTCCATGAGCTAGTGACGTATGGGATATACATTCCTACCAGGAGGGGCAAAGTTTCCCAAACCTCAAAATGCCTATAAATACACCCCTCACCACACCCACAAATCAGTTTAACGAATAGCCAAGAAGTGGGGTGATAAAAAAAGTGCGAAAGCATATAAAATAAGGAATTGGAATAGTTGTGCTTTATACAAAAAATCATAACCACCACAAAAAGGGTGGGCCTCATGGACTCTTGCTAATATGAAAGAAATGAATTTATCAGGTAAGTTCTTACATAAATTATGTTTTCTTTCATGTAATTAGCAAGAGTCCATGAGCTAGTGACGTATGGGATAATGACTACCCAAGATGTGGATCTTTCCACGCAAGAGTCACTAGAGAGGGAGGGATAAAATAAAGACAGACAATTCCTGCTGAAAATAATCCACACCCAAAATAAAGTTTAATGAAAACATAAGCAGAAGATTCAAACTGAAACCGCTGCCTGAAGTACTTTTCTACCAAAAACTGCTTCAGAAGAAGAAAACACATCAAAATGGTAGAATTTAGTAAAAGTATGCAAAGAGGACCAAGTTGCTGCTTTGCAAATCTGATCAACCGAAGCCTCATTCCTAAACGCCCAGGAAGTAGAAACTGACCTAGTAGAATGAGCTGTAATCCTTTGAGGCTGAGTTTTACCCGACTCGACATAAGCATGGTGAATTAAGGATTTCAACCAAGATGCCAAAGAAATGGCAGAAGCTTTCTGACCTTTTCTAGAACCGGAAAAGATGACAAATAGACTAGAAGTCTTTCGGAAAGACTTAGTAGCTTCAACATAATATTTCAAAGCTCTAACAACATCCAAAGAATGCAATGATCTATCCTTAGAATTTTTAGGATTAGGACATAATGAAGGAACCACAATTTCTCTACTAATGTTGTTGGAATTCACAACCTTAGGTAAAAATTCAAAAGAAGTTCGCAACACCGCCTTATCCTGATGAAAAATAAGCAGATAATTCAGAGACTCTTCTGGCAGAAGAGATGGCCAAAAGGAACAAAACTTTCCAAGAAAGTAATTTAATGTCCAATGAATGCATGGGTTCAAAAGGAGGAGCTTGAAGAGCTCTCGGAACCAAATTCAAACTCCAAGGAGGAGAAATAGACTTAATGACAGGTTTTATACGAACCAAAGCTTGTACAAAACAATGAATATCAGGAAGATTAGCAATCTTTCTGTGAAAAAAAACAGAAAGAGCAGAGATTTGTCCTTTCAAGGAACTTGCGGACAAACCTTTATCTAAACCATCCTGAAGAAACTGTAAAATTCTCGGAATTCTAAAAGAATGCCAGGAAAAATGATGAGAAAGACACCAAGAAATATAAGTCTTCCAGACTCTATAATATATCTCTCTAGATACAGATTTACGAGCCTGTAACATAGTATTAATCACAGAGTCAGAGAAACCTCTTTGACCAAGAATCAAGCGTTCAATCTCCATACCTTTAAATTTAAGGATTTGAGATCCTGATGGAAGAAAGGACCTTGCGACAGAAGGTCTGGTCTTAACGGAAGAGTCCACGGCTGGCAAGAGGCCATCCGGACAAGATCCGCATACCAAAACCTGTGAGGCCATGCTGGAGCTACCAGCAGAACAAACGAGCATTCCTTCAGAATCTTGGAGATTACTCTTGGAAGAAGAACTAGAGGTGAAAAGAGATAGGCAGGATGATACTTCCAAGGAAGTGATAATGCATCCACTGCCTCCGCCTGAGGATCCCGGGATCTGGACAGATACCTGGGAAGTTTCTTGTTTAGATGAGAAGCCATCAGATCTATTTCTGGGAGTTCCCACATTTGAACAATCTGAAGAAATACCTCTGGGTGAAGAGACCATTCGACCGGATGCAACGTTTGGCGACTGAGATAATCCGCTTCCCAATTGTCTATACCTGGGATATGAACCGCAGAGATTAGACAGGAGCTGGATTCCGCCCAAACCAGAATTCAAGATACTTCTTTCATAGCCAGAGGACTGTGAGTCCCTCCTTGATGATTGATGTATGCCACAGTTGTGACATTGTCTGTCTGAAAACAAATGAATGATTCTCTCTTCAGAAGAGGCCAAGACTGAAGAGCTCTGAAAATTGCACGGAGTTCCAAAATATTGATCTGTAATCTCACCTCCTGAGATTCCCAAACCCCTTGTGCCGTCAGAGACCCCCACACAGCTCCCCAACCTGTAATACTTGCATCTGTTGAGATTATAGTCCAGGTCGGAAGAACAAAAGAAGCCCCCTGATTTAAACGATGGTGATCTGTCCACCACGTCAGAGAATGTCGTACAATCGGTTTTAAAGATATTAATTGAGATATCTTTGTGTAATCCCTGCACCATTGGTTCAGCATACAGAGCTGAAGAGGTCGCATGTGAAAACGAGCAAAGGGGATCGCGTCCGATGCAGCAGTAATAAGACCTAGAATTTCCATGCATAAGGCTACCGAAGGGAATGATTGTGACTGAAGGTTTCGACAAGCTGAAATCAATTTTAGACGTCTCTTGTCTGTCAAAGACAGAGTCATGGACACTGAATCTATCTGGAAACCCAAAAAGGTTACCCTTGTCTGAGGAATCAATGAACTTTTTAGTGAATTGATCCTCCAACCATGATCTTGAAGAAACAACACAAGTCGATTCGTATGAGATTCTGCTAAATGTGAAGACTGAGCAAGTACCAAGATATCGTCCAAATAAGGAAATACCACAATACCCTGTTCTCTGATTACAGACAGAAGGGCACCGAGAACCTTTGTAAAAAATTTTGGAGCTGTAGCTAGGCCAAACGGCAGAGCCACAAACTGGTAATGCTTGTCCAGGAAAGAGAATCTCAGGAACTGATAGTGAGCTGGATGAATCGGAATATGCAGATATGCATCCTGTAAATCTATTGTAGACATATAATGCCCTTGCTGAACAAAAGGCAAGATAGTCCTTACAGTTACAATTTTGAATGTTGGTATCCTTACATAACGATTCAATATTTTTAGATCCAGAACTGGTCTGAAGGAATTCTCCTTCTTTGGTACAATGAAGAGATTCGAATAAAACCCCAGCCCCTGTTCCAAAACTGGAACTGGCATAATTACTCCAGCCAACTCTAGATCTGAAACACATTTCAGAAATGCTTGAGCTTTCACTGGGTTTACTGGGACACGGGAAAGAAAAAATCTCTTTGCAGGAGGTCTTATCTTGAAACCAATTCTGTACCCTTCTGAAACAATGTTCTGAATCCAAAGATTGTGAACAGAATTGATCCAAATTTCTTTGAAAAAACGTAATCTGCCCCCTACCAGCTGAGCTGGAATGAGGGCCGCACCTTCATGTGGACTTAGAAGCTGGCTTTGCTTTTCTAGAAGGCTTGGATTTATTCCAGACTGGAGATGGTTTCCAAACTGAAACTGCTCCTGAGGATGAAGAATCAGGCTTTTGTTCTTTGTTGAAACGAAAGGAACGAAAACGATTATTAGCCCTGTTTTTACCTTTAGATTTTTTATCCTGTGGTAAAAAAGATCCTTTCCCACCAGTAACAGTTGAGATAATAGAATCCAACTGAGAACCAAATAATTTATTACCCTGGAAAGAAAGGGAAAGTAGAGTCGATTTAGAAGACATATCAGCATTCCAAGTTTTAAGCCATAAAGCTCTTCTAGCTAAAATAGCTAGAGACATAAACCTGACATCAACTCTGATAATATCAAAAATGGCATCACAGATAAAATTATTAGCATGTTGAAGAAGAATAATAATATTATGAGAAACATGATCTGTTACTTGTTGCGCTAAAGTTTCCAACCAAAAAGTTGAAGCTGCAGCAACATCAGCCAATGATATAGCAGGTCTAAGAAGATTACCTGAACACAGATAAGCTTTTCTTAGAAAGGATTCAATTTTCCTATCTAAAGGATCCTTAAAGGAAGTACCATCTGCCGTAGGAATAGTAGTACGTTTAGCAAGGGTAGAAATAGCCCCATCAACTTTAGGGGTTTTGTCCCAAAACTCTAATCTGTCGGACGGCACAGGATATAATTGCTTAAAACGTTTAGAGGGAGTAAATGAATTATATGACCAATAACGAAGCCTAAGCCTCAAGATAGAGAAAGTGCGCTAACAAGCTAAAAGTATACACACCACATTAAAGGATATTTACATTTATTAAATGAAATAGACAAATTACATCAGAAATATATAGAAATTAGCGGTAGGGACGTCTCCCTTGTATAAGAAATAATAGTCTGTGCAAATATTTGCAAATAGCAGCTAACAATAAGTAGGATGTAAATAAATGTTAAAAAACAAATGTTAAAAAACAATCAATCTTAAATGTATGGCATAATATTGATACTATTCATAAAAGCAAGGATTATTAATAAAAACAAGCACTAAGTCCAGAAATATAATCACAGTGTAGATGGCCGTGTGCAAATGAGCATCAATATTGTAGCATTACGGCTTGAGTTCGTAACAAATTGGTGCCACAAACAGATACAATGTACTGTACCGTGAGTCAAGAGGGTACTTGGAGGGTGTTACCGAGGAAAGGGAATCTTACGGTCAAAGCTTGGACCTCGGCTGCAGTGACTGCCGTTCCTGGAAAGTTGCAGTGTACAGACCTCTGCACATGTGAGTCGGCGTCTGACGTCACAAACTTCCGCTCTTCTCAGGTAATGGGTTGTCGTTCCAGCAGCGTGAGAAAGAAAACAGCTGATTGCTGTGTGCTGATGAGAACTTGCTGCAAGAGCAGATTTAACTGCTGTAGATGTATCCGTTGTTCCAATAAACTGGTAGGGCACAAGTTATCCCTTACCTTGGGATATACAAAGATACTGGTAACCCGGGTTAAAGTTGCAGTACAGGCTGTACTGAGATATCCCTTAGTGTTTCAAAGATACAGTGTCACAGTGTCACATATGCAAGCGACGCGTTTCGCCCTCCCTTGGGCTTTATCAAGATGCATGTGACAGGTAACTGAGAGTCTTTTATAGTGATCCATTCATTTGTAATTGGTTAATGCATTCAGTTGTAAAGGTAACACCCTCCAGGTGGTTAAGGTGGTATCTTCATTACTTCTCCCTTTGGGATCTATTTCCTTTAGTTGCTAGGTAACACCCTCTATGCAATAAAGGTGGTATATCCTTGGTGAATCATTATCGATTTTATGTGTTTGTTGATAACAAAAAAATATAAAAAAGCTGTCTGTGCATTACATAAACAATAACGGCTGTATTGTGACAAAAAACCATACTGGTTTTAGAATTGCTCGTCCTAAATCTAATTATAAGCTAAGAGAAATTTTCTTATATATTATTAGGCACTCCCTTGAGTGAACATATATGCTAAGAAAATATATATTTATATATATTTATATATTTTCTTAGCATATATGTTCACTCAAGGGAGTGCCTAATAATATATAAGAAAATTTCTCTTAGCTTATAATTAGATTTAGGACGAGCAATTCTAAAACCAGTATGGTTTTTTGTCACAATACAGCCGTTATTGTTTATGTAATGCACAGACAGCTTTTTTATATTTTTTTGTTATCAACAAACACATAAAATCGATAATGATTCACCAAGGATATACCACCTTTATTGCATAGAGGGTGTTACCTAGCAACTAAAGGAAATAGATCCCAAAGGGAGAAGTAATGAAGATACCACCTTAACCACCTGGAGGGTGTTACCTTTACAACTGAATGCATTAACCAATTACAAATGAATGGATCACTATAAAAGACTCTCAGTTACCTGTCACATGCATCTTGATAAAGCCCAAGGGAGGGCGAAACGCGTCGCTTGCATATGTGACACTATGACACTGTATCTTTGAAACACTAAGGGATATCTCAGTACAGCCTGTACTGCAACTTTAACCCGGGTTACCAGTATCTTTGTATATCCCAAGGTAAGGGATAACTTGTGCCCTACCAGTTTATTGGAACAACGGATACATCTACAGCAGTTAAATCTGCTCTTGCAGCAAGTTCTCATCAGCACACAGCAATCAGCTGTTTTCTTTCTCACGCTGCTGGAACGACAACCCATTACCTGAGAAGAGCGGAAGTTTGTGACGTCAGACGCCGACTCACATGTGCAGAGGTCTGTACACTGCAACTTTCCAGGAACGGCAGTCACTGCAGCCGAGGTCCAAGCTTTGACCGTAAGATTCCCTTTCCTCGGTAACACCCTCCAAGTACCCTCTTGACTCACGGTACAGTACATTGTATCTGTTTGTGGCACCAATTTGTTACGAACTCAAGCCGTAATGCTACAATATTGATGCTCATTTGCACACGGCCATCTACACTGTGATTATATTTCTGGACTTAGTGCTTGTTTTTATTAATAATCCTTGCTTTTATGAATAGTATCAATATTATGCCATACATTTAAGATTGATTGTTTTTTAACATTTGTTTTTTAACATTTATTTACATCCTACTTATTGTTAGCTGCTATTTGCAAATATTTGCACAGACTATTATTTCTTATACAAGGGAGACGTCCCTACCGCTAATTTCTATATATTTCTGATGTAATTTGTCTATTTCATTTAATAAATGTAAATATCCTTTAATGTGGTGTGTATACTTTTAGCTTGTTAGCGCACTTTCTCTATCTTGAGGCTTAGGCTTCGTTATTGGTCATATATTTGTGTCTGATACAAGCAGAGATTGTATCTTTAGAGTAAGTGTTTAGCAATACCATCCTTAGCGCGCACCAATCCACTTTTTTAGAGTAAATGAATTACCCAAATTATTCCATTCTCTGGAAATTACTTCAGAAATAGCACCAGGAACAGGAAAAACTTCTGGAATAACCACAGGAGATTTAAAGACCTTGTCTAAACGTTTAGATTTAGTATCAAGAGGACCAGAATCCTCAATTTCTAAAGCAATTAAAACTTCTTTAAGTAAAGAACGAATAAATTCCATTTTAAATAAATATGAAGATTTATCAGCATCAACCTCTGAGACAGAATCCTCTGAACCAGAAGAATCATTAGAATCAGAATGATGATGTTCATTTAAAAATTCATCTGGATAACAAGAAGTTTTAAAAGATTTTTTGTGTTTACTAGAAGGAGGAATAACAGACATAGCCTTCTTAATGGATTCAGAAACAAAATCTCTTATGTTATCAGGAACACTCTGAACATTAGATGTTGTTGGAACTGCAACAGGTAATGGTACTTTACTAAAGGAAATATTATCTGCATTAACAAGTTTGTCATGACATTTAATACAAACAACAGCTGGAGGAACAGCTACCAAAAGTTTACAGCAGATACACTTAGCTTTGGTAGTTCCAGCACCAGACAGCGATTTTCCTGAAGTATCTTCTGACTCAGATGCAAAGTGAGACATCTTGCAATATGTAAGAGAAAAAACAACATATAAAGCAAAATTGATCAAATTCCTTAAATGACAGTTTCAGGAATGGGAAAAAATGCCAAAGAACAAGCTTCTAGCAACCAGAAGCAATGAAAAATGAGACTTAAATAATGTGGAGACAAAAGCGACGCCCCTATTTTTGCTTTTGGCGCCAAAATGACGCCACATCCGGAACGCCGACATTTTTGGCGCAAAAGAACGTCAAAAAATGACGCAACTTCCGGCGACACGTATGACGCCGGAAACAGAAAAGATTTTTTGCGCCAAAAAAGTCCGCGCCAAGAATGACGCAATAAAATGAAGCATTTTCAGCCCCCGCGAGCCTAACAGCCAACAGGGAAAAAGTCAAATTTTTAAGGTAAGAAAAATGATTGATTCAAATGCATTATCCCAAATATGAAACTGACTGTCTGAAAAAAAGGAATGTTGAACATTCTGAGTCAAGGCAAATAAATGTTTGAATACTGTACATATATTTAGAACTTTAAAAAAAGTGCCCAACCATAGCTTTAGAGTGTCACAGAAAATAAGACTTACTTACCCCAGGACACTCATCTACATGTTTGTAGAAAGCCAAACCAGTACTGAAACGAAAATCATCAGAGGTAATGGTATATATATATATAAGAGTATATCGTCGATCTGAAAAGGGAGGTAAGAGATGAATCTCTACGACCGATAACAGAGAACCTATGAAATAGACCCCATAGAAGGAGATCATTGAATTCAAACAGGCAATACTCTCTTCACATCCCTCTGACATTCACTGCACGCTGAGAGGAAAACCGGGCTCCAACCTGCTGCGGAGCGCATATCAACGTAGAATCTAGCACAAACTTACTTCACCACTTCCATAGGAGGCAAAGTTTGTAAAACTGATTTGTGGGTGTGGTGAGGGGTGTATTTATAGGCATTTTGAGGTTTGGGAAACTTTGCCCCTCCTGGTAGGAATGTATATCCCATACGTCACTAGCTCATGGACTCTTGCTAATTACATGAAAGAAATATATATATGTGTGTGTGTGTATATAGCTGTGTATATCTGTGAAGCGCAATAAAGCAAGGCATAAAAAAAAGGTTTGCCTGTATAAAAACAAAAAAGTCTTCAAAGTCCAGTTTATGGTTTTGTATCTGATATTCTAAAAATGACATATTAAGAACATGTGAACAGGCACGTAAACATATTTCAACTCAACAGTCATGATTGCTAGTATTGTGATGATTAAGTTATGTATAATATATTTTGTATTCATGAAATAAAATAATTGGCATGTTCATTTCAGAAAAAATATGTAAGTCATGAGGAAATATTCTAAGAAGTTGTGCAATTGTAACATATTTTAATATAATTATATTTAGAAACAATTTGGGTTCTACGTGTGTAAAAGACATAGCATCTAAAAATATGTAACAGCTACATTATTTCAACAGATAACCATATACAGACTCAGACAGTGGTAAACGTTAAATTAACAATGAAGATTCTTTATTTCACCTTGAGATTCAATGTAATCAACGTCTGTTCTGGAGAAAGTACTGTAGGGATGTAAACAGTGAAGTGTGGTCTTGGAATATGCATTTATGTTTTACAACTAAGAGTGTGGGTGAAAATTACTCTTCATAAATATAACTGTTTTCCACAATACCTTGCTCAGCAACATTTACATAATCTAACAAAACAGAGTTACTCAGAGACATAGGTTACCAGTAGGCAGAAGCTAACTACTATATGAGCTTGCGAGATTGCCTAAAGATCTTACCAATGCTTTACAGCTCAGTAAGTCAACTCCCAAAATAATGTTTGTTCCAATTTAAAGGGGGAAAAAAATACAGATTAACAATATGTAGCATATTTTACTGATGTTACATATGTGTTGTGTTACTAAAGTTATTAAAGTTTGTATCAGACATTCATGATCTACCATGTCAGAGTAATGAAACAATCTATCTAAATATAAAACAAATTAATTAAATTAAATGTATGCATACCAGATAAATTCCTTCCTTTCTGGGCAGGGAGAGTCCACAACTTAATTCATTACTGTTGGGAATATCAACACCTGGCCACCAGGAGGAGACAAAGACACCCCAGCCAAAAGCTATAAATAGCCTTCATTCGGCCGAGGGAACAAGGAAAAGCAAGAGAAACATTAGGGTATAGAGATGCCCGAAAAAATAACAGGGAAGTCGCATAAAAAAAATATTACGGGCGGGGTCGTGGACTTTCCCTGCCTGGAAAGAAAGGAATTTATCTGGTAAGCATACATTTTGTTTTCTTTCCAAAGGCAGGCGGAGTCCACAACTTCATTCATTACTGTTGGGAACCAATACCCAAGCTCCAGAGAACACTGAATGAATAAAACGGGAGAGCAAAAGGAAAGGCGGACCCTAATCTGAGGGCACCACAGCCTGTAACACTTTTCTCCCAAAAGCTGCCTCCGCAGAAGAAAAGACATCAAATTTATAAAATTTTGAGAAAGTATGTAAGGAGGACCAGGTAGCCGCCTTACAAATCTGATCCATAGAAACTTTTATTCTTGAAACCCCAAGAAAATAAACTGCTCTAGTGGAATGAGCAGTTATCCTCTCAGGAGGCTGTTGTCCAGCCGACTCATAAGCCAAACGGATGATACTTCACAGCCAGAAAGATAATGAAGTCGCAATGGCCTTCTGACCCCTGTGCTTACCAATATATAACACAGACAAGGAAGAGGATTGCCTAAAAAACCTTAGTAGCCTGAAGATAAAATTTAAAGGCACGTACAATGTCCAGATTGTGGAGCAAACGTTCCTTTAAGGGAGAAGGATTAGGACAAAGGGAAGGAACAACAATTTCCTGATTGATGTTGCGATTCGAGACTACCTTAGGTAGAAAACCTAACTTAGTACGCAAGACCGCCTTATCAGCATGAAAAATAAGGTAAGGCGGATCACACTGTAAAGCAGAAATCTCAGAGACTCTGCGAGCTGAGGCGATAGCCAACAAAAACAATACCTTCCAGGATAGAAGCTTAAGGTCAACAGAATGCATAGGCTCAAACAGAACCTGCTGCAAAACACGAAGAATAAGGTTGAGGTTTCAAAGAGGAGCAACAGGTTTAAACACAGGCCTGATCCTAGAAAGAGCCTGAACAAAAGACTGCACGTCTGGAAGATCCGCTAATCTCTTCTGCAGTAAGACCGACAGGGCCGAAATCTTACCCTTTAGAGAACTGGCGGATAAACCCTTTTCTAAACCATCTTGGAGAAAAGATAAAATTCGGGTAACCTTCACCTTGTGCCATGAAAGACTGCGTTCCTCACATCAATGAAGGTAAGTACGCCATACCTTGTGGTAAATAAGGCGAATGACCAGCTTGCGAGCCTAGAATAAAGTGTCTATCACTCTATCCAAAAAAACATCTCTTGGATAAGACTAAACGTTCGATTTCCATGCAGTCAGTCTCAGAGAATCGAGATTTCGATGTAGGAAAGGACCCTGAGTCAGGAGGTCTGCGCGACAAGGTAACCTCCACGGAGGGGAGGAGGATATTCTTATTAGGTCCGCAAACCTAGTCCTTTGTGGCCACAAAGGAGCTATTAGTATTACTGGAGCCTGCTCCTGCTTGATGCGAGCCACTACTCGAGGAAGAAGGGAAAATGGAGGAACAAGATATATGAGATTGAATCTCAATGGAACCGCTACTGCATCTACCAATTCTGCTTGAGGATCCCTTGATCTCGACCCGTATCTGGGTAGCTTGGTATTGAGACGAGAAGCCATGAGGTCTATCTCTGGAACTCCCCATCTGAGAGTTCTCTCTGAGAACACCTCGGGATGGATAGCCCACTCCCCCGGGTGAAAGGATTGTCTGCTGAGGAAGTGAGCTTCCCAGTTGTCCACCCCCTGGATGTGAATCGCAGACAGAAGACAGTTGTGAGATTCCGCCCATTGAAGAATTTGAGACACCTCTATTATTGCTAGGGAACTTCTTGTTCCTCCGTGGTTGATGTAAGTCACTGAGGTTATATTGTCTGATTGGAATTTGATATACCAGGCACAACAGAGCAGGGGCCATGCCCTCAGAGCATTGTAAATTGCACAAAGCTCCAAGATATTGATCGGAACAGCAGATTCTTCTCGGGAACATGGTCCATGAGTCCTCTTGGGACCCCAGACTGCTCCCCAGCCTGAGGCTGGCATCCGTAGTCACAATCTCCCAGGATGGTCTCATGAAGCACGTGCCTAAGGCCAGGTGCTCTTGACAAACCTGTCTCAACAAATTATTCTGGACAATCTGACGAGAGACTCTATATCTCTTTTTGGCTCTAAGTGATCTCCGTTTCCCTGCCTCAACATGCATAGTTGTAGAGGTCTAAGATGGAATTGAGCAAAAGTAATAATGTCCATGGAGGACACTATGAGACCAATTAGCTCCATGCACTGAGGCACCAAAGGACTTAGTGTGGTCTGAAGAGACAGACATGCTGCCAATAGCTTTGAGCGTCTCTGATATGTCAGTAAGATCTTCATGGATAATGAGTCTATGATAGTTCTGAGAAAAACAACACTGATACTGGGAACCAGGGGACTCTCTTCTATATTTATCTTCCATCCTTGAGTTTGGAGAAGACACAGAAGAAACTCTGTCTGATATATTGCTGAAGGAAAAGATGGTGCTTGAACCAAGATATCGTCCGGGTACGGGGCTACAGCGATGCCCTGAAACCTGGCCACAGCTAGGAGAGCTTCCAAAACCTTTGTGAAAATTCTCGGAGCAGTAGCTAAGCCAAATGGCAAGGCTATGAACTGGAAGTGTTGGTCCAGGAATGCGAACCTCAGAAACTGAAAATGAACCTTGTGGATCAGAACATGAAGATATGAATCCTTTAAGTCGATAGTGGTCATGAACTGTCCTTCCTGAATCAAAGGAAGAATGGACCTGATAGTCTCTATTTAAAAGGAGGAAACCCTGGGAAACTTGTTGAGAAATTTTAAGTCTAGAATAGGGCGATAAGTTCCCTCCTTTTTGGGAACTACAAAGAGGTTTGAATAAAACCCTTGACCCCTTTCTGATGAGGACACCTGGAAGATTACTCCCAAGGATAGGAGATCTCAAACGCAGTCTGAAAAGGCTGCACTTTTTTCTGGTCTTGTAGATAATCTTGAGAGAAGAAATCTGCCCCTTGGGGAGCGAGATTTGAACCCTATTTTGTAACCCTGGGAGACGTCTAATACCCAGAGATCCTGAACGTCTTGAACCCAAGCCTCTAGGAAAAAAAAAAAAGACAGTCTGCCCCCTACTCGATCTGGCCACGGATCGGGGGCCGGCCCTTTATGCAGATTTGTTATCTGTAGTCTTCTTGGCCTGTTTGGATTGTTTCCAAGACTGGTTTGGTTTCCAAGTACTCCTGGGTTGTTCGGGTTTGGAGGAGGACTGAGTCAACTGAGTTTTGTCTGAGCGAAAGGAACGAAAATTAGAGGATTGACGACCTTTAGTTCTTGCCTTCTTATCCTGGGGAAGGAAAGCGCCTTTCCCTCCTTTAAAGGGATAGGAAAGTCAAAATTAAACTTGCATGATTCAGATAGAGCAGGTCATTTTAAGACACTTTTAAATTCACTTCTATTTTCAAATGTGCTTCGTTCTCTTAGTATCCCTTGTTAAAAAATGAATATACGCACATATCCTACACTAGTGGGAGCTGCTGCTAATTGGTGCCTGCACACATTTGTCTCTTGTGATTGGCTAAATAGATATTTTCAGCTTCCAGTCAGTAGTGCAATGCTGTCCCTTCAGCAATGAATAACAAGAGAATGAAGAAAATTTGATAGTAGAATTAAATTGGAAAGTTGTTTAAAATTGTATTTTCTATCTGAATCATAAAAGAAAATTTTGTGGTTTACTATCCCTTTAACAGTGGAGATGATGGAGTCCAGGTCTGGCCCGAACAAAATCTTCCCCTTGAATGGTAAGGAAAGAAGTCGGGTCTTAGAAAAAAACATATCTGCTGACCAAGACTTTAACCAAGGAGCTATACACAACAAAACTGCGAACCCTGAAGCCTTAGCATTCAGGCGGACCATTTGCCTATTAGCATCACAAATAAAGGCGTTGGCTATCTTGAGAACCTTAATCCTGTCTTGTATATCCTCCATGGGGGATTCGACCTCAATTCGTTCTGATAACGAATCACACCAGTAGGACGCAGCACCTGTAACCGTTGTTACAGCGGCCGCAGGCTGAAATAAGAGGACCATATGTTGAAACATTTTTCTGAGAAATCCTTCCAACTTTCTGTCCATGGAATCTCTGAAAGAGGAACTATCCTCTAGAGGGATAGTAGTATGTTTGACGAGAGTAGAAATGGCCCGTCTACCTTAGGGATAGAGTGCCATAACTCTAAATGAGACCAGAAAGAGCTTCTTAGAAAGGTAGAAGGGGAAAAATGACTTACAATCTTTTCCCACTCTCTAGAAATAATTTTCTCCATACGTACGGGTTACCAGGAAGGTTTCAGGAACCTTCTTCTCTTCATACACCCTATCTAATTTAGGGATAACAGGTTAGTCAGGAAGCTTAACTTCCGGAACCTCTAGGGTAGCCAATACCTCCTTCAAAAACAAATAGAGGTATTCTACCTTAAAGCTTAAATTGGTTCCTCAGGAGTAGGAGATTTAATTTCCGATAGCTCTGACTCCGAAAGCTCACCTTCAGATGCAACAGAGGTTAGATCATCCTCAGAAAGGTGAGACAAACTAGCCAACTCAGACTGAAGAGAGGTGTTAACCCTCAAGTCAGTGAAACTATGCTTAAACTTTCTCTTACGTTTAACAGAGATAGGTTATGCGTTTAATGCAGCTGACACTGCAGACTGAAGCTGTGAAGAACTGTCTGCTAGTAAAAAATTACCTCTAGCCAGAGATAAAGATGTGCTGCGGGACACTGCCTGTGTCATAGGGTTAAAAGGGGACTGCGACTACAGAATAGGCATCTCATGGACAATGGAGTCCTGAGAGATAGAAGGCTCAGAGCGCATAAAAGTACCAGGGGATAAAACAGACTTAGACCCCTTCTTGGTTTTTAACACAGAACATAAGCAGACAGAACAGAATTGTGTAGGCGGGCAAACCATAGTGTCCTCACAATATACACATGCATTTGTTACAGTAATCGCTTAAATAGAACCCTCTGAGGGTTTAATATCAGAATCCTCCATAGCGGGTATAAGGTCTCAAACAATGAAAATAAATGTAAAAACTTTGCGTGGTACCTTTACCCTCAGCTTTGGATGAGGCACCCACAACCCCCTGGCTAGACAAGCGTGACAGGAATGAAGTCAGGATCTCTCCCAATGCCTGAAGCGAACTACTGTGTTGATCGCTACGCAGGAACAAACTTCCAACCAGCCTGGGATGGAAACTGCGCCCTAGTCACATGGTACGCATCTAGGGACCTATCCCAGCTAATTGAAAACCATGCGAAGCTGATTAACACCTGCACAACGGAAAAAAGGCCCAAGTGAGAAATATTTCCCAAACTGTCCTACAACGCCTGTCTGCGATTTTATGAGCCCAAAGAAAAAGAAACCCTTACACACGTGCTCCGGTTGGCAAGGAGTTAAGCAGCACATAAATCCTCAATAAATTAACCTCCTCATTATCAAAAGGTATTAAATGTCCCCATATTCTGAAGATATGAACAGTATCACACAGTGAACTATGTTTTCAATGTCCCTATACCCTCGGGGAATGTGCAGTCCTACTAGGCATAATCCCTCAAAGTAATACCCTCCAGGATCAAAGCTGTGGAGCAGACACAGCGGCTCAATGTATGACAGTCTCACCAAAACACATCTGACAGTGACCTGGAGAAAATAGTGTAAAACGATAACACTGATTTCCCAGGAGGTGATAGCTTTAAGTCTAGATAGTGGTCAGAGATTGTTTCCTGCGACATCTAGAGTCAGCGTTCACCACAACTCTCACTGAGAGCATTACATGGTTACTCACATACCTCAGTCCACACTTGTAAGGGAACATACCCATTAATGGACTAAACATTTTCTTCTAACACTTCTCTGCCATCCTCCTATAGTGACGAAAGGAAAAGAATGACTGGGGGGATATTTATAGTCTTTGGCTGGGGTGTCTTTGCCTCCTCCTGGTGGCCAGGTGTTGATATTTCCAACAGTAATGAATGAAGTTGTGGACTCTCCCTGCCTTTGGAAAGAAAAAAGAGTTAAACACACATGTAAAGTCCTGCACAAACGTTAAGGCTCCTGTACAAAACACAGCAAGTAACTGGGATCTACGGGTAACTTCTGCTCCTGATTTGCTGACCTACCCTGTCCCAAGTGTGATTTAATTATGTGTTTAACTTTATTGCGGAGATTAACACACAGTAAACTAAAGTCAGTTATGAAACAAATGTGTGCTCTGATTCATTTTTATATTAAAAGTTTCCTTTGTTTCAGTTGCAAGTTTCCATTTATGTAATATGTATGTGTGCAAAGTTTATTGTTTTACCTGTTTGTTCTTACCCAAAATGACCCGTAAAGTTGTTTTGATGTTTCTTGAAACCTAAGATCGAAGCTCTATCCTTATGTAGAAAATGTATTACATTACCAATTTTAACAACTTAACAAAATACTTTGAAGTTAAATCTTGTTTGCTTGACACCTCCCACTTCCTGCCCAATATCTTATTTTAGCAATGCCCACTGCTTTAAAAAAACACAAACTAATGTTAGAAAACTTAAAAACAGGCATAATATAACTAGAAGGAAATATAATCAATACAACATTAGCAAGCTTTATCAAGCTCAAGGAGAATACTCCGGGTAATTCTCCTATAGGTTCTCCCCAGCTCGTCTTTAGAGAAGAGCATCTGTGCACTCAAATTTATCAAAAAAACATAATTTATGTAAGAACTTACCTGATAAATTAATTTCTTTCATATTGGCAAGAGTCCATGAGCTAGTGACGTATGGGATATACAATCCTACCAGGAGGGGCAAAGTTTCCCGAACCTCAAAATGCCTATAAATATACCGCTCACGACACCCACAACTCAGTTTAACGAATATCCAAGTAGTGGGGTGATAGAAAAAGGAGTAAAAAGCTTTAAAAAAGGAACTGGAAATATAATTGTGTTTTATACAAAAAAACATAAACCACCATAAAAAGGGTGGGTCTCATGGACTCTTGCAAAAATGAAAGAAATTAATTTATCAGGTAAGTTCTTACATAAATTATGTTTTCTTTCATTGAATTGGCAAGAGTCCATGAGCTAGTGACTGATGGGATAGTAATACCCAAGATGTGGTACTCCACAGAAGAGTCACTAGAGAGGGAGGGATAAAAATAAGAACAGCCATTTTCCGCTAAAAAAAATTAAAAAAGTTTTTCTCATAATTGAAAAGAAAAAAACTTAAAACATAAGCAGAGGAATCAAACTGAAACAGCTGCCTGAAGAACTTTTCTACCAAAAACTGCTTCCGAAGAGGCAAATCAAAACAGTAGAATTTAGTAAATGTATGCAAATCTGATCAACTAAAGCTTCATTCTTAAGAGCCAACAAAGTGGAAACTGATCTAGTAGAACGAGCTGTGATTCTCTGAGGCGGGGCCTGACCCGACTCTAAATAAGCCTGATGAATCAAAAGCTTTAACCAGGATGTCATCAAAGAAATTGCATAAGCTTTCTGACCTTTCCTAGGACCAGAAAAGACAACAAGTAGAATAGAAGTCTTCCTGTTAAGAAAAAGCAACAAGAAAGAGGCGCCAATGGTGCAGATCAATGGAGATTTTTAGTATACCAAAACGTATGTGAACACTAAGTACTCACAATATGAGAAGGCACTCAGTTGTACCGGTAGACACAGGCTGGGTTTTAACAGCAATCCAGCTGGCTGAACAAGGAAGCAGCTCTCTATCAGCATCCAGTAGGAGGAGATCTAAAAAGTATAAGCAGGGATAGAGGCGCCAATGGTGCAGGTAAATGGTGGTACAGATGGTAGTAATAGCCCAGTATACACAGGGTACTCACATTTATTGAAGGCACTCACTTGTACCTATAGAGACGGGCTGGATTTTAGCCCTCTAGGAAGATACGCCTCAGGTGGGGGGAACACAAACGGAATATAATCAAACATTCATCTAAACACAGTGTATCAAGGCACTATTGCATTAAAAGTAGGACAGGCAAATGCCAATTCAGTATTACACCTTTGGAGAGTATTCCCAATAGTCATCATTATAATAGATTCACGCGTCTGAGACAAAGGTAAACATACTGGATTTTCAAATTCCAAACACTGGAAAATGAAGTTATAGATTCTATGGCTTTTGTTTAACATTATGGTTGACGGTTAGTCTACATGTATCCCAATAAAGACCAAAATAGTGTAGCACCCACAATTAGTTCTGACACCCTTTTATAGGGGGGATCGCCCTATATAGGGGTATATCTTAGTAGACTTATGAGCCCTATGATCCACAAACTGGACACCTGAGACATTTGGTTTATCTCGTGTTCAGATCGGATAAAAGTATCATATTAATATACTTAAACCCTATATCTCAAGTGTCCAGTCTATAGGTCATGATCTCGTGATCTGATAAATATATCATATTAACATACTTTACACTTACCAGTGTTTATGTTTGATAGACCAAGCAATAGGTTCCTAAAGGTACACTATATTCATATACGAATCATCACTTTTATTCACACCTTTTCAGTTTTAGATAGAACATAAGTATCTTCATTTGTATGATTTAATTACATTAGCACAACCCACTTAGGGTTCTTATAACACATAGATTCTATTCTTATTACAGGTGTTTTATTAATTATATGGTGGCTATACATATATGAGTATGAGGTTCACCTATCACTTACACTTTAATTTCACTTATACTTTAATTTCACCCACTTCGTATCCATCCACGTTTTGGATGCACTAAAATGAGCAAATTTATTGCGTAATGTATTCACACATACATCACTTTTTACATTTATTCATGTAGTGGATGTATTTAAATGAGCAAATATACAGCGCTATTTATTGACACCATCACCGTTTAAATAATATTGATCAACAGATTGTTTACCTTTATTTATATTTATACTTATTCATATCCATTCACAGATCTAATAACATCACTTTGTAGAGCGATCGCTCTTTTTGATACCGATATTACCCGGGGTCCTGACCAATAGGGCACTTTGTTTACATTACCCGCTGACCAATAGTGATCCCCGCTCCAATATAACATCCGGCAGTAGAACCAATGGGATACACTGTCTACAATCACTATGGAGCAACCAATATATTTCCTCGATGGGCGTCTATTGTAGTGTACTACTTATGACAGCAAAGTAGGGGCACGCCCGATATTAGCCTTTCCATTGGACGCTCCACTTACTAGTAACAAGTTTTGATTGACGGCTACATAGACGAATCCTAAGCAAGCAGCCCAGGTCCTAGTAATACACGATGATTGACGGCTAGGACATCCAATTAGAACATAGAATTGACGAACATTCGTAACCATCAAATATTGGCCACAAAAACACTATGTCACCACGAAATATTTATATACATATACACACAATTTAAGAAGCAGTAAGGTCATCTATATATATTATAAGTAATTACATCCTTATCCAAGTATTTATATGATCACATCACCACAGGGGTGGATCCATTTTGAATAAGGGATACTGATTGGTTTGTGTCATGCCAATTGTTGGGGGTGGGGTGTGGGTGTTGTTTAGTAGCATAGCCCTATATAAGGAGTAAATATTTGTTTAGAAACATGCCTGAGGAAACAGTTTTTAACTGAGAAACGCGTCGCATGTATTCCTGATGTACCAATTACTTTTTTTAACACTATGATGAGTGGTAAACCTTTTTATATGTTTTAAATAAATCCATTTTTTTATATAAACCCACTCTCCGTGTTATATATGGTACTGCCTTGCTATGCTACTTTAGAGTATCTGCACTCTAACACCCACGAACCAGCCAGTTCACCCTGGATCAGCCAGCTGGATTGCTGCTAAAATCCAGCCCGTCTCTATAGGTACAAGTGAGTGCCTTCAATAAATGTGAGTACCCTGTGTATACTGGGCTATTACTACCATCTGTACCACCATTTACCTGCACCATTGGCGCCTCTATCCCTGCTTATACTTTTTAGAAGTCTTCCTGAAATATTTAGTAGCTTCAACATAATATTTCAAAGCTCTTACAACATCCAGAGAATGTAAGTATATCTCTAAAGAATTCTTAGAATTAGGACACAAAGAGGGAACAACAATTTTCCTATTAATGTTGTTAGAATTCACAACTTTAGGAAAAAAATTAAATGAAGTCTGCAAAAATGCCTTATCATGATGGAAAATCAGAAAAGGAGACGCACAAGAAGAGCAGATAATTTGGAAACTCTTCTAGCAGAAGAGATAGCCAAAAGGTACAACACTTTCCAAGAAAGTAGTTTAATATCCAAAGAATAGGCTCAAAAGGAGGAGCCTGTAAAGCCTTCAAAACCAAATTAAGACTCCAAGCAGGAGAAATTGATTTAATGACAGGCTTGATACGGACCAAAGCCTGTACAAAACAGTGAATATCAGGAAGTTTAGTAATATTTCTGTGAAATAAAACAGAAAGAGCAGAGATATGTCCATTCAAGGAACTTGCAGACAAACCTTTATCCAAACCATCCTGAAGAGACTGTAAAATTCTAGGAATTCTAAAAGAATGCCAGGAGAATTTATGAGAAGAACACCATGAAATTTAAGTCTTCCAAACTCGATAATAAATCTTCCTAGAAACAGATTTATATCAATCACTGAGTCAGAGAAACGTCTATGACTAAGCACTAAGCGTTCAATTTCCATACCTTCAAATTTAACGATTTGAGATCTTGATGGAAAAATAGTCCTCGAGACAGAAGGTCTGGTCAAGGAAGTGGCCAAGGTTGGCAACTGGACATCCGAACAAGATACAAGAACCTGTGAGGCCATACTGGTGCTACCAGAAACACAAACAATTGTTCCATGATGATCTTTGAGATCACTCTTGGAAGAAGAACTAGAGGCGGAAAGATATAAGCAGGTTGGTAAAACCAAGGAACTGCTAACGCATCCACTGACCCCGCCTGAGGATCCCTGGACCTGGACAAGTAACTGGGAAGTTTCTTATTTAGAGCGGAAGCCATCAGATCTATTTCTGGAAGACCCCAAATCTGAAAAAACACATCTGGATGGAGAGACCACCCCCCCCCGGATGTAAAGTCAGACGGCTGAGATAATCCACTTCCCAATTGTCTACACCTAGTATGTACCGCAGAAATTAGACAAGAGCTGGATTCCGCCCAAGAAAGTATCCGAGATACTTCTTTCTTAGCTAGGGGACTGTGAGTCCCACCCTGATGATTGACATATGCCACAGTTGTGATATTGTCTGTCTGAATGCAAATGAATGGTTCTCTCTTCAACAGAGGCCAAACCTGAAGAGCCCTGAAAATAGCACGGAGTTCCAAAATATTGATTGGTAACCTCGCCTCTTGAGATTTCCAAACTCCTTGTGCTGTCAGAGATCCCCAGACAGCTCCCCAACCTGAAAGACTTGCATGTGTTGTGATTACAGTCCAGGTTGGATGAACAAAAGACGCCCCTTGAGCTATACGATGGTGATCTAACCACCAAGTTAGAGTGTCGAATATTGGGATTTAAGGATATTAATTGTGATATCCTTGTATAATCCCTGCACCATTGATTCAGCATACAAAGCTGAAGAGGTCTCATATGAAAACGAGCAAAGGGGATCGTGTCCGATGCTGCAGTCATGAGACCTAAAACTTCCATGCACATAGCCACTGAAGGTAATGATTGAGACTGAAGGTTTCGAAAAGCTGAAACCAATTTTATTTGTCTCTTGTCTGTTAGAGACAAAGTCATGGACACTGAATCTACCTGGAAACCTAAAAAAGGTGCCCCTTGTATGAGGAATCAAGGAACTTTTTGGTAAATTGATCCTCCAACCATGTCTTTGAAGAAACAACACTAGTTAATTTGTGTGAGATTCGGCAAGATATCGTCCAAATAAGGAAACACTGCAATACCCTGTTCTCTGATTACAGAGAGTAGGGCACCAAGAACCTTTGAAAAAATTATTGGAGCTGTCGCTAAACCAAATGGAAGAGAGACAAATTGGTAATGCTTGTCTAGAAAAGAGAATCTCAGAAACCGATAGTTGTCTGGATGAATCGGAATATAAAGATATGCATCCTGCAAGTCTATCATGGACATATAATGGCCTTGCTGAACAAAAGGCAGAATAGTCCTTATAGTCACCATTTTGAAAGTTGGCCCTCTTACAAAATGATTCAAAATTTTCAGATCCAGAACTGGCCTGAATGAATTTTTTTTTTTGGGACAATGAATAGATTTGAATAAAACCCCAGACCCTGTTCCTGAAACGGAATTTGTATGATTACCCCTGAAAGCTCTAGATCTGAAACACTTCAAAAAAGCCTGAGCCTTAACTGGATTTGCTGGGACGTGTGAGAGAAAAAATCTTCTCACACGAGGTCTTACTCTGAAACCTATTTGATACCCTTGAGAGACAATACTCTGAATCCATTCATTTTGGACAGAATCTGCCCAAATGTTTTGGAAACATTTTAATCTGCCCCCAACCAACTGAGCTGGAATGAGGGCCGCACCTTCATGCAGACTTGGGGGCTGACTTTGGTTTCTTAAAAGACTTGGATTTATTCCAACTTGAAGAAGGTTTTCAATTGGAACCAAATTCTTTGGGGGAAAGACTAGCTTTCTGTTCCTTATTCTGTCGATGAGAAGCTTTAGATTTATCCTTAGATCTTTTATCCTGAGGTAAAAAAACTCCCTTCCCCCCAGTAAAAGTTGAAATAAATTAATCCAACTGAGAACCAAATAAATTGTTACCTTGGAAAGAAAGAGATAGTAATCTAGACTTGGATACCATGTCAGCATTCCAATATTTGAGCCACAAAGCTCTTCTAGCTAAAATAGCTAAAGACATAGCTTTAACATCAATATTGATGATATCAAAAATAGCATCACAGATAAAATGATTAGCATGTTGAAGCAAGCGAACAATGCTAGACAAATCAGAATCTGTTTCCTGTTGCACTAAGCTTTCCAACCAAAAAGTTCATCCAGCTGCAAAATCAGTCATGGATATAGCAGGCCTAAGAATGTAGCCAGAAAATAAATAAGCTTTCCTTAGATACGATTCAAGTTTCCTATCTAAAGGGTCCTTAAAAGAAGTACTATCTTCCATAGGAATAGTAGTACGTTTGGCAAGAGTAGAAATAGCCCCATCAACTTTGGGGATTTTTTCCCAAAACTCCAATCTAGCTGCTGGCAAAGGATACAACTTTTTAAATCTAGAAGAAGGAATAAAAGAAGTACCAGGCCTATTCCATTCCTTTGAAATCATATCAGAAATAGCATCAGGAACTGGAAAAACCTCTGGAGTAACCACAGGAGGTTTAAAAGCAGAATTTAATAGTTTACTAGTTTTAGTATCAAGAGGACTAGTTTCCTCAATATCCAAAGTAATCAACACCTCTTTTAACAAGGAACGAATATACTCCATCTTAAAGAGATAAGTAGATTTCTCAGTGTCAATATCTGAGGTAGGATCTTCTGAACCAGAGGAGGATAATTCAGTATGTTGTCGATCATTTGAAATTTCATCAACCTTATGAGAAGTTTTAAAAGATCTTTTACGTTTATTAGAAGGTGGAATAGCAGACAAAGCCTTCAGAATCGCATCAGCAATAAAAAAATTTATATTGACAGGAATAGCATGTACATTAGATGTTGAATGAACAACAGGCATTGTACTAGTACTGATGGATACATTCTCTGCATGTAAAAGCTTATCATGACAACTGTTACATACTACAGCTGGAGAAATAATTTCCACTAACTTACAACAGATACACTTAGCTTTGGTAGAACTGTTATCAGGCAGCAGGGTTCCAACAGTGGTTTCTGAGACAGGATCAGATTGAGACATCTTGCAAATGTAAGAGAAAAAAACAACATATAAAGCAAAATTATCAATTTCCTTATATGGGAGTTTCAGGAATGCGAAAAAATGCAAACAGCATAGCCCTCTGAGCATAAAAAAGGCAAGAGGCATTAAGGAAGTGAGGTTTAAATAATTAAATTATTTGTGCCAAGTATGACGCACAACGCAAAATGAATTTTTTTGTCGTTAACAACATCTGGAAATAATGCTACTCGCGTCATGGCAGATGCAACCTTGTGCAAGGAAACCTGGCGTCAACTAAGACGCCGGAAATTATGAATTTGCATCACCAAACATACCTTTGCGCCAAAAAATTCTTGCGCCAAGAATGACGCAATAAATATCAGAATTTTGCAACATCAAATTTTGCCCACGAAAATTAATGAAAAAGCAGCCAATTTGAAGAAAAGACTATACCCCAGGTGAGAAAAAATTACTTCCTAAATATGTTTCCCAATTTTTAAACTCATAGTTCGCAAAAGGAAATATACATAAACCTGACTCATGGCAAATATAAGTACAATACATATATTTAAAACTTTACATTAATACATAAAGTGCCAAACCATAGCTGAGAGTGTCTTTAGTAATGAAAACATACTTACCGAAAGACACCCATCCACATATAGCAGATAGCCATACCAGTACTGAAAAAGTATGAGTAGAGGTAATGAAATATGAGAGCATACCGCTGATCTGAAAAGGGAGGTAGGAGATGAATCTCAACGACCAATAACAGAGAACCTTTGAAAAGATTTCCCGTGAGGAAAACCATAGAATCAATAGGTGAAACTCTCTTCACATCCCTCTGACAAACACTGTACTCTGAGAGGAATCAGGCTTCAAAATGATGAGAAGCGCATATCACAGAAGAAAATCAAGCACAAACTTACTTCACCACCTCCATAGGGAGGCAAAGTTTGTAAAACTGAATTGTGGGTGTGGTGAGGGGTGTATTTATAGGCATTTTGAGCTTTGGGAAACTTTGCACCTCCTGGTAGGATTGAATATCCCATACGTCACTAGCTCATGGACTCTTGCCAATTACATGAAAGAAATGTTTTTTTGCGCGAGCTGAGGAGATTTAAAGATAAATTTCTCCAGTCGGATTAGTATTAGCCCCTTATTAGTCAATGAAAATAAGCAACTATTCTCCATGTAAGTGGTATATGAACCAATAGCAATATTTAGGCAGCCCCGCTAGTAGCTTTGTTAACGCCCCTCTTCAAAAAACTGTCATGGAAGAAAATAGATCTGGTTTTATTATTTTGTGCTTCCATTTTTGCTCGTTTTATATATTATTTTGTGCCCCAATAGGTTTTATTTTTGTGCATATATATATATATATCTATATATATATATATATATATATATATATATATATATATATATATATATATATATATATATATATATATATATATATATATATCTACATATATATATGTTTTCCCGTCCAATACATATATTTTTTGCGCTACAATATACTTTGTTATTGGGCTTTGTTATATTATTTTTGCCTTATTGAGCCCTTTTTTTGTAACATTGCTTCTACAACTGGTAGAGAATAGATTTCTAAAGATGTTCTCCACAGTAGTTATGAAGAACTTTAATGCCCGCATTTGCAGGAGACTTATCAGTCTGCTATAGGAGAAAAGAAAGTATACATTTCTAACAAGCCGAATTAATGAGGCACACTATAGGAATTACAACAAACAATGCAATTTAACCCTTTTGTGCCGAAACTGTGTGCAAAGGAGAAAGGGAACAGAGTAAGAGAATTTTACAGTCAAACTTGCCCAATTTTAGGCACATTTTTTAATGATAAATTTATTTGTGTGGGCATTTATTTGTGTGCACATTTTTGAAGAATAACAATGATAAATCTTGCCCATGAGATCAAGAAGCAAGCTGGGAATTGTTTTTTAAAATATTGTTAATATAATTTTCAACAGACAAAAAAAAAAGTCTCATTTCATTGCACTGTTATTCAGTTTCTCAATGCCAAAATGTACTGAAAAAGTGCAATTTCAAAACATCGGTTATTTTAACCGTTACAAAATGAATTGGTGAAAATAGTAAGGTTAGGTTATAAAAATATGTATAATGGTTAAACAGATATAGAAGTGAGAAAAGAAAATGCTCCTATGTGGTGAGTCAATGACAAGAGGCATATGTGCATAGTAACCAATGACCAGATATCCCCCGATAGTGCATTGCTGCTCCTTTTTCAAATAAGGATACCAAGAGAATTTGATAATTGAAGTAAACTGAAAAGTTTCTTAAAATAACATGCTCTGTCTGAGCAATAAAGGTATAAATTTCATTTGTATGTCCCTTTAACTCCAAAATTCTTAGTACTGAACGCTGTGAGCATTTTATGGTTTGTTTTACATGAAACAATATAGATCCAAGCCCCTGGTTATGTGACAAGCAAATAAACCTCATACCATGTATTTCTCACTGATACAGTTTCTTTTTCTTTTTTCTTTGAGCCCTCTCTTCCATTTCATTTTATTTCGGTCAAACCCATTACCGTTTCATATTATACCACCTTGTTGGTTTTTCACTCTCCATGAGGCCATTTTCTATCTCTGCCTTTTTTCTTCACGGTTTACCTCCCCTCTGGCTAGTATCATTAGAGTAGGTAACATATCATACCATCTGTGATGTAAGACTGGAGATACCATGAGCCATATTTAAATGAATGAAAATAAATCTTAGGAAATATCACCAAGGCAGCACATGCTGTGATCTGAGATGTCATTACCAAAAATGCAGCATGTCTGCAGAAAGAATGTGACCCATACAGGAACTGTTAGCACTTTTATTTTGTAGCACTGCTCCACATTAGACTGCTCTCTTTAAACAGAGCTTTGCTCTGGCTGCACTGTGTAAGTTTTCCTTAACACAGTGGATCCAGAGCAAAGTGCTGTTTGAGGAGAAGAGTCAAATACGGAGCAGCGCTGCAAAGCTGTGAGTTCTGAACGTAAGATGTTCTTGTGAGCAATGCACTTTTGTATTACTACATTTCTACCTTGGGATGTTAGACCAAGTGAAAAGGAAACAAATTTATTCAAGAGACATTTTAACAAAATATCTTTTTTTTTTTAGTCAGCAGCTAATTTGCAATGCAATTTTAAAAATACTGCACTATATTATAAAACTTTAAAAAAAATGCTTTAATATTCAGTTAATATACACATTGCAATTAATCTAGAGCCTTAGTGCAAAAAGCCTCATTTCAAATTGAATTTTATTTTAAAATGACCTTCAGAAAAGTTTTCACAAAAAAAAAAATCTTATCGCAGAAAGTGGAGAAATATTCAGCCTCTAGGGGGAAAACAGAATTTATGTTTACCTGATAAATTACTTTCTCCAACGGTGTGTCCGGTCCACGGCGTCATCCTTACTTGTGGGATATTCTCTTCCCCAACAGGAAATGGCAAAGAGCCCAGCAAAGCTGGTCACATGATCCCTCCTAGGCTCCGCCTACCCCAGTCATTCGACCGACGTTAAGGAGGAATATTTGCATAGGAGAAACCATATGGTACCGTGGTGACTGTAGTTAAAGAAAATAAATTATCAGACCTGATTAAAAAAAACCAGGGCGGGCCGTGGACCGGACACACCGTTGGAGAAAGTAATTTATCAGGTAAACATAAATTCTGTTTTCTCCAACATAGGTGTGTCCGGTCCACGGCGTCATCCTTACTTGTGGGAACCAATACCAAAGCTTTAGGACACGGATGAAGGGAGGGAGCAAATCAGGTCACCTAAATGGAAGGCACCACGGTTTGCAAAACCTTTCTCCCAAAAATAGCCTCAGAAGAAGCAAAAGTATCAAACTTGTAAAATTTGGTAAAAGTGTGCAGTGAAGACCAAGTCGCTGCCCTACATATCTGATCAACAGAAGCCTCGTTCTTGAAGGCCCATGTGGAAGCCACAGCCCTAGTGGAATGAGCTGTGATTCTTTCGGGAGGCTGCCGTCCGGCAGTCTCGTAAGCCAATCTGATGATGCTTTTAATCCAAAAAGAGAGAGAGGTAGAAGCTGCTTTTTGACCTCTCCTTTTACCGGAATAAACAACAAACAAGGAAGATGTTTGTCTAAAATCCTTTGTAGCATCTAAATAGAATTTTAGAGCGCGAACAACATCCAAATTGTGCAACAAACGTTCCTTCTTTGAAACTGGTTTCGGACACAGAGAAGGTACGATAATCTCCTGGTTAATGTTTTTGTTAGAAACAACTTTTGGAAGAAACCCAGGTTTAGTACGTAAAACCACCTTATCTGCATGGAACACCAGATAAGGAGGAGAACACTGCAGAGCAGATAATTCTGAAACTCTTCTAGCAGAAGAAATTGCAACTAAAAACAAAACTTTCCAAGATAATAACTTAATATCAACGGAATGTAAGGGTTCAAACGGAACCCCCTGAAGAACTGAAAGAACTAAATTGAGACTCCAAGGAGGAGTCAAAGGTTTGTAAACAGGCTTAATTCTAACCAGAGCCTGAACAAAGGCTTGAACATCTGGCACAGCTGCCAGCTTTTTGTGAAGTAACACAGACAAGGCAGAAATCTGTCCCTTCAGGGAACTTGCAGATAATCCTTTTTCCAATCCTTCTTGAAGGAAGGATAGAATCTTAGGAATCTTAACCTTGTCCCAAGGGAATCCTTTAGATTCACACCAACAGATATATTTTTTCCAAATTTTGTGGTAAATCTTTCTAGTTACAGGCTTTCTGGCCTGAACAAGAGTATCGATAACAGAATCTGAGAACCCTCGCTTCGATAAGATCAAGCGTTCAATCTCCAAGCAGTCAGCTGGAGTGAAACCAGGTTCGGATGTTCGAACGGACCCTGAACAAGAAGGTCTCGTCTCAAAGGTAGCTTCCAAGGTGGAGCCGATGACATATTCACCAGATCTGCATACCAAGTCCTGCGTGGCCACGCAGGAGCTATCAAGATCACCGCCGCCCTCTCCTGATTGATCCTGGCTACCAGCCTGGGGATGAGAGGAAACGGCGGGAACGCATAAGCTAGTTTGAAGGTCCAAGGTGCTACTAGTGCATCCACTATAGCCGCCTTGGGATCCCTGGATCTGGACCCGTAGCAAGGAACTTTGAAGTTCTGACGAGAGGCCATCAGATCCATGTCTGGAATGCCCCACAGCTGAGTGACTTGGGCAAAGATTTCCGGATGGAGTTCCCACTCCCCCGGATGCAATGTCTGACGACTCAGAAAATCCGCTTCCCAATTTTCCACTCCTGGGATGTGGATAGCGGACAGGTGGCAGGAGTGAGACTCCGCCCATAGAATGATTTTGGTCACTTCTTCCATCGCTAGGGAACTCCTTGTTCCCCCCTGATGGTTGATGTACGCAACAGTTGTCATGTTGTCTGATTGAAACCGTATGAACTTGGCCCTCGCTAGCTGAGGCCAAGCCTTGAGAGCATTGAATATCGCTCTCAGTTCCAGAATATTTATCGGTAGAAGAGATTCTTCCCGAGACCAAAGACCCTGAGCTTTCAGGGATCCCCAGACCGCGCCCCAGCCCATCAGACTGGCGTCGGTCGTGACAATGACCCACTCTGGTCTGCGGAATGTCATCCCTTGTGACAGGTTGTCCAGGGACAGCCACCAACGGAGTGAGTCTCTGGTCCTCTGATTTACTTGTATCTTCGGAGACAAGTCTGTATAATCCCCATACCACTGACTGAGCATGCACAGTTGTAATGGTCTTAGATGAATGCGCGCAAAAGGAACTATGTCCATTGCCGCTACCATCAACCCGATCACTTCCATGCACTGAGCTATGGAAGGAAGAGGAACGGAATGAAGTATCCGACAAGAGTCTAGAAGCTTTGTTTTTCTGGCCTCTGTCAGAAATATCCTCATTTCTAAGGAGTCTATTATTGTTCCCAAGAAGGGAACCCTTGTTGACGGAGATAGAGAACTCTTTTCCACGTTCACTTTCCATCCGTGAGATCTGAGAAAGGCCAGGACTATGTCCGTGTGAGCCTTTGCTTGAGGAAGGGACGACGCTTGAATCAGAATGTCGTCCAAGTAAGGTACTACAGCAATGCCCCTTGGTCTTAGCACAGCTAGAAGGGACCCTAGTACCTTTGTGAAAATCCTTGGAGCAGTGGCTAATCCGAAAGGAAGCGCCACAAACTGGTAATGCTTGTCCAGGAATGCGAACCTTAGGAACCGATGATGTTCCTTGTGGATAGGAATATGTAGATACGCATCCTTTAAATCCACCGTGGTCATGAATTGACCTTCCTGGATGGAAGGAAGAATAGTTCGAATGGTTTCCATCTTGAACGATGGAACCTTGAGAAACTTGTTTAAGATCTTGAGATCTAAGATTGGTCTGAACGTTCCCTCTTTTTTGGGAACTATGAACAGATTGGAGTAGAACCCCATCCCTTGTTCTCTTAATGGAACAGGATGAATCACTCCCATTTTTAACAGGTCTTCTACACAATGTAAGAATGCCTGTCTTTTTATGTGGTCTGAAGACAACTGAGACCTGTGGAACCTCCCCCTTGGGGGAAGCCCCTTGAATTCCAAAAGATAACCTTGGGAGACTATTTCTAGCGCCCAAGGATCCAGAACATCTCTTGCCCAAGCCTGAGCGAAGAGAGAGAGTCTGCCCCCCACCAGATCCGGTCCCGGATCGGGGGCCAACATTTCATGCTGTCTTGGTAGCAGTGGCAGGTTTCTTGGCCTGCTTTCCCTTGTTCCAGCCTTGCATTGGTCTCCAAGCTGGCTTGGCTTGAGAAGTATTACCCTCTTGCTTAGAGGACGTAGCACTTTGGGCTGGTCCGTTTCTACGAAAGGGACGAAAAACAGAATTTATGTTTACCTGATAAATTACTTTCTCCAACGGTGTGTCCGGTCCACGGCGTCATCCTTACTTGTGGGATATTCTCTTCCCCAACAGGAAATGGCAAAGAGCCCAGCAAAGCTGGTCACATGATCCCTCCTAGGCTCCGCCTACCCCAGTCATTCGACCGACGTTAAGGAGGAATATTTGCATAGGAGAAACCATATGGTACCGTGGTGACTGTAGTTAAAGAAAATAAATTATCAGACCTGATTAAAAAAAAAAAAACCAGGGCGGGCCGTGGACCGGACACACCGTTGGAGAAAGTAATTTATCAGGTAAACATAAATTCTGTTTTCTCCAACATAGGTGTGTCCGGTCCACGGCGTCATCCTTACTTGTGGGAACCAATACCAAAGCTTTAGGACACGGATGAAGGGAGGGAGCAAATCAGGTCACCTAAATGGAAGGCACCACGGCTTGCAAAACCTTTCTCCCAAAAATAGCCTCAGAAGAAGCAAAAGTATCAAACTTGTAAAATTTGGTAAAAGTGTGCAGTGAAGACCAAGTCGCTGCCCTACATATCTGATCAACAGAAGCCTCGTTCTTGAAGGCCCATGTGGAAGCCACAGCCCTAGTGGAATGAGCTGTGATTCTTTCGGGAGGCTGCCGTCCGGCAGTCTCGTAAGCCAATCTGATGATGCTCTTAATCCAAAAAGAGAGAGAGGTAGAAGTTGCTTTTTGACCTCTCCTTTTACCGGAATAAACCACAAACAAGGAAGATGTTAGTCTAAAATCCTTTGTAGCATCTAAATAGAATTTTAGAGCGCGAACAACATCCAAATTGTGTAACAAACGTTCCTTCTTTGAAACTGGTTTCGGACACAGAGAAGGTACGATAATCTCCTGGTTAATGTTTTTGTTAGAAACAACCTTCGGAAGAAAACCAGGTTTAGTACGCAAAACCACCTTATCTGCATGGAACACCAGATAAGGAGGAGAACACTGCAGAGCAGATAATTCTGAAACTCTTCTAGCAGAAGAAATTGCAACCAAAAACAAAACTTTCCAAGATAATAATTTAATATCAACGGAATGCAAGGGTTCAAACGGAACCCCCTGAAGAACTGAAAGAACTAAATTGAGACTCCAAGGAGGAGTCAAAGGTTTGTAAACAGGCTTGATTCTAACCAGAGCCTGAACAAAGGCTTGAACATCTGGCACAGTTGCCAGTTTTTTGTGAAGTAACACCGACAAGGCGGAAATCTGTCCCTTCAGGGAACTTGCAGATAATCCTTTTTCCAATCCTTCTTGAAGGAAGGATAGAATCCTAGGAATCTTAACCTTGTCCCAAGGGAATCCCTTAGATTCACACCAACAGATATATTTTTTCCAAATCTTGTGGTAAATCTTTCGAGTTACAGGCTTTCTGGCCTGAACAAGAGTATCGATAACAGAATCTGAGAATCCTCGCTTCGATAAAATCAAGCGTTCAATCTCCAAGCAGTCAGCTGGAGTGAAACCAGATTCGGATGTTCGAACGGACCCTGAACAAGAAGGTCTCGTCTCAAAGGTAGCTTCCAAGGTGGAGCCGATGACATATTCACCAGATCTGCATACCAAGTCCTGCGTGGCCACGCAGGAGCTATCAAGATCACCGACGCCCTCTCCTGAATGATCCTGGCTACCAGCCTGGGGATGAGAGGAAACGGCGGGAACACATAAGCTAGTCTGAAGGTCCAAGGTGCTACTAGTGCATCCACTAGAGCCGCCTTGGGATCCCTGGATCTGGACCCGTAGCAGGGAACTTTGAAGTTCTGACGAGAGGCCATTAGATCCATGTCTGGAATGCCCCACAGCTGAGTGACTTGGGCAAAGATTTCCGGATGGAGTTCCCACTCCCCCGGATGCAATGTCTGACGACTCAGAAAATCCGCTTCCCAATTTTCCACTCCTGGGATGTGGATAGCAGACAGGTGGCAGGAGTGAGACTCCGCCCATAGAATAATCTTGGTCACTTCTTCCATCGCTAGGGAACTCCTTGTTCCCCCCTGATGGTTGATGTACGCAACAGTCGTCATGTTGTCTGATTGAAATCGTATGAACTTGGTCCTCGCTAGCTGAGGCCAAGCCTTGAGAGCATTGAATATCGCTCTCAGTTCCAGAATATTTATCGGTAGAAGAGATTCTTCCCGAGACCAAAGACCCTGAGCTTTCAGGGATCCCCAGACCGCGCCCCAGCCCATCAGACTGGCGTCGGTCGTGACAATGACCCACTCTGGTCTGCGGAATGTCATCCCTTGTGACAGGTTGTCCAGGGACAGCCACCAACGGAGTGAGTCTCTGGTCCTCTGATTTACTTGTATCTTTGGAGACAAGTCTGTATAGTCCCCATTCCACTGACTGAGCATGCACAGTTGTAATGGTCTTAGATGAATGCGCGCAAAAGGAACTATGTCCATTGCCGCTACCATCAACCCGATCACTTCCATGCACTGAGCTACGGAAGGAAGAGGAACGGAATGAAGTATCCGACAAGAGTCCAGAAGTTTTGTTTTTCTGGCCTCTGTTAGAAAAATCCTCATTTCTGAGGAGTCTATAATTGTTCCCAAGAAGGGAACCCTTGTTGACGGGGATAGAGAACTCTTTTCCACGTTCACTTTCCAGCCGTGAGATCTGAGAAAGGCCAGGACGATGTCCGTGTGAGCCTTTGCTTGAGGGAGGGACGACGCTTGAATCAGAATGTCGTCCAGGTAAGGTACTACTGCAATGCCCCTTGGTCTTAGCACCGCTAGAAGGGACCCTAGTACCTTTGTGAAAATCCTTGGAGCAGTGGCTAATCCGAAAGGAAGCGCCACAAACTGGTAATGTTTGTCCAGGAATGCAAACCTTAGGAACCGATGATGTTCCTTGTGGATAGGAATATGTAGATACGCATCCTTTAAATCCACCGTGGTCATGAATTGACCTTCCTGGATGGAAGGAAGGATAGTTCGAATGGTTTCCATCTTGAACGATGGAACCTTGAGAAATTTGTTTAAGATCTTGAGATCTAAGATTGGTCTGAACGTTCCCTCTTTTTTGGGAACTATGAACAGATTGGAGTAGAACCCCATCCCTTGTTCTCTTAATGGAACAGGATGAATCACTCCCATTTTTAACAGGTCTTCTACACAATGTAAGAACGCCTGTCTTTTTATGTGGTCTGAAGACAACTGAGACCTGTGGAACCTCCCCCTTGGGGGAAGTCCCTTGAATTCCAGAAGATAACCCTGGGAGACTATTTCTAGCGCCCAAGGATCCAGAACATCTCTTGCCCAAGCCTGAGCGAAGAGAGAGAGTCTGCCCCCCACCAGATCCGGTCCCGGATCGGGGGCCAATATTTCATGCTGTCTTGGTAGCAGGGGCAGGTTTCTTGGCCTGCTTTCCCTTGTTCCAGCCTTGCATTGGTCTCCAAGCTGGCTTGGCTTGAGAAGTATTACCCTCTTGCTTAGAGGACGTAGCACTTTGGGCTGGTCCGTTTTTACGAAAGGGACGAAAATTAGGTCTATTTTTTGCCTTGAAAGGCCGATCCTGAGGAAGGGCGTGGCCCTTACCCCCAGTGATATCAGAGATAATCTCTTTCAAGTCAGGGCCAAACAGCGTTTTCCCCTTGAAAGGAATGTTTAGTAGCTTGTTCTTGGAAGACGCATCAGCCGACCAAGATTTCAACCAAAGCGCTCTGCGCGCCACAATAGCAAACCCAGAATTCTTAGCCGCTAACCTAGCCAATTGCAAAGAGGCGTCTAGAGTGAAAGAATTAGCCAATTTGAGAGCATTGATTCTGTCCATAATCTCCTCATAAGGAGGAGAATCACTATCGAGCGCCTTTATCAGTTCATCAAACCAGAAAAATGCGGCTGTAGTGACAGGGACAATGCATGAAATGGGTTGTAGAAGGTAACCCTGCTGAACAAACATCTTTTTAAGCAAACCTTCTAATTTTTTATCCATAGGATCTTTGAAAGCACAACTATCCTCTATGGGTATAGTGGTGCGTTTGTTTAAAGTAGAAACCGCTCCCTCGACCTTGGGGACTGACTGCCATAAGTCCTTTCTGGGGTCGACCATAGGAAACAATTTTTTAAATATGGGGGGAGGGACGAAAGGAATACCGGGCCTTTCCCATTCTTTATTAACAATGTCCGCCACCCGCTTGGGTATAGGAAAAGCTTCTGGGAGCCCCGGCACCTCTAGGAACTTGTCCATTTTACATAGTTTCTCTGGGATGACCAACTTTTCACAATCATCCAGAGTGGATAATACCTCCTTAAGCAAAATGCGGAGATGTTCCAACTTAAATTTAAATGTAATCACATCAGGTTCAGCCTGATGAGAAATGTTCCCTGAATCAGTAATTTCTCCCTCAGACAAAACCTCCCTGGCCCCCTCAGATTGGGTTAGGGGCCCTTCAGAGATATTAATATCAGCGTCGTCATGCTCTTCAGTATCTAAAACAGAGCAGCCACGCTTACGCTGACAAGGGTTCATTTTGGCTAAAATGTTTTTGACAGAATTATCCATTACAGCCGTTAATTGTTGCATAGTAAGGAGTATTGGCGCGCTAGATGTACTAGGGGCCTCCTGAGTGGGCAAGACTCGTGTAGACGAAGGAGGGAATGATGCAGTACCATGCTTACTCCCCTCACTTGAGGAATCATCTTGGGCATCATTGTCATTGTCACATAAATCACATTTATTTAAATGAATAGGAATTCTGGCTTCCCCACATTCAGAACACAGTCTATCTGGTAGTTCAGACATGTTAAACAGGCATAAACTTGATAACAAAGTACAAAAAACGTCTTAAAATAAAACCGTTACTGTCACTTTAAATTTTAAACTGAACACACTTTATTACTGCAATTGCGAAAAAACATGAAGGAATTGTTCAAAATTCACCAAATTTTCACCACAGTGTCTTAAAGCCTTAAAAGTATTGCACACCAAATTTGGAAGCTTTAACCCTTAAAATAACGGAACCGGAGCCGTTTTTAACTTTAACCCCTTTACAGTCCCTGGTATCTGCTTTGCTGAGACCCAACCAAGCCCAAAGGGGAATACGATACCAAATGACGCCTTCAGAAAGTCTTTTCTAAGTATCAGAGCTCCTCTCACATGCGACTGCATGCCATGCCTCTCAAAAACAAGTGCGCAACACCGGCGCGAAAATGAGACTCTGCCTATGCTTTGGGAAAGCCCCTAAAGAATAAGGTGTCTAAAACAGTGCCTGCCGATATTATTATATCAAAAAACCCAAATAGAATGATTCCTCAAGGCTAAATATGTGTTAATAATGAATCGATTTAGCCCAGAAAAAGTCTACAGTCTTAATAAGCCCATGTGAAGCCCTTATTTACAATCGTAATAAACATGGCTTACCGGATCCCATAGGGAAAATGACAGCTTCCAGCATTACATCGTCTTGTTAGAATGTGTCATACCTCAAGCAGCAAGAGACTGCACACTGTTCCCCCAACTGAAGTTAATTGCTCTCAACAGTCCTGTGTGGAACAGCCATGGATTTTAGTTACGGTTGCTAAAATCATTTTCCTCATACAAACAGAAATCTTCATCTCTTTTCTGTTTCTGAGTAAATAGTACATACCAGCACTATTTCAAAATAACAAACTCTTGATTGAATAATAAAAAACTACAGTTAAACACTAAAAAACTCTAAGCCATCTCCGTGGAGATGTTGCCTGTACAACGGCAAAGAGAATGACTGGGGTAGGCGGAGCCTAGGAGGGATCATGTGACCAGCTTTGCTGGGCTCTTTGCCATTTCCTGTTGGGGAAGAGAATATCCCACAAGTAAGGATGACGCCGTGGACCGGACACACCTATGTTGGAGAAATTAGGTTTATTTTTTGCCTTGAAAGCCCGATCCTGAGGAAGGGCGTGGCCCTTACCCCCAGTGATATCAGAGATAATCTCTTTCAAGTCAGGGCCAAACAGCGTTTTCCCCTTGAAAGGAATGTTAAGTAGCTTGTTCTTGGAAGACGCATCAGCCGACCAAGATTTCAACCAAAGCGCTCTGCGCGCCACAATAGCAAACCCAGAATTCTTAGCCGCTAACCTAGCCAATTGCAAAGTGGCGTCTAGGGTAAAAGAATTAGCCAATTTGAGAGCATTGATCCTGTCCATAATCTCCTCATAAGGAGGAGAATCACTATCGACCGCCTTTATCAGCTCATCGAACCAGAAACATGCGGCTGTAGCGACAGGGACAACGCATGAAATTGGTTGTAGAAGGTAACCCTGCTGAACAAACATCTTTTTAAGCAAACCTTCTAATTTTTTATCCATAGGATCTTTGAAAGCACAACTATCCTCTATGGGTATAGTGGTGCGTTTGTTTAAAGTGGAAACCGCTCCCTCGACCTTGGGGACTGTCTGCCATAAGTCCTTTCTGGGGTCGACCATAGGAAACAATTTTTTAAATATGGGGGGAGGGACGAAAGGAATACCGGGCCTTTCCCATTCTATATTAACAATGTCCGCCACCCGCTTGGGTATAGGAAAAGCTTCTGGGAGCCCCGGCACCTCTAGGAACTTGTCCATTTTACATAGTTTCTCTGGGATGACCAACTTGTCACAATCATCCAGAGTGGATAATACCTCCTTAAGCAGAATGCGGAGATGTTCCAACTTAAATTTAAATGTAATCACATCAGGTTCCGCTTGTTGAGAAATGTTCCCTGAATCAGTAATTTCTCCCTCAGACAAAACCTCCCTGGCCCCATCAGACTGGGTTAGGGGCCCTTCAGAAACATTATTATCAGCGTCGTCATGCTCTTCAGTATCTAAAACAGAGCAGTCGCGCTTACGCTGATAAGTGTTCATTTTGGCTAAAATGTTTTTGACAGAATTATCCATTACAGCCGTTAATTGTTGCATAGTAAGGAGTATTGGCGCGCTAGATGTACTAGGGGCCTCCTGAGTGGGCAAGACTCGTGTAGACGAAGGAGGGAATGATGCAGTACCATGCTTACTCCCCTCACTTGAGGAATCATCTTGGGCATCATTGTCATCACATAAATCACATTTATTTAAATGAATAGGAATTCTGGCTTCCCCACATTCAGAACACAGTCTATCTGGTAGTTCAGACATGTTAAACAGGCATAAACTTGATAACAAAGTACAAAAAACGTTTTAAAATAAAACCGTTACTGTCACTTTAAATTTTAAACTGAACACACTTTATTACTGCAATTGCGAAAAAACATGAAGGAATTGTTCAAAATTCACCAAATTTTCACCACAGTGTCTTAAAGCCTTAAAAGTATTGCACACCAAATTTGGAAGCTTTAACCCTTAAAATAACGGAACCGGAGCCGTTTTGAACTTTAACCCCTTTACAGTCCCTGGTATCTGCTTTGCTGAGACCCAACCAAGCCCAAAGGGGAATACGATACCAAATGACGCCTTCAGAAAGTCTTTTCTAAGTATCAGAGCTCCTCTCACATGCGACTGCATGCCATGCCTCTCAAAAACAAGTGCGCAACACCGGCGCGAAAATGAGGCTCTGCCTATGCTTTGGGAAAGCCCCTAAAGAATAAGGTGTCTAAAACAGTGCCTGCCGATATTATTATATCAAAATACCCAAATAAAATGATTCCTCAAGGCTAAATATGTGTTAATAATGAATCGATTTAGCCCAGAAAAAGTCTACAGTCTTGATAAGCCCTTGTGAAGCCCTTATTTACGATCGTAATAAACATGGCTTACCGGATCCCATAGGGAAAATGACAGCTTCCAGCATTACATCGTCTTGTTAGAATCTGTCATACCTCAAGCAGCAAGAGACTGCTCACTGTTCCCCCAACTGAAGTTAATTGCTCTCAACAGTCCTGTGTGGAACAGCCATGGATTTTAGTGACGGTTGCTAAAATCATTTTCCTCATACAAACAGAAATCTTCATCTCTTTTCTGTTTCTGAGTAAATAGTACATACCAGCACTATTTCAAAATAACAAACTCTTGATTGAATAATAAAAACTACAGTTAAACACTAAAAAACTCTAAGCCATCTCCGTGGAGATGTTGCCTGTACAACGGCAAAGAGAATGACTGGGGTAGGCGGAGCCTAGGAGGGATCATGTGACCAGCTTTGCTGGGCTCTTTGCCATTTCCTGTTGGGGAAGAGAATATCCCACAAGTAAGGATGACGCCGTGGACCGGACACACCTATGTTGGAGAAATATAATTAAATATCTTAAAGGAACATTAAAGGATCACTCAATGCAACAGAATTGTATACTTAACAAGTACATAACAAAAAGACAATGCAATAGCACTTACTCTGAATTTCAAATAAGCAGTAATTTTTTTCTGACAAATGAGCTTGTGCACATGCTCAGTAGGATCCTGTTCCCCAGAAAGTGTGTATATAAAAAGATTTTATAATGGAAGTAAATTAGAAAGTGTCTTAAAATTGCATGCTCTGTCTGATTCATAAAAGTTTATTTTTACTTGAGTGTCCCTTTAAAGGACTAGTTTAGTCAAAATTAAACTTATATGACTTATATTGACTAGACTATCCATTTAAACACAAATTGTAAACTTCCTGATTATAAACCTTCATATCTGAGACTAATTTTGCAATGAAAACTGCATCTTTATTTTGTCCAATAAGTATATTGTTTTATGTTGTTTTATACTTTTCACTGATTGTGCCTGTGTGCGTATTTGTGCCTGTGCGTAGGTGCTTGTGCCTGTGTGCGTGCTTGTGGATGTGTGTACGTGCTTGTGCCTGTGTGTGCGTGCTTGTGCCTGTGTGTGCGTATGCTTGTGTCTGTGCGTGTTTGTGCTTGTGTTTGTGCCTGTTTGTGCGTTTGTGCCTGTGTGTGCGTGCTTGTGCCTGTGTGTGCGTGCGTGTGCGTGCTTGTGCCTGTGTGTGCCTGTGTGTGTGCATGCTTGTGCCTGTGTGCGTGCATGCTTGTGCCTGTATGCTTGTGCCTGTGTGTGTGCATGCTTGTGCCTGTGTGCGTGCATGCTTGTGCCTGTGTATGCTTGTGCCTGCTTGTGCCTGTGTGTGTGGGCTTGTGCATGTGTGTGGGCTTGTGCATGTGTGTGGGCTTGTGGGCGTGTTTGTGCCCGTTTATGTACTTGTGCAAGTTTATGTGCTTGTGCCTGTGTGCGTGTTTGTGCCTGTGTGTGTATGCTTGTGCATGTGTGTGCATGTGTGCATATGCTTGTGCATGCGTATGCTTGTGCCTGTGTATATGGTTGGACCTGTGTGTATGCTTGTGCTTGCGCCTGTATGCTCGTGTCTGTGTGTGTATGCTCGTACCTGTGTGTGTATGCTTGTGCCTGTGTGTATGCTTGTGCCTTTGTGTGTATGCTTGTGCCTGTGTGTATGCTTGTGCCTGTGTGTATGCTTGTGCCTGTGTGTATGCTTGTGCCTGTGTGTATGCTTGTGCCTGTGTGTATGCTTGTGCCTGTGTGTATGTTTGTGCCTGTGTGTGTATGTTTGTGCCTGTGTGTATGCATGTTTGTGCCTGTGTGTGTATGCTTGTGCCTGTGTGTGTGTGTATGCTTGTGTCTGTGTGTGTGTATGCTTGTGCCTGTGTGTGTATGCTTGTGCCTGTGTGTGTGTATGCTTGTGCCTGTGTGTGTGTATGCTTGTGCCTGTGTGTGTGTATGCTTGTGCCTGTGTGTGTGTATGCTTGTGCCTGTGTGTGTGTATGCTTGTGCCTGTGTGTGTGTATGCTTGTGCCTGTGTGTGTGTATGCTTGTGCCTGTGTGTGTGTATGCTTGTGCCTGTGTGTGTGTATGCTTGTGCCTGTGTGTGTATGCTTGTGCCTGTGTGTGTATGCTTGTGCCTGTGTGTGTGTGTATGTGTATGCTTGTGCCTGTGTGTGTGCTTGTGCCTGTGTGTATGCTTGTGCCTGTGTGTATGCTTGTGCCTGTGTGTGTGCTTGTGTCTGTGTGTATGCTTGTGCCTGTGTGTGTGTGTATGCGTGTGTGTATGCTTGTGCCTGTGTGTGTGTATGTGTATGCTTGTGTCTGTGTGTATGCTTCTGTCTGTGTGTATGCTTCTGCCTGTGTGTGTATGCTTGTGTCTGTGTGTGTGCTTGTGCCTGTGTGTATGCTTGTGCCTGTGTGTGTGTATGCTTGTGCCTGTGTGTGTGTGTGTATGCTTGTGCCTGTGTGTGTATGCTTGTGCCTGTGTGTGTGCTTGTGTCTGTGTGTGTATGCTTGTGCCTGTGCGTGTGTATGCTTGTGCCTGTGTGTGTGTGTGTATGCTTGTGCCTGTGTGTGTGTATGCTTGTGCCTGTGTGTGTGTGTATGCTTGTGTCTGTGTGTGTGTATGCGTGTGTGTGTGTATGCTTGTGCCTGTGTGTGTATGTGTATGCTTGTGTCTGTGTGTATGCTTCTGCCTGTGTGTGTATGCTTGTGTCCGTGTGTGTGCTTGTGCCTGTGTGTGTGTGTGTGTATGTTTGTGCCTGTGTGTGTGTGTGTGTGTATGTTTGTGCCTGTGTGTGTGTATGCTTGTGCCTGTGTGTGTGTGTATGCTTGTGCCTGTGTGTGTGTATGCTTGTGCCTGTGTGTGTGTGTATGCTTGTGTCTGTGTGTGTGTATGCTTGTGCCTGTGTGTATGCTTGTGCCTGTGTGCATGTTTGTGCCTGTCTGTGTGTGTGTATGCTTGTGCCTGTGTGTGTGTTTGTGCCTGTGTGTGTATGCTTGTGCCTGTGTGTGTGTTTGTGCCTGTGTGTGTATGCTTGTGCCTGTGTGTGTGTATGCTTGTGCCTGTGTGTGTGTGTATGCTTGTGCCTGTGTGTGTGTATGCTTGTGCCTGTGTGTGTGTGTATGCTTGTGTCTGTGTGTGTGTGTGCTTGTGTGTGTGTGTCTGCTTGTGCCTGTGTGCATGTTTGTGCCTGTCTGTGTGTGTGTATGCTTGTGCCTGTGTGTATGCTTGTGCCTGTGTGTGTGTTTGTGCCTGTGTGTGTATGCTTGTGCCTGTGTGTGTGTTTGTGCCTGTGTGTGTATGCTTGTGCCTGTGTGTGTGCTTGTGCCTGTGTGTGTGCTTGTGCGTGTGTTTGTGCCTGTGTGTGTGCGTGTTTGTGCCTGTGTGTGTGTTCATGCTTGTGCCTGTGTGTGTGTGCGCGCGCGCGCGTGTGTGCGTGCGCGTGTGTGTATGCATGTGTGTGCTTGTACATGTGTGTGCGCGCATGTGTGTGTGCATGTGTGTGTGTGCATATGTGTGTGTGTGCATGTGCGTGGGGGGAGGACTCAATGTGCAAGACTTTGAAAACCTCTGGTCTATTTAACCCCTTAACGACCAAGGACGTACGCCACACGTCCTCTAAAAAAATACACTTAATGACCGAGGACGTGTGGCGTACGTCCTTGGTCTGGAAAGCAGCTGGAAGCGATCCTGCTCGCTTCCAGCTGCTTTCCGGTTATTGCAGTGATGCCTCGATATGGAGGCATCCTGCAATAACCCCCCTTGGCCATCCGATGCAGAGAGAGCCACTCTGTGGCCCTCTCTGCACCGGACATCGATGGCCGGTATCGTTGGTGGGTGGGAGCTTACGTGGGAGGCGGGTGGGCGGCCATCGATGTTGTGTATGGAGTGGAGGGGGGCGGGATCGGGGGCAGGACCCACGGGGGCGCGCACGGGAGCGCGCGCGTGCACGGGGGTTGGAGGGCGGGCGCGTGCACGGGGCGGGAGCGGGTGGGAACCGCTACACTACAGAAAAACTTAGTAAAAAGTATTAAAAAAAATTAAGTTTAAAATTGAAAAAATATAATCTCAGGGATCTGGAAGGGGTGGGGGGTTGGTCTTGGTGGGGGGGAAAGCTACACTACAGAAAATTGCTTTTTTTTTAATAAAATGGCACTTTTTTTGCAAAACTGGGTACTGGCAGACAGCTGCCAGTACCCAAGATGGCGCCCATTAAGGCAGAGGGGAAGGGTTAGAGAGCTGTTAGGTGGGGGATCAGTGAGGTTGGGGTCTAAGGGGGGATCATACACATCAGCATATGTAAATATGCTTTTTTTTTTTTTTTTAAAAATGGCCAAATACCTTTTATTTTAGTACTGGCAGAGTTTCTGCCAGTACTTAAGATGGCGGGGACAATTGTGGGGTGGGGGAGGGAAGAGAGCTGTTTGGGAGGGATCAGGGGGTCTGATGTTTCAGGTGGGAGTCTGAGCTCTACACTAAAGATAAAATTAACCCTGCAAGCTCCCTACAAGCTACATAATTAACCCCTTCACTGCTAGCCATAATACACGTGTGATGCGCAGCGGCATTTAGAGGCCTTCTAATTACCAAAAAGCAATGCCAAAGCCATATATGTCTGCTATTTCTGAACAAAGGGGATCCCAGAGAAGCATTTACAACCATTTGTGCCATAATTGCACAAGCTGTTTGTAAATAATTTCAGTGAGAAACCTAAAATTGAGAAAAATTTAACTTTTTTTTTAATTTGATCGCATTTGGCGGTGAAATGGTGGCATAAAATATACTAAAATTGGCCTAGATCAATACTTGGGGTTGTCTACTACACTACACTAAAGCTAAAACTATCCCAAAAAGCTCCCTACATGCTCCCTAATTAACCCCTTCACTGCTGGGCATAATACACGTGTGGTGCGCAGTGGCATTTAGCGGCCTTCTAATTACCAAAAAGCAACGCCAAAGTCATATATGTCTGCTATTTCTGAACAAAGGGGATCCCAGATAAGAATTTACAACAATTTATGCCATAATTGCACAAGCTGTTTGTAAATAATTTAAGTTAGAAACCAAAAGTTTGTGAAAAAATTTGTGAAAAGTGAACGATTTTTTGTATTTGATTGCATTTGGCGGTGAAATGGTGGCATGAAATATACCAAAATGGGCCTAGATCAATACTTTGGGTTGTCTACTAAAAAAAAATATATACATGTCAATGGATATTCAAAGATTCCTGAAAGATATCAGTGTTCTAATGTAACTAGCGCTAATTTTGAAAAGAAATGGTTTGGAAATAGCAAAGTGCTACTTGTATTTATGGCCCTATAGTTTACAAAAAAAGCAAAGAACATGTTAACATTGGGTATTTCTAAATTCAGGACAAAATTTAGAAACTATTTAGCATGGGTGTTTTTTTGTGGTTGTAGATGTGTAACAGATTTTGGGGGTCAAAGTTAGAAAAAGTGTGTTTTTTTCCATTTTTTCCTCATATTTTATAATTTTTTTTAAAGTAAATTATAAGATATGATGAAAATAATGGTATCTTTAGAAAGTCCATTTAATGGCGAGAAAAACGGTATATAATATGTGTGGGTACAGTAAATGAGTAAGAGGAAAATTACAGCTAAACACAAACACCTCAAAAATGTAAAAATAGCCTTGGTCCCAAACGGACAGAAAATGGAAAAGTGCTGTGGTCATTAAGGGGTTAAATTACAGTCATAGATTTGTGTTATTTTTCCAAGGAAAACTAGAGCAACGCTAAGTTTTAAAATTGTGTATCAATAAGCTCTATTGCTTTGATTTGTCGCCACCTGCTGGAAATTTTAAAAATGATCAAATAAGCAAGTTGTACACATCTCTTTATAACTTTATACTGTGCTTGCCGTTAATCTTGGTGTTATAATATAAGTCCCTCTAAGCTAATGTCTATTAACTATTAAAAGGGACATAGAGCATTTCTGTTGTGTTGCTATAGAATAACATTTCAGCCAAGTCTTAACATTTTTAAAACAAATTAAAATCCTTTTGACTTCAATTATTTTTAATAGCCAAACTCCAGCCATTATTAGCCTTATTTGAAGGAACCATTCTGGTATTTACTCCACAGACAACAAGGCTAGGCCCTGTCATAAAGTTAATAAAAAGAACATTGTCTTGGAGTTGCTATCTGATAAAGCCAATTATGTAGCATAGTTAGCCTTGGGAAGTTCGCAGGGTGTATTTCAAGTTCTGAGAAAAAATAAACTGCAAAATTTTCAGCGTTGAATTACATGAAAATGGGGCAAAATAAATAATGAAAATATATTGCAAAGTTGTTTTTATTTTGCATCACTAAACATTTTATATAAACAATCTCAAGGTGTTTACTACCCCTTTAAGTGCATTTAACCCTGCCATTTCCATTCCTGTGCTGAGCAGTTTTGCAGTTTTTAGATGCAGTTTATATTCAGGCCCTACTGAAGGTCATTTTTCTGTGAGAAACCCACACTTATAATATATGTTTTTTTTTTAAGAAGACCAAGAATGTTCAACCTACCATTATTTTATCTATTTATCATAACATGTAAGAAACCTGCAACAAAAAGGGTGGAAAAAAACTAATTTTTTAATAAAAATTTCATAAACAAGGTTATAAACAATTACGCACGTGTTTTTCTAAACTCTATAGTCAAAGCAGGGGTTATACACATATAAAAAAGGGCCTTTTGGTATAGTAATGTAACTTTGATCTGCACATTAGGTGCGGCGGGGAGGTGGGGGAGGGAAGAGAGCTGTTTTTAAGGGATCAGGTAGGGGTCAGGGGTTGGGAAGTGTCAGGTGGGAGGCTAATCTCTACACTAAAGCTAAAATTAACCTTTTAAGATACATGATTAACTGCCAGGAATAATAGAAGTGTGGCACGCAGCTGCAATTAGTGGCCTTCTAATTACCAAAAAGCAATGGCAAAGCCATATATGTCTAATTCTGAACAAAGGGGATCCCAGAGAAGCTTTTATAACCATTTGTGCCATGATTGCACAAGCTGCAAATAAATCATTTCAGTGAGAAATCCAAAGTTTGTGAAAAAGTTAAACAATTTTTTTTATTTGATCGCATTTGGCAGTGAAATGGAGGCATGAAATATACCAAAATGGGCCTAGATTAATACTTTGGGTTGTCTACTAAAAAAAAAAAAATATATAGTTTTGATAGGTAAATAAAAAAAAAACAAGGCTCTATTTCTGCTTAAATGTAGTGATGGCAAAAATGTTCTGGTCTTTTGGGGAAGTTTTTGTCAGAAATGCCCAGTCCTTAAGGGGTTAAAAACAGGGTTTTGGGGGTCTTTTTGATGGCCTGTTAGAGTGGTATTTATATGTTGTGCTTAAACATGTGTGTACTTTTATTACTTTTTAAAAAGTGTTTATACTTAAACCCCCAAAGCATAAAATTATCTTGCAAATGGTGGGTTTTGGAGGATTCTAGCGCTTAAGGGAAGGGAGCTGAGATTGAGGGGTTTGAACAGAAACACCTCCAACCAGCTCCCTTCAGCCCTCTTTACCTTTGTGACACTTCCGCTTGGTGCTAGTGACATCACCGTCATCCCTGGATTTAGCGGGTGATGCAGAGCCCTAGACCAGCAGGGATTAGGCAAGAGTGTGAGGAGAGCTGTGATGACCTCTGAACCCCCCCCCCCCCGCACACGACAAAACGTTGCCATCATCCGCAGTAATTACATTATGCGTTGTCATGCACACTTAAAGGGTTAAGTCTGCTTTAGCAGCCCTTAAAAATGCAGGTTTTTACCAGTACTTTTCATTGACATGCGTTATTATGGTTCTATCAGCATTAGAGAGGGCATGCAGCCTACCCAGAGCAGTTTGCACTCTGAAACACTGCAAAGGGGTTATTTTGACAAATAAGTGCCTTTGCTTTTAATGGGATATGAAACAGTCTGTTTCATTGTTGCAATGTCAGGAAATGACCTTAAAAAATTAGATTCTTACTTCTGGCTCCTAGCTTGTCAGGTTACTCAACAATAAAGAGGTTTCTAGTCTAGCTCCTAAATATTTTGTTTCTGGATTCACAATACAGGTATATCCCACTTTACAGCGCTTCACTTTACAGTGCTTCGCTAATACAGCGCTTTGTGGATCTGAAGTTCAACCTCCAAGGATTTTGAAACAGTGCAGTAAATCCTTGTGAGATTGCGAGAAAAGTGACTGGCACCATTTTGTTATGCTTAGTTCACTCTGTTTACAGCATTGCAGTGCAATCTGTGTCTCAGTGCTATAGTCTGGCAAATTTTACTATAGTCATTGTTACTATTTTACAGGTACAGTATTTATTGAATACTAATTGAATACTGTACTGTGCTAGTGTTAAACTAAACATAGCATTATTGTACACCTAATATATGTTAGTTCAAACATGTTTTCAAGTTTTTAAACACACTGGCAAGTGAAAAGAAAACTCAAACTTCCTCGTTTCAATTTAAGGCGGTTTTCACTTTACAGCGGGAAACCGGTCCCTAACCCGCTGTATAAGCGGGGTATACCTGTATTACTGCTCATTCCTAACTATTTATATCAGTTTGTCCCCGTTTGCTATAAAGTACTAACATAAACAGCACTACAAAGGGCACAGTGGTTATAGATGGGCATGCACACAGGGTTGATGGACCACTAGAACCTTATTGAGAGAGTGTGACCAAACCACCAATAATTATCTAAAAAGAAGCCTCTTGAGTGCTACTAAATTTGCAGTCAATGAAACCAAGGAGTACTGCGGTAGCCCAGAGGAAAGGTGCCAAGAAATTTACTACACAGTGCCACTCATGCCAGTGGTTTGCCACTACTGCTCTAGAATGTAAATTTAAAGTGGCATACAATCAAAATAAATTGTTCATGGTTCAGATAGAAGTGAACTGAAAAGTTTATTAACCCCTTAATGACCGATGTACCCTGTGCGTTGCATGGTCCTTAAGGGGTTTCCTAGTGCAGCTTTCCCAGAAGCAGCAACAACAACAAGACCTGCACTATAAAGAGGGCTAACTAACAACAGCCGACTTACCTTTTACAAATGCATACTATTATATTCTCTTGGTATGCATGGCAAGCATACCTAGGTAGGCTCAAGAGCAGCAACGCACTGCTGGTACCTAGCTGGTTAATAATAGCTAGCTACACAGATACGGTTCTTGTCATTGTCTCAACAGATATGTTCAGCTAGGTTTCAGTAGTGCATTGCTTTTCTGTAGCTGATTTTATCTATGTATTTAAAGAATTTTTCTTGTTTAAAAAGCTAGATAATCCCTTTATTACCAATTCCCCAGTTTTGCACTGTTATATTAATATACTTTTTACCTCTGTGATTATCTTGTATCTAAGCCTCTACAGACATCCCGTTTTTAAGTTCTTTTGACAGACTTGCATTTTAGCCAATCAGTGCTGACTCCACGTGCCTGAGCACAATGTTATCTATATGTCACACATGAACTAATGCCCTCTAGCTATGAAAAACTGTCAAAATGCCCTGAGATAAGAGGCTGCCTTCAAGGGCTTAGAAATTAGCATATGAGCCTACCTAGGTTTAGCTTTCAACAAAGAAAATTTGATGATGAAAGTCAATAGGAAAGTTGTTTAAAACTGCATGCCCTATCTGAATCATGAAAGTTTAATTTCGACTAGACTGTTCCTTTAACCTAATTGCAGGGGTTAATAAAATCCTCTAACACTGCACTTTTTATTTCGTAACTTCTATGTCACTTTAATGTGCGCCACAAGATACAATGGATACAGACTACAGGCGTGTGGGTTGTAGGTATCTGTCAAAGACGTTGCACAGTAATGTACGATTTTGTAGCGAGAAGAATACTATACACATTTCCTATCTAAAATATAGTTTATTGTGTTCCCTGAGACCATCAGATGTACCACCTGTCCCTATCCTAATGATCCTCTGCAGTCACTCTGCTTTTTGTTCTGTTACATAGAAACATAGAATTTGACGGTAGATAAGAACCAAAAAGGCCCATCAAGTCTACCCATATTACATGTTATTTTCTCCAACATTGGTGTGTCCGGTCCACGGTGTCATCCATTACTTGTGGGATATTCTCCTCCCCCACAGGGAAAGGCAAGGAGAGCACACAGCAAGAGCTGTCCATATAGTCCCTCCCAGGCTCCGCCCCCCCAGTCATTCTCCTTGCCGCTCTGAACAAGTAGCATCTCCTCGGGGATGGTGAGGAGTTTGTGGTGTTTAGTTGTAGTTTTTTATTCTTCTATCAAGAGTTTGTTATTTTAAAATAGTGCTGGTTTGTACTATTTACTCTGAAACAGAAAAGGATGAAGATTTCTGTTTGTGAGAGGAAGATGATTTTAGCAGACAGTAACTAAAATCGATTGCTGTTTCCACATAGGACTGTTGAGATGAAGTAACTTCAGTTGGGGGAAACAGTTAGCAGACTTTTCTGCTTAAGGTATGACTAGCCATATTTCTAACAAGACTGTGTAATGCTGGAAGGCTGTCATTTCCCCTCATGGGGATCGGTAAGCCATTTTCTTAGTCTCAAACAGAATAAAGGGCTTAATATGGGCTATAAAACTGGTAGACACTTTTATGGGCAAGATCGATTGCTTTATTTAAGTATTATATGCAGTTTGAAGTTGTATTTCACACTTTTATAACATTGGGGAACGTTTTTAGCACCAGGCACTTGTTAAGACACCTTCCCAGTCAGGAAGGGCCTTTCACTGTAGTAGGCAGAGCCTCATTTTCGCGCCATTACTGTGCAGTTAATTTTGAGTTCAGTACATGCAGCTGCATGTGTGAGGGTCTGGAATCCACTAAAAACGTTCCTAGAAGGCTTCATTTGGTATCATATACCCCCCTGGGATTGGTGAAGTTGCAGCAAAGGCTGTGGCTGGGACTGTAAGGGGGTTAAAATTAAAAACGGCTCCGGTTTCCACATTTTAAGGGTTAACAGTTTGAAAATTGGGGTGCAATACTTTGAATGTATTAAGACACTGTGGTGAAAATTTGGTAAAGATTGGATAATTCCTTCCTAGTTTTTCACATATTCAGTAATAAAGTGTGCCCTGTTTAACATTTAAAGAGACAGTAACGGTTTTGTTTTAAAACGGTTTTTGTGCTTTATTAACCAGTTTAAGCCTGTTTAACATGTCTGTACCTTCAGATAGATCATGTTCTGTATGTATGGTAGCCAATGTGGTTCCCCCTTCAAATATAGTGTGATAATTGTGCCATAGCGTCCAAACAAAGTAAGGACAGTACTGTCACAAATTGTAAAGTTGCCCAGGATGATTCCTCAGATGAAGGAAGTAGACATAGTTCTACATCATCTCCTTCTGTGTCTATACCAGTTATGCCCGCGCAGGCGACCCCTAGTACTTCTAGCACGCCAATGCTTGTTACTATACAGTAATTGACGGCAGTAATGGATAACTCCATAGCTAATATTTTATCCAAAATGCCAGCATTTCAGAGAAAGCGCGATTGCTCTGTTTTAAACACTGTAGAGCAGGAGGGCGCTGATGATAATTTTTCTGTCATACCCTCACACCAATCTGAAGTGGCAGTGAGGGAGGGTTTGTCAGATGAGGAAATTTCTGATACAGGAAGAATTTCTCATCAGGCAGAACCTGATGTTGTGACATTTAAATTTAAATTAGAGCATCTCCGCGCATTACTTAAGGAGGTGCTATCTACTCTGGATGATTGTGACAATCTGGTCAACCCAGAAAAATTGTGCAAGATGGACAGTTCCTTGAGGTCCCGGTGCACCCGGATGCTTTTCCGATACCTAAACGGGTGGCGGACATAGTGAATAAGGAGTGGGAGAAGCCAGGCATACCTTTTGTCCCTCCTCCTATATTTAAGAAATTGTTCCCTATGGTCGACCCCAGGAAGGACACATGGCAAACAGTCCCTAAGGTCGAGGGGGAGTTTTCTACTCTAGCCAAGCGCACGACCATTCCTATTGAGGACAATTGTGCTTTCAAAGATCCTATGGATAAAAAATTGGAGGGTTTGCTTAAAAAGATTTTTGTACAGCAAGGTTACCTCCTTCAACCTATTTTGTGCATTATTCCTGTCACTACAGCGGCATGGTTCTGGTTCGAGGAACTGGAAAAGTCGCTCAGTAGGGAGACTCCGTATGAGGAAGTCATGGATAGAATTTACGCACTTAAGTTAGCTAATTCCTTTATTTTAGACGCCGCTTTGCAGTTAGCGAGGTTAGCGGCAAAAAATTCAGGGTTTACAATTGTGGAGCGCAGAGCGCTCTGGCTAAGAATAAGTCCAATTTTCGTTCCTTTTGCAATTTCAGGAACGGACCGGCTTCCAACTCGGCAGCCTCTAGACAAGAGGGTAACGCTTCCCAGACTAAACCAGCTTGGAAATCAATGCAAGGCTGGAACAAGGGTAAACAGGCCAAGAAGCCTGCTGCTGCTACCAAGACAGCATGAAGAGGTAGCCCCCGATCCGGAACCGGATCTAGTAGGGGGCAGACTCTCTCTCTTTGCTCAGGCTTGGGCAAGAGATGTTCAGGATCCCTGGGCACTAGAAATAGTCTCTCAGGGTTATCTTCTAGAATTCAAGGAACTACCCCCAAGGGGAAGGTTCCACAGGTCTCACTTATCTTCAAACCAAGTAAAGAGACAGGCATTCTTACATTGTGTAGAAGACCTGTTAAAGATGGGAGTGATACACCCAGTTCCAACTGTGGAACAAGGTCAGGGGTTTTACTCAAATCTGTTTGTAGTTCCCAAAAAAAGAGGGAACTTTCAGACCAATTCTGGATTTAAAAATTCTAAACAAATTTCTCAGAGTGCCATCGTTCAAAATGGAAACTATTCGAACGATTTTACCTACAATCCAGGAGGGTCAATTTATGACTACCGTGGATCTAAAGGATGCGTATCTGCATATTCCTATCCACAAAGATCATCATCAGTTTCTAAGGTTCGCCTTTCTGGATGTGGCTCTCCCATTCGGACTAGCCACTGCTCCAAGGATTTTCACAAAGGTGCTCGGGTCCCTTCTAGCGGTTCTAAGACCCAGGGGCATTGCAGTGGCACCTTACTTGGACGACATCCTAATTCAAGCGTTGTCTCTTTCAAAGACAAAGGCTCACACAGACATTGTTCTAGCCTTTCTCAGATCTCACGGGTGGTAGGTGAACATAGAAAAAAGTTCCCCGTCTCCGTCAATAAGAGTGCCTTTCTTGGGAACAATAATAGATTCTTTAGAAATGAAGATTTTCCTGACAGATGTCAGAGAGTCAAAGCTTCTAAACGCTTTTCAAGTTCTTCACTCTGTTCTACGGCCTTCCATAGCTCAGTGCATGGAAGTAGTAGGGTTTTTTGGTTGCAGCAATGGACATAGTTCCTTTTGCGCGAATTCATCTAAGACCATTACAACTGTGCATGCTCAAACAGTGGAATGGGGATTATACAGACTTGTCTCCAGTGATTCAAGTAGATCAGAAGACCAGAGACTCACTCCGTTGGTGGCTGACCCAGGATCACCTGTCCCAGGGAATGAGCTTCCGCAGACCAGAGTGAGTCATTGTCACGACCGATGCCAGTCTATTAGGCTGGGGCGCGGTCTGGGATTCCCTGAAAGCTCAGGGTCTATGGTCTCGGGAAGAGTCTCTTCTACAGATAAACATTCTGGAACTGAGAGCGATATTCAATGCTCTCCGGGCTTGGCCTCAACTAGCAAAGGCCAGATTCATAAGATTCCAATCAGACAACATGACGACTGTTGCTTACTTCAACCATCAGGGGGGGAACAAGGAGTTCCCTGGCGATGAGAGAGGTGACCAAGATCATCAAATGGGCGGAGGATCACTCCTGCCACCTGTCTGCGATCCACATCCCAGGAGTGGAAAACTGGGAGGCGGATTATCTGAATCGTCAGACCTTTCATCCGGGGGAGTGGGAACTCCACCCGGAGGTGTTTGCCCAGTTGACCCAATTATGGGGCATTGCAGACATGGATCTGATGGCGTCTCGTCAGATCTTCAAGGTTCCTTGCTACGGGTCCAGATCCAGGGATCCCAAGGCGACTCTAGTGGATGCATTAGTGGTGCCTTGGACTTTCAACCTAGCTTATGCGTTTCCACCGTTCCCTCTCATTCCCAGGCTGGTAGCCAGGATCAAACAGGAGAAGGCCTCTGTGATTTTGATAGCTCCTGCGTGGCCACGCAGGACTTGGTATGCAGACCTGGTGAATATGTCATCGGCTCCACCATGGAAGCTACCTTTGAGACAGGATCTTCTAGTACAAGGTCCATTCGAACATCCAAATCTAGTTTCTCTCCAGCTGACTGCTTGGAAATTGAACGCTTGATTTTGTCTAAGCGTGGGTTTTCGGATTCTGTGATAGATACTCTGGTACAAGCCAGAAAACCTGTGACTAGAAAGATTACCATAAAATATGGAAAAGATATATCTGTTGGTGTGAATCCAAGGGATTCCCATGGAGTAAGATTAAAATTCCTAGGATCCTTTCCTTTTTCCAAGAAGGTTTGGATAAGGGATTATCAGCGAGTTCTCTAAAAGGACAGATTTCTGCTTTATCTGTCTTGTTACACAAACGACTGGCAGCTGTGCCAGATGTTCAAGCTTTTGTTCAGGCTTTGGTCAGGATCAAGCCTGCTTACAGACCCTTGACTCCTCCCTGGAGTCTAAATTTGGTTCTTTCAGTTCTTCAAGGAGTTCCGTTTGAACCCTTACATTCCATAGATATCAAGTTGTTATCTTGGAAAATTCTGTTTTTGGTTGCTATTTCTTCTGCTAGAAGAGTTTCTGAATTATCTGCTCTGCAGTGTAATCCGCCCTATCTGGTGTTCCATTCAGATAAGGTTGTTTTGCGTACTAAACCTGGTTTCCTTCCAAAGGTTGTTTCCAACAAGAATATTAACCAGGAAATAGTTGTGCCTTCTTTGTGTCCGAATCCAGTTTCAAAGAAGGAACGCTTGTTAAACAATTTAGATGTAGTCCGTGCTTTAAAGTTCAATTTAGAAGCAACAAAGGAATTCAGACAAACGTCTTCTCTGTTTGTCGTTTATTCTGGCAAGAGGAGAGGTTAAAAAAGCTACTGCTACCTCTCTTTCCTTTTGGCTGAAAAGCATCATACGATTGGCTTACGAGACTGCCGGACGGCAGCCTCCTGAACGAATCACAGCTCACTCTACTAGGGCTGTGGCTTCCACATGGGCCTTCAAGAACGAGGCTTCTGTTGATCAGATATGTAAGGCAGCGACCTGGTCTTCTCTGCACACTGTCCAAATTCTACAAATTGGATACTTTTGCTTCTTCGGAGGCTATTTTTGGGAGAAAGGTTTTGCAAGCCGTGGTGCCTTCTGTTTAGGTAACCTGATTTGCTCCCTCCCTTCATCCGTGTCCTAAAGCTTTGGTATTGGTTCCCACAAGTAATGGATGACACCGTGGACCGGACACACCAATGTTGGAGAAAACAGAATTTATGCTTACCTGATAAATTACTTTCTCCAACGGTGTGTCCGGTCCATGGCCCGCCCTGGTTTTTTAATCAGGTTTGAAGAATTTCTTTCTCTATACACTACAGTCACCACGGCACCCTATAGTTTCTCCTTTTTTTCTCCTAACCGTCGGTCGAATGACTGGGGGGGGCGGAGCCTGGGAGGGACTATATGGACAGCTCTTGCTGTGTGCTCTCCTTGCCTTTCCCTGTGGGGGAGGAGAATATCCCACAAGTAATGGATGACACCGTGGACCGGACACACCGTTGGAGAAAGTAATTTATCAGGTAAGCATAAATTCTGTTTTTTCTTAGGATAGATAGCCTTATGCATGTCCCAGGCATTTTTTAATTCCTTTACAGTCTTTGTGTTTACCACCTCAAATGGAAGTTTATTCCATGAATCCACCACCCTTTCTGTAAAAAAAAATGCTTCCTTGAATTTCTCCTGAATCTGCTACCCTCTAACTTTAGATTGTGACCCCTTGTTTTGGCATTTATGTTTTTGTGAAAAATGCTTTCAGCTTCTATTTTATAAAGTCCCTTCATATTTTGAAGGTTTCTTTCATGTCACCTCTTTCGCTTCTATCCTCTAAACTACACATATTTAGATCATAGAGTCTTTCATTGTACGTTTTATATTTTAGACCATGTACCATTTTAGTAGCCCTCCTTTGTACAGCTTCTAGTTTATTTATATCCTTCTGAAGCTATGGTCTCCAGAACTGTACACAGTATTCCAGATTTGGCCAACTAATGATCTGTAAAGTGGCATAAGAACCTTGCTATTTCTGCTACTAATACCTCTTCCAATGCAACCAAGCATTGACTGGCCTTACTGGCTGCACTGCTGCATTGTGTAGCACATTTCATCTGAAATAATAATTCCCAAGTCCCTTTCTTGTTTAGTTACAGTCAGTAATGTACACTTGAGACTATCATTGGCCTTTGGGTTTTTGGATCCTATATGCATAATTTTGCTCTTGGTAATATTAAATTTCAGATCCCATTTATTTGACCAGTCCTCTAGTTTTTTTTAATATCACAGTTCATTTGATTAACCCCTCCTGGAACATATACCCTGTTACAAATTTTTGTATCATGAGCAAACAAGCAAACCTTTCCCTTAAAGGGACAGTCTAGTATAAATTAAACTTTCATTATTCAGATAGGACTTTTCATTTTAATCAACTTTCCAATTTACTTTTATCATCAAATTTGCTTTTTTCACTTGGTATTCTTAGTTTAAACTAAACATAGGTAGCTCATATGCTAATTTCTAAGCCTTTGAGGGCTGCCTCTTATCACATGCTTTTTAAATCTCTTTTCAACACAAAGAGACAGAAAATACACGTGGGCCATATAGATAACACTGTGCTCAGGCACAGAAAGTTATTTAAGATCTAGCACAATACAATGTTAAATTTAAGACAATAGATAATAAACAGTCACAATCATGTGATCAGGGGGCTGGAAGAAGGTCCCTAGATACAAGGTAATCACGTAGGTAAAAAGTATATTAATATAACTGTGTTGGTTATGCAAAACTGGGGAATGGGTAATAACAGAATTTATGCTTACTTGATAAATTACTTTCTCCAACGGTGTGTCCGGTCCACGGCGTCATCCTTACTTGTGGGATATTCTCTTCCCCAACAGGAAATGGCAAAGAGTCCCAGCAAAGCTGGTCACATGATCCCTCCTAGGCTCCGCCCACCCCAGTCATTCGACCGACGGACAGGAGGAAATATATATAGGAGAAACCATATGATACCGTGGTGACTGTAGTTAGAGAAAATAATTCATCAGACCTGATTAAAAAACCAGGGTGGGCCGTGGACCGGACACACCGTTGGAGAAAGTAATTTATCAGGTAAGCATAAATTCTGTTTTCTCCAACATTGGTGTGTCCGGTCCACGGCGTCATCCTTACTTGTGGCAACCAATACCAAAGCTTTAGGACACGGATGAAGGGAGGGAGCAAATCAGGTCACCTAAACGGAAGGAACCACAGCTTGCAAAACCTTTCTCCCAAAAATAGCCTCCGAAGAAGCAAAAGTATCAAATTTGTAAAATTTGGCAAAAGTGTGCAGTGAAGACCAAGTCGCTGGCTTACATATCTGGTCAACAGAAGCCTCGTTCTTGAAGGCCCATGTGGAAGCCACAGCCCTAGTGGAGTGAGCTGTGATTCTTTCGGGAGGCTGCCGTCCGGCAGTCTCATAAGCCAATCGGATAATGCTTTTAAGCCAAAAGGAAAGAGAGGTAGAAGTCGCTTTTTGACCTCTCCTTTTACCAGAATAAACAACAAACAGGGAAGATGTTTGTCTGAAATCTTTAGTAGCCTCTAAATAGAATTTTAGAGCACGGACTACGTCCAAATTGTGTAACAAAAGTTCCTTCTTTGAAACTGGATTCGGACACAAAGAAGGTACAACTATCTCCTGGTTAATATTTTTGTTAGAAACAACTTTCGGAAGAAAACCAGGCTTAGTACGCAAAACCACCTTATCTGCATGGAACACCAGATAGGGCGGAGAACACTGCAGAGCAGATAACTCTGAAACTCTTCTAGCAGAAGAAATTGCAACTAAAAACAAAACTTTCCAAGATAGTAACTTAATATCTATGGAATGTAAAGGTTCAAACGGAACCCCTTGAAGAACTGAAAGAACTAGATTTAGACTCCAGGGAGGAGTCAAAGGTCTGTAAACAGGCTTGATCCTAACCAGAGCCTGAACAAATGCTTGAACATCTGGCACAGCTGCCAGTCTTTTGTGAAGTAAAACAGATAAAGCAGAGATCTGTCCCTTTAGAGAACTTGCAGATAATCCTTTCTCCAAACCTTCTTGTAGAAAGGATAGAATCTTAGGAATTTTTATCTTGTTCCATGGGAATCCTTTGGAGTCACACCAACAGATATATTTTTTCCATATTTTATGGTAAATTTTTCTAGTTACAGGCTTTCTAGCCTGAATCAGAGTATCTATTACAGAATCTGAAAACCCACGCTTTGATAAAATCAAGCGTTCAATCTCCAAGCCGTCAGTTGGAGGGAAACCAGATTCGGATGTTCGAATGGACCCTGAACAAGAAGGTCCTGTCTCAAAGGTAGCTTCCATGGTGGAGCCGATGACATATTCACCAGGTCTGCATACCAAGTCCTGCGTGGCCACGCAGGAGCTATCAAGATCACCGAGGCCCTCTCCTGATTGATCCTGGCTACCAGCCTGGGAATGAGAGGAAATGGTGGGAATACATAAGCTAGATTGAAGGTCCAAGGTGCTACTAGTGCATCTACTAGAGTCGCCTTGGGATCCCTGGATCTGGACCCGTAGCAAGAAACCTTGACGTTCTGACGAGACGCCATCAGATCCATGTCTGGAATGCCCCATAATTGAGTTATTTGGGCAAAGATTTCCGGATGGAGTTCCCACTCCCCCGGATGGTATGTCTGACGACTCAGAAAATCCGCTTCCCAATTTTCCACTCCTGGGATGTGGATCGCAGACAAGTGGCAGGAGTGATCCTCCGCCCATTGAATTATCTTGATCACTTCTTTCATCGCCAGGGAACTCCTTGTTCCCCCCTGATGATTGATATATGCAACGGTCGTCATGTTGTCTGATTGAAACCTTATGAATTTGGCCTTTGCTAGTTGAGGCCAAGCTCTGAGAGCATTGAATATCGCTCTCAGCTCCAGAATGTTTATCGGGAGAAGAGACTCTTCCCGAGACCATAGACCCTGAGCTTTCAGGGATTCCCAGACCGCGCCCCAGCCCACTAGACTGGCGTCGGTCGTGACAATGACCCACTCTGGTCTGCGGAAGCTCAATCCCTGTGACAGATTGTCCAGGGTCAGCCACCAACGGAGTGAATCTCTGGTCTTTTGATCTACTTGAATCATCGGAGACAAGTCTGTATAATCCCCATTCCACTGTCTGAGCATGCACAGTTGTAATGGTCTTAGATGAATTCGTGCAAAAGGAACTATGTCCATTGTTGCAACCATCAATCCTATTACTTCCATGCACTGCGCTATGGAAGGACGAGGAACAGAATGAAGTACTTGACAAGAGCTTAGAAGTTTTGATTTTCTGACCTCTGTCAGAAAAATCCTCATGTCTAAGGAATCTATTATTGTTCCCAAGAAGGGAACTCTTGTTGACGGGGACAGAGAACTTTTTTCTTTGTTCACCTTCCATCCGTGAGATCTGAGAAAGGCTAGGACGATGTCCGTATGAGCCTTTGCTTTTGACAGGGACGACGCTTGAATTAGGATGTCGTCCAAGTAAGGTACTACTGCAATGCCCCTTGGTCTTAGAACCGCTAGAAGGGACCCTAGTACCTTTGTGAAAATCCTTGGAGCAGTGGCTAATCCGAATGGAAGTGCCACAAACTGGTAATGCTTGTCCAGAAAAGCGAACCTTAGGAACTGATGATGTTCCTTGTGGATAGGAATATGTAGGTACGCATCCTTTAAATCCACGGTAGTCATAAATTGACCTTCCTGGATGGTGGGTAGGATCGTTCGAATAGTTTCCATTTTGAACGATGGTACCCTGAGAAATTTGTTTAGGATCTTCAGATCCAAAATTGGTCTGAATGTTCCCTCTTTTTTGGGAACTATGAACAGATTGGAATAAAATCCCATTCCTTGTTCTCTTATTGGAACTGGATGTATCACTCCCATCTTTAACAGGTCTTCTACACAATGTAAGAATGCCTGTCTCTTTATTTGGTTTGAAGATAAGTGAGACCTGTGGGGGTAGTTCCTTGAATTCCAGGAGATAACCTTGAGAAACTATTTCTAGCGCCCAAGGATCCTGAACATCTCTTGCCCAAGCCTGAGCAAAGAGAGAGAGTCTGCCCCCCACTAGATCCGGTCCCGGATCGGGGGCTATCCCTTCATGCTGTTTTGGTAGCAGTGGTAGGCTTCTTGGCCTGCTTACCCTTGTTCCAGCCTTGCATTGGTTTCCAGGCTGGTTTGGGTTGTGAAGTATTACCCTCTTGCTTAGAGGATGCAGAATTAGAGGCTGGTCCGTTTCTGCGAAAGGGACGAAAATTAGGCTTATTTTTAGCCTTAAAAGACCTATCCTGTGGGAGGGCGTGGCCCTTTCCCCAGTGATGTCTGAAATAATCTCTTTCAAATCTGGTCCAAATAATGTTTTACCTTTGAAAGGAATGTTAAGCAATTTTGTCTTGGAAGACACATCCGCTGACCAAGACTTTAGCCAAAGCGCTCTGCGCGCCACTATAGCAAACCCTGAATTTTTCGCCGCTAATCTAGCTAATTGCAAAGCGGCATCTAAAACAAAAGAGTTAGACAATTTAAGTGCTTGAACTCTGTCCATAACCTCCTCATACGAAGATTCTTTACTGAGCGACTTTTCTAGTTCCTCGAACCAGAAACACGCTGCCGTAGTGACAGGAACAATGCATGAAATTGGTTGTAGAAGGTAACCTTGCTGTACAAAAAACATAATTTATGTAAGAACTTACCTGATAAATTCATTTCTTTCATATTAGCAAGAGTCCATGAGCTAGTGACGTATGGGATATACATTCCTACCAGGAGGGGCAAAGTTTCCCAAACCTCAAAATGCCTATAAATACACCCCTCACCACACCCACAATTCAGTTTAACGAATAGCCAAGAAGTGGGGTGATAAAAAAGTGCGAAAGCATATAAAATAAGGAATTGGAATAATTGTGCTTTATACAAAATCATAACCACCACAAAAAAAGGGCGGGCCTCATGGACTCTTGCTAATATGAAAGAAATGAATTTATCAGGTAAGTTCTTACATAAATTATGTTTTCTTTCATGTAATTAGCAAGAGTCCATGAGCTAGTGACGTATGGGATAATGACTACCCAAGAAGTGGATCTTTCCACACAAGAGTCACTAGAGAGGGAGGGATAAAATAAAGACAGCCAATTCCTGCTGAAAATAATCCACACCCAAAATAAAGTTTAACGAAAAACATAAGCAGAAGATTCAAACTGAAACCGCTGCCTGAAGTACTTTTCTACCAAAAACTGCTTCAGAAGAAGAAAATACATCAAAATGGTAGAATTTAGTAAAAGTATGCAAAGAGGACCAAGTCGCTGCTTTGCAGATCTGGTCAACCGAAGCTTCATTCCTAAACGCCCAGGAAGTAGAAACTGACCTAGTAGAATGAGCTGTAATTCTCTGAGGCGGAGTTTTACCCGACTCAACATAGGCAAGATGAATTAAAGATTTCAACCAAGATGCCAAAGAAATGGCAGAAGCTTTCTGGCCTTTTCTAGAACCGGAAAAGATAACAAATAGACTAGAAGTCTTACGAAAAGATTTCGTAGCTTCAACATAATATTTCAAAGCTCTAACAACATCCAAAGAATGCAACGATTTCTCCTTAGAATTCTTAGGATTAGGACATAATGAAGGAACCACAATTTCTCTACTAATGTTGTTGGAATTCACAACTTTAGGTAAAAATTCAAAAGAAGTTCGCAACACCGCCTTATCCTGATGAAAAATCAGAAAAGGAGACTCACAAGAAAGAGCAGATAATTCAGAAACTCTTCTGGCAGAAGAGATGGCCAAAAGGAACAAAACTTTCCAAGAAAGTAATTTAATGTCCAATGAATGCATAGGTTCAAACGGAGGAGCTTGAAGAGCTCCCAGAACCAAATTCAAACTCCAAGGAGGAGAAATTGACTTAATGACAGGTTTTATACGAACCAAAGCTTGTAAAAAACAATGAATATCAGGAAGAATAGCAATCTTTCTGTGAAAAAGAACAGAAAGAGCAGAGATTTGTCCTTTCAAAGAACTTGCGGACAAACCTTTATCTAAACCATCCTGAAGGAACTGTAAAATTCTCGGTATTCTAAAAGAATGCCAGGAAAAATGATGAGAAAGACACCAAGAAATATAAGTCTTCCAGACTCTATAATATATCTCTCGAGATACAGATTTACGAGCCTGTAACATAGTATTAATCACAGAGTCAGAGAAACCTCTTTGACCAAGAATCAAGCGTTCAATCTCCATACCTTTAAATTTAAGGATTTCAGATCCTGATGGAAAAAAGGACCTTGTGACAGAAGGTCTGGTCTTAACGGAAGAGTCCACGGTTGGCAAGAGGCCATCCGGACAAGATCCGCATACCAAAACCTGTGAGGCCATGCCGGAGCTACCAGCAGAACAAACGAGCATTCCTTCAGAATCTTGGAGATTACTCTTGGAAGAAGAACTAGAGGCGGAAAGATATAGGCAGGATGATACTTCCAAGGAAGTGATAATGCATCCACTGCCTCCGCCTGAGGATCCCGGGATCTGGACAGATACCTGGGAAGTTTCTTGTTTAGATGGGACGCCATCAGATCTATTTCTGGAAGTTCCCACATTTGAACAATCTGAAGAAATACCTCTGGGTGAAGAGACCATTCGCCCGGATGCAACGTTTGGCGACTGAGATAATCCGCTTCCAAATTGTCTACACCTGGGATATGAACCGCAGAGATTAGACAGGAGCTGGATTCCGCCCAAACCAAAATTCGAGATACTTCTTTCATAGCCAGAGGACTGTGAGTCCCTCCTTGATGATTGATGTATGCCACAGTTGTGACATTGTCTGTCTGAAAACAAATGAACGATTCTCTCTTCAGAAGAGGCCAAAACTGAAGAGCTCTGAAAATTGCACGGAGTTCCAAAATATTGATCGGTAATCTCACCTCCTGAGATTCCCAAACTCCTTGTGCCGTCAGAGATCCCCACACAGCTCCCCAACCTGTGAGACTTGCATCTGTTGAAATTACAGTCCAGGTCGGAAGCACAAAAGAAGCCCCCTGAATTAAACGATGGTGATCTGTCCACCATGTTAGAGAGTGTCGAACAATCGGTTTTAAAGATATTAATTGAGATATCTTCGTGTAATCCTTGCACCATTGCTTCAGCATACAGAGCTGAAGAGGTCGCATGTGAAAACGAGCAAAGGGGATCGCGTCCGATGCAGCAGTCATAAGACCTAGAATTTCCATGCATAAGGCTACCGAAGGGAATGATTGAGACTGAAGGTTTCGACAAGCTGTAATCAACTTTAGACGTCTCTTGTCTGTTAAAGACAGAGTCATGGACACTGAATCCATCTGGAAACCCAGAAAGGTTACCCTTGTCTGAGGAATCAAAGAACTTTTTGGTAAATTGATCCTCCAACCATGATCTTGAAGAAACAACACAAGTCGATTCGTATGAGATTCTGCTAAACGTAAAGACTGAGCAAGTACCAAGATATCGTCCAAATAAGGAAATACCACAATACCCTGTTCTCTGATTACAGACAGCAGGGCACCGAGAACCTTTGTAAAAATTCTTGGAGCTGTAGCTAGGCCAAACGGCAGAGCCACAAACTGGTAATGCTTGTCCAGAAACGAGAATCTCAGAAACTGATAATGATCTGGATGAATCGGAATATGCAGATATGCATCCTGTAAATCTATTGTGGACATATAATTCCCTTGCTGAACAAAAGGTAAGATAGTCCTTACAGTTACCATCTTGAACGTTGGTATCCTTACATAACGATTCAATATTTTTAGATCCAGAACTGGTCTGAAAGAATTCTCCTTCTTTGGTACAATGAAGAGATTTGAATAAAACCCCATCCCCTGTTCCAGAACTGGAACTGGCATAATTACTCCAGTCAACTCTAGATCTGAAACACATTTCAGAAATGCTTGAGCTTTTACTGGATTTACTGGGACACGGGAAAGAAAAAATCTCTTTGCAGGAGGTCTCAACTTGAAACCAATTCTGTACCCTTCTGAAACAATGCTCTGAATCCAAAGATTGTGAACAGAATTGATCCAAATTTCCTTGAAAAAACGTAACCTGCCCCCTACCAGCTGAGCTGGAATGAGGGCCGCACCTTCATGTGGACTTAGAAGCAGGCTTTGCCTTTCTAGCTGGCTTGGATTTATTCCAAACTGGAGATGGTCTCCAAACTGAAACTGCTCCTGAGGATGAAGGATCAGGCTTTTGTTCTTTGTTGAAACGAAAGGAACGAAAACGATTATTAGCCCTGTTTTTACCTTTAGATTTTTTATCCTGTGGTAAAAAAGTTCCTTTCCCACCAGTAACAGTTGAAATAATGGAATCCAACTGAGAACCAAATAATTTGTTACCCTGGAAAGATATGGAAAGTAAAGTTGATTTAGAAGCCATATCAGCATTCCAAGTTTTAAGCCATAAAGCTCTTCTAGCTAAAATAGCTAGAGACATAAACCTGACATCAACTCTGATAATATCAAAAATGGCATCACAGATAAAATTATTAGCATGTTGAAGAAGAATAATAATATCATGAGAATCACGATGTGTTACTTGTTGCGCTAAAGTTTCCAACCAAAAAGTTGAAGCTGCAGCAACATCAGCCAAAGATATAGCAGGTCTAAGAAGATTACCTGAACACAGATAAGCTTTTCTTAGAAAGGACTCAATTTTCCTATCTAGAGGATCCTTAAACGAAGTACCATCTGACGTAGGAATAGTAGTACGTTTAGCAAGGGTAGAAATAGCCCCATCAACTTTAGGGATCTTGTCCCAAAATTCTAGTCTGTCAGACGGCACAGGATATAATTGCTTAAAACGTTTAGAAGGAGTAAATGAATTACCCAAATTATCCCATTCTTTGGAAATTACTGCAGAAATAGCATCAGGGACAGGAAAAACTTCTGGAATAACTACAGGAGATTTAAAAACCTTATTTAAACGTTTAGATTTAGTATCAAGAGGACCAGAATCCTCTATTTCTAAAGCAATTAGGACTTCTTTAAGTAAAGAACGAATAAATTCCATTTTAAATAAATATGAAGATTTATCAGCATCAACCTCTGAGACAGAATCCTCTGAACCAGAGGAATCATCAGAATCAGAATGATGATGTTCAGTTAAAAATTCATCTGTAGGGAGAGAAGTTTTAAAAGATTTTTTACGTTTACTAGAAGGAGAAATAACAGACATAGCCTTCTTTATGGATTCAGAAACAAAATCTCTTATATTATCAGGAACATTCTGCACCTTAGATGTTGAAGGAACTGCAACAGGCAATGGTACTTTACTAAAGGAAATATTATCTGCTTAACAAGTTTGTCATGACAATCAATACAAACAACAGCTGGAGAAATAGCTACCAAAAGTTTACAGCAGATACACTTAGCTTTGGTAGATTCAGTACTTGACAGCGATTTTCCTGTAGTATCTTCTGACTCAGATGCAACGTGAGACATCTTGCAATATGTAAGAGAAAAAACAACATATATATAAAGCAAAATTGATCAAATTCCTTTCAGGAATGGGAAAAAATGCCAAAGAACAAGCTTCTAGCAACCAGAAGCAATAAAAAATGAGACTTAAATAATGTGGAGACAAAAGTGACGCCCATATTTTTTCGCGCCAAATAAGACGCCCACATTATTTGGCGCCTAAATGCTTTTTGGCGCCAAAAATGACGCCACATCCGGAACGCCGACATTTTTGGCGCAAAATAACGTAAAAAAATGACGCAACTTCCGGCGACACGTATGACGCCGGAAACGGAAATAGAATTTTTGCTCCAAAAAAGTCCGCGCCAAGAATGACGCAATAAAATGAAGCATTTTCAGCCCCCGCGAGCCTAACAGCCCACAGGGAAAAAGTCAAATTTTAAGGTAAGAAAAATGTTAAAATGCATTATCCCAAATATGAAACTGACTGTCTGAAAATAAGGAAAGTTGAACATTCTGAGTCAAGGCAAATAAATGTTTGAATACATATATTTAGAACTTTATAAACAAAGTGCCCAACCATAGCTAGGAGTGTCACAGAAAATAAGACTTACTTACCCCAGGACACTCATCTACATATAGTAGATAGCCAAACCAGTACTGAAACGAGAATCAGCAGAGGTAATGGTATATATAAGAGTATATCGTCGATCTGAAAAGGGAGGTAAGAGATGAATCTCTACGACCGATAACAGAGAACCTATGAAATAGACCCCTTAGAAGGAGATCACTGCATTCAAATAGGCAATACTCCTCACATCCCTCTGACATTCACTGCACGCTGAGAGGAAAACCGGGCTCCAACTTGCTGCGGAGCGCATATCAACGTAGAATCTAGCACAAACTTACTTCACCACCTCCATCGGAGGCAAAGTTTGTAAAAACTGAATTGTGGGTGTGGTGAGGGGTGTATTTATAGGCATTTTGAGGTTTGGGAAACTTTGCCCCTCCTGGTAGGAATGTATATCCCATACGTCACTAGCTCATGGACTCTTGCTAATTACATGAAAGAAATCTTTTTAAGCAAACCCTCTAATTTTTTATCCATAGGATCTTTGAAAGCACAACTATCTTCGATAGGAATAGTAGTGCGTTTGTTTAGAGTAGAAACCGCCCCCTCGACCTTGGGAACTGTCTGCCATAAGTCCTTTCTGGGGTCGACTATAGGAAATAATTTCTTAAATATAGGGGGGGGGAACAAAAGGTATGCCGGACTTTTCCCACTCTTTATTTACTATGTCCGCCACCCGCTTGGGTATAGGAAAAGCGTCGGGGGGCACCGGAACCTCTAGGAACTTGTCCATCTTACATAATTTCTCTGGAATGACCAAATTGTCACAATCATCCAGAGTAGATAACACCTCCTTAAGCAGTGCGCGGAGATGTTCTAATTTAAATTTAAATGTCACAACATCAAGTTCAGCTTGATGAGAAATTTTTCCTGAATCTGAGATTTCTCCATCAGACAAGACCTCCCTCATGGCCCCTTGAGATTGGTGTGAGGGTATGTCAGAACAGTTATCATCAGCGCCCTCTTGCTCTTCAATGTTTAAAACAGAGCAATCGCGCTTTCTCTGATAAGTAGGCATTTTGGATTAAAGATTTGCTATGGAGTTATCCATTACAGCCGTTAATTGTTGCATGGTAATAAGTATTGGCACACTAGATGTACTAGGGGCCTCCTGTGTGGGCAAAACTGGTGTAGACACAGTAGGGGATGATTTAGTATCATGTTTACTCCCCTCATTTGAGGAATCATCTTGGGCAATATCATTATCTGTGGCATTACTGTCCTTACTTTGTTTGGACACTATGGCACAATTATCACATAAATTTAAATGGGGAGACACATTGGCTTTCATACATATAGAACATAGCTTATCTGATGGTACAGACATGTTAAACAGGCTTAAACTTGTCAACAAAGCACAAAAAAACGTTTTAAAATAAAACCGTTACTGTCTCTTTAAATTTCAAACTGAAAACACTTTATTACTGAATATGTGAAAAAGTATGAAGGAATTGTTCAAAAATTACCAAAATTTCACCACAGTGTCTTAAAGCATTAAAAGTATTGCACACCAAATTTCAGAGCTTTAACCCTTAAAATAACGGAACCGGAGCCGTTTTTAAATTTAACCCCTATACAGTCCCAGCTATATGCTTTGCTGAGACCCAACCAAGCCCAGAGGGGAATACGATACCAAATGACGCCTTCTAGAAGCTTTTTTAGTGATTCTTAGATCCTCACACATGCATCTGCATGCCTTGCTCTCCAAAAACAACTGCGCAGTAATGGCGCGAAAATGAGGCTCAGTCTATAACTAGAAAGGCCCCCAGACTAAAAAAGGTGTCCAACACAGTGCCTGCCGTTTTTTAAACGTTCCCCAAGATTATAATGCCAATTATTAGCTAGAATCTGCATAATATGCCCCAATAAAACAATCGTTTTAGCCCATAAAAATGTCTACCAGTTTTTAAGCCCTTTTTTAAGCCCTTTATTCTTTTATGTTTGACTAAGAAAATGGCTTACCGGTCCCCATGAGGGGAAATGACAGCCTTCCAGCATTACATGGTCTTGTTAGAAATATGGCTAGTCATACCTTAAGCAGAAAAGTCTGCTAACTGTTTCCCCCAACTGAAGTTACTTCATCTCAACAGTCCTGTGTGGAAACAGCAATCGATTTTAGTTACTGTCTGCTAAAATCATCTTCCTCTCACAAACAGAAATCTTCATCCTTTTCTGTTTCAGAGTAAATAGTACATACCAGCACTATTTTAAAATAACAAACACTTGATAGAAGAATAAAAACTACATTTAAACACCAAAAAACTCTTAACCATCTCCGTGGAGATGTTGCCTGTGCAACGGCAAAGAGAATGACTGGGGTGGGCGGAGCCTAGGAGGGATCATGTGACCAGCTTTGCTGGGACTCTTTGCCATTTCCTGTTGGGGAAGAGAATATCCCACAAGTAAGGATGACGCCGTGGACCGGAAACACCAATGTTGGAGAAAACAGAATTTATGCTTACCTGATAAATTACTTTCTCCAACGGTGTGTCCGGTCCACGGCGTCATCCTTACTTGTGGGATATTCTCTTCCCCAACAGGAAATGGCAAAGAGCCCAGCAAAGCTGGTCACATGATCCCTCCTAGGCTCCGCCTTCCCCAGTCATTCGACCGACGTAAAGGAGGAATATGCATAGGAGAAATCATACGATACCGTGGTGACTGTAGTTAGAGAAAATAATTCATCAGACCTGATTAAAAAACCAGGGCGGGCCGTGGACCGGACACACCGTTGGAGAAAGTAATTTATCAGGTAAGCATAAATTCTGTTTTCTCCAACATAGGTGTGTCCGGTCCACGGCGTCATCCTTACTTGTGGGAACCAATACCAAAGCTTTAGGACACGGATGATGGGAGGGAGCAAATCAGGTCACCTAGATGGAAGGCACCACGGCTTGCAAAACCTTTCTCCCAAAAATAGCCTCAGAAGAAGCAAAAGTATCAAATTTGTAAAATTTGGTAAAAGTGTGCAGTGAAGACCAAGTCGCTGCCTTACATATCTGATCAACAGAAGCCTCGTTCTTGAAGGCCCATGTGGAAGCCACAGCCCTAGTGGAGTGAGCTGTGATTATTTCAGGAGGCTGCCGTCCGGCAGTCTCATAAGCCAATCTGATGATGCTTTTAAGCCAAAAAGAGAGAGAGGTAGAAGTTGCTTTTTGACCTCTACTTTTACCAGAATAAACAACAAACAGGGAAGATGTTTGTCTGAAATCCTTTGTAGCCTCTAAATAGAATTTTAGAGCACGAACTACATCCAAATTGTGCAACAAACGTTCCTTCTTTGAAACTGGATTCGGACACAAAGAAGGCACAACTATCTCCTGGTTAATATTTTTGTTAGAAACAACTTTCGGAAGAAAACCAGGTTTAGTACGCAAAACCACCTTATCTGCATGGAACACCAGATAAGGAGGAGAACACTGCAGAGCAGATAACTCTGAAACTCTTCTAGCAGAAGAAATTGCAACCAAAAACAAAACTTTCCAAGATAATAACTTAATATCTACGGAATGTAAGGGTTCAAACGGAACCCCTTGAAGAACTGAAAGAACTAAATTGAGACTCCAAGGAGGAGTCAAAGGTTTGTAAACAGGCTAGATTCTAACCAGAGCCTGAACAAAAGCTTGAACATCTGGCACAGCCGCCAGCTTTTTGTGAAGTAAAACAGATAAAGCAGAAATCTGTCCCTTCAAAGAACTTGCAGATAATCCTTTCTCCAAACCCTCTTGTAGAAAGGATAGAATTTTAGGAATTTTTACCCTGTTCCATGGGAATCCTTTCGATTCGCACCAACAGATATATTTCTTCCATACTTTATGGTAAATTTTTCTAGTTACAGGCTTTCTAGCCTGAATAAGAGTATCAATGACAGAATCTGAGAACCCACGCTTTGATAAAATCAAGCGTTCAATCTCCAAGCAGTCAGTTGGAGTGAGGCCAGATTCGGATGTTCGAACGGACCTTGAACAAGAAGGTCCCGTCTCAAAGGTAGCTTCCATGGTGGAGCCGATGACATATTCACCAGGTCTGCATACCAAGTTCTGCGTGGCCACGCAGGAGCTATCAAGATCACCGAAGCCCTCTCCTGATTCATCCTGGCTACCAGCCTGGGAATGAGAGGAAACGGTGGGAATACATAGGCTAGGTTGAAGGTCCAGGGCGCTACTAGTGCATCTACTAGAGTCGCCTTGGGATCCCTGGATCTGGACCCGTAGCAAGGAACCTTTAAGTTCTGACGAGACGCCATCAGATCCATGTCTGGAATGCCCCATAATTGAGTTATGTGGGCAAAGATTTCCGGATGGAGTTCCCACTCCCCCGGATGAAATGTCTGACGACTCAGAAAATCCGCTTCCCAATTTTCCACTCCTGGGATGTGGATTGCAGACAAGTGGCAGGAGTGAATCTCCGCCCATTGAATTACTTTGGTCACTTCTTCCATCGCCAGGGAACTCCTTGTTCCCCCCTGATGGTTGATATATGCAACAGTCGTCATGTTGTCTGATTGAAACCTTATGAATTTGGCCTTTGCTAGTTGAGGCCAAGCCTTGAGAGCATTGAATATCGCTCTCAGTTCCAGAATGTTTATCGGGAGAAGAGATTCTTCCCGAGACCATAGACCCTGAGCTTTCAGGGAGTTCCAGACCGCGCCCCAGCCCACCAGACTGGCGTCGGTCGTGACAATGACCCACTCTGGTCTGCGGAAGCTCATCCCTTGAGACAGGTTGTCCAGGGTCAGCCACCAACGGAGTGAATCTCTGGTCCTCTGATCTACTTGGATCGTCGAAGGACAAGTCTGTATAATCCCCATTCCACTGTCTGAGCATGCACAGTTGTAATGGTCTTAGATGAATTCGCGCAAAAGGAACTATGTCCATTGCCGCAACCATCAAACCTATTACTTCCATGCACTGCGCTATGGAAGGAAGAAGAACAGAATGAAGTACTTGACAAGAGCTTCGAAGTTTTGATTTTCTGGCCTCTGTCAGAAAAATCTTCATTTCTAAGGAGTCTATTATTGTTCCCAGGAAGGGAACTCTTGTTGACGGGAATAGAGAACTTTTTTCTACGTTCACTTTCCACCCGTGAGATCTGAGAAAGGCTAGGCCAATGTCCGTATGAGCCTTTGCTTGTGGCAGAGACGACGCTTGAATTAGAATGTCGTCCAAGTAAGGTACTACTGCAATGCCCCTTGGCCTTAGCACCGCTAGAAGGGACCCTAGTACCTTTGTGAAAATTCTTGGAGCAGTGGCTAATCCGAATGGAAGTGCCACAAACTGGTAATGCTTGTCCAGAAAGGCGAATCTTAGGAACCGATGATGTTCCTTGTGGATAGGAATATGTAGATACGCATCCTTTAAATCCACCGTGGTCATGAATTGACCTTCCTGGATGGTAGGAAGAATTGTCCGAATGGTTTCCATTTTGAACGATGGAACCCTGAGAAATTTGTTTAGGATCTTGAGATCCAAAATTGGCCTGAATGTTCCCTCTTTTTTGGGAACTATGAACAGATTGGAGTAAAACCCCATCCCTTGTTCTCCTAATGGAACAGGATGAATCGCTCCCATTTTTAACAGGTCTTCTACACAATGTAAGAATGCCTGTCTTTTAATTTGGTCTGAAGACAATTGAGACCTGTGGAACCTTCCCCTTGGGGGTAGTTCCTTTAATTCCAGGAGATAACCTTGAGAAACTATTTCTAGCGCCCAAGGATCCTGAACATCTCTTGCCCAAGCCTGAGCGAAGAGAGAGAGTCTGCCCCCCACCAGATCCGGTCCCGGATCGGGGGCCAGCATCTCATGCTGTCTTGGTAGCGGTAGCAGGCTTCTTGGCCTGCTTACCTTTGTTCCAGCCTTGCATCGGTCTCCAGGCTGGCTTGGTTTGAGAAGAATTACCCTCTTGCTTAGAGGATGTAGAATTTGAGGCTGGTCCGTTTCTGCGAAAGGGACGAAAATTTGTTTTATTTTTAGCCTTAAAAGACCTATCCTGAGGAAGGGCATGGCCCTTTCCCCCAGTGATGTCTGAAATAATCTCTTTCAAGTCAGGGCCAAACAGCGTTTTCCCCTTGAAAGGGATGTTAAGCAATTTGTTCTTGGAGGACACATCCGCTGACCAAGACTTTAGCCAAAGCGCTCTGCGCGCCACAATAGCAAAACCTGAATTTTTCGCCGCTAATCTAGCTAATTGCAAAGTGGCGTCTAAGGTAAAAGAGTTAGCCAATTTAAGTGCTTGAACTCTGTCCATAACCTCCTCATAAGAAGATGCTTTATTGAGCGACTTTTCTAGTTCTTCGAACCAGAAACACGCTGCTGTAGTGACAGGAACAATGCATGAAATTGGTTGTAGAAGGTAACCTTGCTGAACAAACATCTTTTTAAGCAAACCCTCTAATTTTTTATCCATAGGATCTTTGAAAGCACAACTATCTTCTATAGGGATAGTGGTGCGTTTGTTTAGAGTAGAAACCGCCCCCTCGACCTTGGGGACTGTCTGCCATAAGTCCTTCCTGGGGTCGACCATAGGAAATAATTTCTTAAATATAGGGGGAGGGACAAAAGGTATGCCGGGCCTTTCCCATTCTTTATTTACAATGTCCGCCACCCGCTTGGGTATAGGAAAAGCGTCGGGGGGCACCGGAACCTCTAGGAACTTGTCCATCTTACATAATTTCTCTGGAATTACCAAATTGTCACAATCATCCAGAGTAGATAACACCTCCTTAAGCAGAGCGCGGAGATGTTCCAATTTAAATTTGAATGTAATAACGTCAGGTTCAGCTTGTTGAGAAATTTTTTCTGAATCTGAAATTTCTCCCTCAGACAAAACCTCCCTGGCCCCTTCAGACTGGTGTAAGGGCATGTCAGAACCATTATCATCAGCGTCCTCATGCTCTTCAGTATCTAAAACAGAGCAGTCACGCTTTCGCTGATAAGTGGGCATTTTGGCTAAAATGTTTTTAATAGAATTATCCATTACAGCCGTTAATTGTTGCATAGTAAGGAGGATTGGCGCACTAGATGCACTAGGGACCTCCTGAGTGGGCAAGACTGGTGTAGACATGGAAGGAGATGATGCAGTACCATGCTTACTCCCCTCACTTAAGGAATCAGTTTGGGCAACATTATTATCAGTGGCATCATTGTCCCTACTTTGTTTGTCACATTCATCACATATATTTAAATGGAGAGGAACCTTGGCTTCCGAACATACAGAACATCGTCTATCTGATAGTTCAGACATGTTAATAGGCATAAACTTGATAACAAAGCACAAAAAACGTTTTAAAATAAAACCGTTACTGTCTCTTTAAATTTTAAACTGAACACACTTTATTACTGAATATGCGCAAAAGTATGAAGGAATTGTTCAAAATTCACCAAAATTTCACCACAGTGTCTTAAAGCCTTAAAAGTATTGCACACCAAATTTGAAAGCTTTAACTCTTAAAATAACGGAACCGGAGCAGTTTTTACATTTAACCCCTATACAGTCCCTGGTATCTGCTTTGCTGAGACCCAACCAAGCCCAGAGGGGAATTCAAATGACGCCTTCAATAAGCTTTTTCAGTGGATCTGAGCTCCTCACACATGCATCTGCATGCCTTGCTTCTCAAAAACAACTGCGCATTAGTGGCGCGAAAATGAGGCTCTGCCTATGACTAGAAAAGGCCCCCAGTGAAAAAGGTGTCCAATACAGTGCCTGCCGTTTTTTTAACAGAATTCCCAAGATTAAAATAACTCTTCAAAGTTATAAACCATTAAATATGCTTATAAAGTAATCGTTTTAGCCCAGAAAAATGTCTACCAGTCTTTAAAGCCCTTGTGAAGCCCTTTATTCTTATATTAAAAATTAAGAAAATGGCTTACCGGATCCCATAGGGAAAATGACAGCTTCCAGCATTACCAAGTCTTGTTAGAAATGGGTCATACCTCAAGCAGCAAAAGTCTGCTCACTGTTTCCCCCAACTGAAGTTAATTCATCTCAACAGTCCTGTGTGGAAACAGCCATCGATGTTAGTAACGGTTGCTAAAATCATTTTCCTCTTACAAACAGAAATCTTCATCTCCTTTCTGTTTCAGAGTAAATTGTACATACCAGCACTATTTTAAAATAACAAACTCTTGATTGAAGAATAAAAACTACATTTAAACACCAAAAAACTCTTAGCCATCTCCGTGGAGATGTTGCCTGTGCAACGGCAAAGAGAATGACTGGGGAAGGCGGAGCCTAGCAGGGATCATGTGACCAGCTTTGCTGGGCTCTTTGCCATTTCCTGTTGGGGAAGAGAATATCCCACAAGTAAGGATGACGCCGTGGACCGGACACACCTATGTTGGAGAAAAAGGGATTATCTATCTTTTAAAACAATAACAATTCTATAGTAGACTGTCCCTTTAAGCCCACTGTTATCTCTCTACCTTCCTTCCTGCTTCATCTGGGCCTGGCTCCCTCCGACTCCCTGTGCACGATGCTTTGTCACTGACAGGCATCACTCATGGGTGAATATCAGACACATCACAATAAAAACATCAAGTGGCATCTGGATTTACATTCATCACAAGGATATTCAGCGGACCGAGTGTATAACATTATGATTTATAAAATGTTGGCCTGGTTCCTGAATCTTAAACAAACTGTATCATGTTTTTCCCTAGAATGTCTCGTGCTATGTTGTACAGACAATAAATATATATGGGCACGGTTTTTATCTACCTTCTTTACAGTCTGCCTTTGGTAAAATCTGTTCACTTGGCTTTAACAAGTGCTACATCCTATGCTTTGACTATAATCCGTCTGTCACAAAGATCTGTTGTCTTAATGTTGCATCTGTTAATGCTTTTTTCAGTAAGGTTCTTAAGACATCCACTATGTTAAAAAATGAATCATAATCCCATCTCACATTTTTCCCTTACAAAATGTTCATGCTTTAGAATGGCGCGTCCTACACTGCTTGATGGTCACTGAAAACGACTCAATCCTACAACTGAACTTGAATAAAATGATTTTGGGCCTCATTACATTTTGCTTGAGACATGCTATTCTGACTCTGGCACACTGCAGTCTCATTTCTGCTATAAAATGAAGCTAAAGTCCATTTTTGTTTAATGTAATACGCCTACATAAACCTAATGTTCTGTCTCAGTCTAGAACCTCAACTCTTCCTCTATTAACAGTCTTATAAACCACATTATCACTTACATCCTCTGATCTGCTTATTTTCATAAAACGTTTGTGAACTCCACCAGTGGCAATCATAAGCCACCCCGCTGTAATGTGGGATAACAGCATTCCTCACATGAACCTTTTTACATGATGTGACCTCCTACATTATGTAAATGCAACTTCTATTGCTATATATTGAAGGAGGTGTGCAGCATAAGAAAATCACCAATTCTTATTGTTTTACATTATCACATTAAAAGTACATTGCTTATTCAATAGTTCAATAAACCCATGTGCCAGTTTAATGGCGCCTTATAAAACCTGAGCATGGCCCCTGGGAATATAAGCCTTGATGTTGCCCCCAAAAGCAGTATCATCCAAATGCCTTAAATTATGCCAATTACAGTAGAGTTCTGAGCCACCTGCTCCTCTTTTTTTAATATTGCCATAAAACTGCAATTACTAGTGAAACATGCTGAGAATTGTAGTTCCTAGGCACTGAACACTACCTCATTTAGCTAAAGAGGCCTACTCTATGAAGGTAATGTGTGATGCAAAGTGATAAATAGGGTAGTTGTGGCCCCTGCACCACATATGGTATTGTTTTTATTTATTTTGGAACTGATGTGTCCCCATAGTAGGAGTCTGCTGTGCATCAGTCCTACTCATTTTATTTGTTGTTGTTTTTTAACTAATTGTTCCTCCAGTAGCAGTCTACTAAAACTATTTTGAATTCTAATAATCAGTTTCACTTGAACACAAGAGAAGATATGGGGTTGCACAGTCTATTTTGTTAGAGCATTTTATTTTTACATAAATTTCTTTCTCTTACACTGTTTAACTCCAGATGAGGATACAGATAGTGAGCCAATGAGTATTTTCCAGATTTTATCTTCATCTGGAGCAGAATGGGGAAGTTCTAGGATTGCAACATCATGGGAAATGTATTTTCAAAACCTCTTGAGGTCCACAATTGCTGACCCCTGAACTTGAGCCTGGATCAGACCTAAGAATGTGTGCCATAGATATTGTAGCACCAGGGAAAAGTCAAACTTAAAAAGTGTGCTTTTGGGTGTCCAACTAAAGTAAAGAGGGAGCCTTACAACTTACTTTAATCCGCCCCCGTGGCACTGTAAAGAAAAATAATTAGGAAATAAATTATTGTAAGCTTAATAGTCATAACTGTATATGCGGCCCATAAAGGGACATTAAACACTAAATACATGCTAGATAGAATGATGCATTCAAAGAAAAGATTAGTCCATGACTAACATGTAGATGTATTTTTTAAAGTTTCATTAGTTGTTTAAAAAGTGACAAAATAAGTGTAAAGTTTTAGTGTCTATAAAACACTGGGAGCTGCCATGTTGTAACTTGTGTTACCTTCTCTGCTGTGGCCAATTAGAGTCAGTTATAAATAGGTCACTAGAGTGTGCAGCCAATGGTTGTGCTGGATTTAACAGTGTTCTGCACTTCCATTTCTAACAGGAACTGAAAAGCTCACAATTTCAGAATGGAATTACAGGCAAAGAGGACAAAGTAAATAATAAAAGTATATTGCAGAGTTGTTTTATTATATACAATTTATCATTTTATATTACCATCTCAAAGTGTTTAATGTCCCTTTAAGGCTCCTAAAATATTCCCCCACGTGTTAGGAAGTTGACCATCTCTGATATAGAGCATTTTAATTTTTACATTGAAAAAGAAGTCCGATAAAAAATAGAAAGTCATAGCTTAAAGGGACAGTTTACCTAAAAATGTTCTTCCCTTTAATTTGTTCCAAATGATCTATGTTTCCTGCTGGAGTGTCAGGGATGCGCAATTCCTATTGCCCGAAGCCCGGGACATGCAGTTTTGTGCGCCGGGCATATGTTGTTTTTTTTACATTTAGCCCTGCTGCGGGCAAGCCGACCGCAGCATGGCTAAAGTTTTTTGGGGTTTTTTATGTCATTTTAATAGCGGCCAGCGGGGGGTTGGCGGTAGTGGGGAGAAGTGAACTGAGCATCTTGAGGGCAGAGTGAGAGCGGGAGAAGAAGCCCTTGTACAACAAATGTTTGCAGCTTTTGTGAATTACGTTTAACTCTCTGACAGTCAGCAGGCAGTGTAAATATATAATATGGAATGTGCAGGTCCTGCAGGAGCGAGTTGTTTATCTAAGGAACACAATGATTTTATGACAACTTCCAGTAGTGCTGACAATAGCGCTTACGTTTCTACGCTCTTCTGATCTTTAAAAAAGTTGAGTCGCTCTTTTTACACAAAGCAAGTCGCTCCTAACCGGTAGTAACATCACTGAGGGACATAGAGGTAACTATTCAGAATTATTTAATCAGACTAAAACACAAGGAAATGAGTTTGTATACAACGATTATGAAATAAGTGTCTGCTCTCTGGCCCTGGGTAAGAGTAGATTGTAGAAATCAGGTAATTCATTAGCCAGAAGTTCAGGGAAAAAATATGCAGATATTAAACAGAGTGACGTTAATAAAAGATGTGAAACACTTTACTAGAGCGAGTTGTTCCTGTGAAGAAACGCAGCCGTTTGTAGAGGGGTGGGCGGTAGTTGGAAATTCTGAGTAGCCACTTTAACTTCAAGCCTCTGTTTAAATCACGCCTGCTTTGAACATGCAGCGGATAAAGTCTGCCGGAATGCCGAGAAAGCTTGAAATTAAAGTGGCCGCTCAGAATTGCTAACTGCCGCATACCCCTCTCTACAGAAGCCTACGTTCTTCATAGGAACAACTCGCTCTAGTAAAGTGTTTCACATCCTTTAACAACGTCACTCTGTTTAATATCTGCATATTTTTTCCCTCAACTTCTGGCTAATGAATTCCCTGATTTCTACAATCTACTCTTGCCCGGGGCCAGAGAGCAGACACTTATTTCATAATCGCTGTATACAAACTCGTTTCCTTGTGTTTTAGTTTTAGTCTGATTAAATAATTTTCTCGTTCCTGAATATAGTTACCTCTATGTCCCTCAGTGATGTTACTAACGGTTAGGAGCGACTCGCTTTGTGTAAAAAGAGCGACTCAACTTTTTTAAAGCGTAGAAGAGTGTAGAAAGTGCTATTGTCAGCACTGCTGGAAGTTGTCATAAGATCATCGTCGTGTTCCTCAGATAAACAACTCGTCGCTCCTGCAGGACATGCACATTCTATAGTCCTGTATAGAAGTGAAGACAGGAAGCAGGAATCCCTCCAAATGCAGGCTGTTTAGCATTATGTACACCCTCATTGCACAAATAAAACATGTACTTCTGTCTGAAATGTGTTTTGTATATGTATATGTGTGCATATATATATGTACTCTATATGCATGTATAAATGTGTGTTTATGTATGTGTGTGAATGCATGTATGAGTGTGTGTATGTATACTATATGTATATATGTATATGCATGTGTATGTATACTATATGTATGAGTGTCTGTATGTATCTGTATGTATATATGTATATGCATGTGTATGTATACTATATGTATGTGTGCCTGTATGTATCTGTATGTATATATGTATATGCATGTGTATGTATACTATATGTATGAGTGTGTGTATGTATACTATATGTATATATGTATATGCATGTGTATGTATACTATATGTATGAGTGTGTGTATGTATACTATATGTATATATGTATATGCATGTGTATGTATACTATATGTATGAGTGTGTGTATGTATACTATATGTATATATGTATATGTATGTGTATGTATACTATATGTATGAGTGTGTGTATGTATACTATATGTATATATGTATATGCATGTGTATGTATACTATATGTATGAGTGTGTGTATGTATACTATATGTATATATGTATATGCATGTGTATGTATACTATATGTATGAGTGTGTGTATGTATACTATATGTATATATGTATATGCATGTGTATGTATACTATATGTATGTGTGTGTGAATAGATCTAGATAAGTGTGCATGTATTACGACCGTACTTAAACTCTTACCTGAGATAGTGGTTTGATAGGTCAATTGCTTTTTCAAAATAATATAAAAAAAAAATACATTAAGCTGTTTTTTAAAAAAATAAATACCCATTGCCAAATAAAATAAATGCTGTACTTTCTGTATGAAAGGAGAAAATATTTGAATTCCCTGTCCCTTTAATATATTTCTATATCCTACCACTCATGTGGAAATGTTGTTCTCTCACACAGAACACTTTAACTACAAGTGGCCCCATCAGTCCCTGCTACAGGCTGTTGGCATAAGGCTCCTCCTCTAGCTGCTATTGGCTGTTAGCATAAGGCTCCTCCTCTAGCTGCTATTGGCTGTTAGCATAAGGCTCCTCCTCTAGCTGCTACTGGCTGTTAGCATAAGGCTCCTCCTCTAGCTCCTGCTAAATCCAGTGTTTTAAGATAGGTTTAGTTGCACTTTATGATATGAGGTTCCTCACGTAACAGCATTGACATCTCTGTAATAAGGAAGGCTAAGGTTTCTAGGTGGTGGTAACTAGCCTTACTCACATCTTCCTGCTACAGAAATGAATACAAAATAAATGTTGTCATCTTGTTATATAATCCTTTCTATGCTGCATAAATCATTATTTAATTGCTATGAGTTAAAGCTATTTAATCAGTAAAATAAAATGATCAGTTTAGTAATTATATTTCACCCCTTTTACTTGATCAGTATACTGTCACATATAATTTAGAGATTTCCATTAATTAAACACTTTAAATAATATAAATCAATACTTTAGAAGAAAAGATAATTTCGCACACAAATGCTCTATAGAGCAATAAATGAAATTGTCTTTCATTGTTCCTCACAGACAAGGTGGAAAATACAAGAGAGGCCGAAACGTACGTCTGGGATTTGTTGTTTGTCTTGTTCAGAGAGGAATTGCCTGGTATTTCGGTGCTGGACTGTCATTGGGCAGGATCAGACTGATATGCTACAGGATATTTTTTCTCTGTGAAAAGGCATAATGTGCAAAAAGAGACTGCACCCCGAGTGGCACTGGCCTTGTGGACAAGCACAGAAGTTTTTTCCAGCTATTGTTCTGTCTCAGTGAGTGTGTCTCTCTATTTTCTTGATTTTAGGAAAATACATATATACATGTACTGTATAAATTAATACATATATACAGATACTGTATCAGTGCACACATATACTGTATAGGTACAAACATATACTGTATGAGTGCACACATATTCTGTATCAGTGTACATGTATTCTATATCAGTGCACATACAGGTGTATACTGTATCAGTATACTGTATACTGTCAGACACCGTCCCTTAGAGAAAAACCTGGTTAAAATTATTTTGTGAATCAGGATAAGTAGATTGTCACAAGGGACAAGTATATTGGGCTCCTGCTTTAGTCCCTTGGACAAGTATTTTTTTAAAAAAAAAATCCACACCCCTGAGTGTATTAAATTGTTTACAAGTAGCTCATTTACCCTTATTTCAGCATTTGAAATAGCTGATTTAGCCTGTGGTATCTCCACCTATACTGAAAGTTTCTAAACATAAAGGAAAAGTCAAGTCAAAATGAAACTTTCATGATTCAGATAGAGCATGCAATTTTAAGCAACTTTCTCATTTACTCCTATTATCAATTTTTATTTATTCTCTTGATATCTTTATTTGAAAAAGCAAGAATTTAAGCATCGGAGCCTGCCCAATTTTGGTTTAGCACCTGGGTAGAGCTTTCTGATTGGCTGTCTAAATGTAGCCACCAATTGGCAAGCGCTACCCAGGTCCTGAACCAAAAATGTGCCGGCTCCTACGATTACATTCAAAACAAAATTCCAAGAGAACGAAGAAAAATGTATAATAGGAGTAAATTAAAAAGTTGCCTAAAATGACATGCTCTATCTGAATCATGAAAGTTGACTAGACTATTCCTTTGAGCCCAGGCTACTGACAGGCTATGTAAACACAGCCAGCAGAAGAAATTACACTCCTGTTGGGGTGTAGAAGAGATAACTAATAAAATGTTAATTTTCCATTGTTCTCCCTAAGTATTGGTGTTTGGTTTACAAACAGAAATACGTTATGAAAGCAAGTGTGTGTACACAAAGTGATAACATAATGAGATCTCATTTTACCTGCAAGGACAACCCATTTCAATAGGCTGTGGTTTCAAATAACAAAAACTAAAATTATGCTTACCTGATAATTTTCTTTTCTTCATACAGGAAGAGTCCACATTTGCATTCATTACTTTTAGGGAAAACAATAACCAAGCTATAGAGAACACTGAATGCTAAAACGGGAGGGTACAAAGAGGCAGCCTATTCTGAGGGCACCAAGCCTGAAACACCTACCCAACAAAAACCAGCTTTGTCCGAAGCCGAGAAAAAAAAAGGAAAAGGCCTAAAGACACTGTCCCACTGTAAGTCCATAAAAGCCTAGCTAGAGACCGCTGGAACTAGACTTGACTGAGCCAACAAGCCTCTGAAGAGACACAGTCACACAGACATTCGGTCCCACAAACAACAGACCCCTTACTAGAGAAAGGGAAAACTACTGTATTCTCCCAAAAGGGAGAAAAAGGACACGGATAAAAAAGTCCAATAAAAGACCCTATCAACCAAAGAAGTAGGGCACAAAAAACCCCAAGGAACTTCACAGCAAAAACCCAGAGAAACCAGGGCAAAGAGCTATAAAAGAACCCAACTGATCCAGCAGAAACAAGGGGAGGCGAAAACCCAGACCCCAGTCTGCACAGCATCCAAGGGATCAAGAAATCCTGGAATCTGAACAGAGAAGAGAATCTTCCTTTAAGCAGAGTGCACCCGCACCCCAGAATAAAACAACCAAATACAAAAGTCCCTGGAAACCGCTGAAAAACAGTTCAGAATATCTGAATATTCATAAAACCATAGGCCTTGCGCAGAAAGCTTGCGTAGACGAACACCGGCCGCCAACACCTGAAAAGGCTAGAACACTGCACTCGACCGTCTTTCAAAGACGACTCCCAAGAATGCAACAATTCCTTCCCACAATATTTGAACAGGGAAGATAAGCAGAGCCCCCCAAGGCAGGCTCACAAAAAGCTTGCATGACCCGAAGACTAAAATTATCAGAGCAAACCAATCTCAGATCCTGCTCCAAGCACCGGACCAGCCAAAGCAATAGACATGTCCGATGTCCGACAAGGGGAACACAATGACCCCAAGCCCAGTTGGGAATGGAAAACAAGGGGGAGGGGCTCAACCTCCCCCAAACAGATTTCGGGTGCCCCAACCCTCCAAGGATAAGGGCATTCCCAAGGAGAACCCCCAAGGACAGGGTATTGTAAAAGCGCTGCTAGACCCCCCTAGGAAGTCCTGCCGCAACTCTCGTTATCAACTTCAATAAGGTGAAAAAAAACAGAGAAGACCTCACCAATGGTCGGAACAGAACGAGCCAAAGAGCAGCAGAATGCTGCCTTCTACGGAACATAAAGGAAGGCTACTCGCTCCAACCTCCTGCACGCAGGGCAGGGAAGCAACCCTCCAAAGAGAGGAAACCCACCACCAAGCACCAGCCGGCACTGAGAAACCAAATCAACCCCCCAAAATGGTGGGAACAGATAAGAGAAACAGCACATATGCCCACAACGACATAGGGAAGGCTGTAGTCTGATTCAAAGTCCAGAACCGCATGAGGAATCATCCGGACACACTACTGACTGAGAGAAAACTCCCTCACCAAAAAGGTTCTCCCTCCCTTGCCTGTAGGGGCAAAAGATGTCCCCAACTGGGGAAACTGGGTCATCCCGAACCAGTCCAACAGGATCAGAGAATCTCCAAACATCCAATGAAGGATCATAGACAGGGACCCGGGGCCGTTTTAAAACAAACAATACCCCCAGGGGAAACACAAGTTACCCCGTCCGAAGCAGATCAGGCATCATAGGGGATGCGATCCAAACTATCTCGGATATCGGATACTGAACTCACTCGTAAGAATCCCAGAACAAGGGAAGAGAACACCCATATCAGGAGACAAACTCCCTACCAAAAAGGTGCTAGGCAATGATAAAGTCACGCAGCTACTCTGGAACTAAAGGCACAATGGACAACACCCACAAAGTCCAAGACTAAGGGATTATTCACGAAAAAAAGAGTTCAACCCAAAAAAAAGAGTTCAGAGAAGACTAGTCTCAAGGTCCTCTCAGAATAATTTTTCTGAAAGACCACACACAAGGAAGAAGAATGAACGAACATCCCAAACCCTGGCGGATATAACCCCTTAAGCAGAGGCTAACACTGGAAAAGGAGGAGATAACACAGTCTATTGTCCCCGATATGGAAACAACGAACTCCCGGAAGAAGAAGAGAGCCACACGGCCCTAAACTTCCTGAACTCAAACGACCAAAAGGCTGTCAAGTAAAAAAGGACAAAGTCCCGACAGCCTCGACCCGAAGGAAGCGGAACGATATAAAGGGTAAAAATCATAAAAGAACAATCCCAAGAAAGCCTCGGAAAAGGCAATTCCACCAGAAACTGGCGGTATGTAGCACCTAAAAATCCTCCGAACCTCCAAACCACTACGGTAAGTAGAAACACTCTAGTTCCCACAGAAATCGGGAACCTACTGAGTATGTTGCAGCGGAATCTCAACAGAGCCCCGACCGACTAGTATGGAGAGGCCAATGAGGACTTAACACAATCCCCTCCCATGCCCTTAGGCAAATAACAAAGGACCATCATGTCATTCCAAATGACAGAGCTGTGCAGGGATCTGAACCCGTGGCTCTGTGCTTACTACTCTGTTTGCTTGTGTGCTGAGCCACAGCCAGTTCCTCTTAGAATGTTAAGTGTAACTTGTAGTGAAAAAACAAGGAAACTACATAAATATTAGTGAGAACCACTCGCGCCCCAACCGGATCAGTCAGGCATAACGGACTCCACGTGTCTGATATAGACCTCAAAGACAGAAGAATTTGTACCCAGTCAGGACCAGCCTGAAGCAGAGGGCACCCAGAACTATCAAAGGCCACACAAAGTCCCCCCTAGAAGGGAGAGAAAAACAACAGAGGACGTAACAATGTCCTCACACTTGAAATGACTTCCGTAGAAGTAACAGTGCGACCACAAAATTGCAAGTATCAATTCCAGAGAAGAAAGTTTCCAAAGGAAATATAATAACAAACATGAGCTTTAAACCAAATAAAATCCATCCTAACCGGATTAAAATAAAAAAAGGGCAACCCGCAGGTTATCGTCCAGGAAGAACAGATACTCCAACAGGACCAGTCCATCAGGAATCTGATTCTTCCAAAGCTCAGAACTGGAAAAGATACTCAAATAAAAGAAGACGATAAGAAGATTACTTCATCCCATGTCTAATCTTGTGTGCCATTCAAAGCGGAAGACTGAGGATCCACCAACCTGTTAAGAGTGGGATCCTCCAGCATCGTCAAAACGTGCCTCAGCAGAACACAAAGGCGTGCCAGTCTACAACAAAAAGCAAAACTTACCTCCGCCGGGGCAAATGATGACCCTGGCCCTGAAGGTTGAACCCCTGAAGCCTCAGGGGCAGTTGCTAACCCCAGAGGGCTGAACTGGACCAGGCGATCGCACACCTGACGAGCCCCGGTTAACAAAACACGGACAATATCGTAAACACACTCCTGGGAGATGCAAATGCGCCAGCGCCAAAGATATGGCCATGCAGAACCGTGTCGTAAACTCCGGAGGAAGCAAGCCACCTTCCAGAGAAGGATAAATGGCGTTTAGGACACCTGCATGCGTAGTAAGAGAAGATTGTAGGGAACGCGCCTCGCAGGAAACAGAGTCCCCAGAGGCGGATGGCTCAGTGGACCCCGGAGTCCCCGATCCTGGGAAACGGAGCACTCTAAAGCGGCATTCGGAACATAACTGATGGGCATGTATCACCCGGACATCCGTCTCCAAAAAATAAGAATCCTCCATAACTGGTATATTGAAAGAATGGACCAATAAGAAAATATAAACGGCACCCCAGTGGCTGGGGCACTCATCACCTCCTATGAACCAGACTCCAGCTAAAAATAATTTTTCCGTCGCCACACGGTCAGGATTGCGGAAAGGGAAAGCAAAAACGTGACCACGCCTGGTCACAAGGTGTACCGCGCAGTCCATGAAAAAGCGTGCCAGGCCGTAAAAGCTGCGTCACTTACAATAGGTCGTAATGTTCTGAAATAGCCATGAGCCTAAGTATCACTACACATTAGCAGACAGAATCACATAACAAACATGATTAAAATCCCCCGTTCTATAACCCCTCTCAGGAGATATTAACCCTCAATTCAAAGATAAAAAGGAACCCCTCACTGAGACACTGTGCTAAAGTTATCCCCGAAAGGATGTAGCCCCTCTCGGATAAACATTGTGATTACAATACATCTATGATGAAAGTAAAATGAAATGATCTTACCAGAATCTACGCCGTGGAACAGGAACACGGCCCTTCAAGTGTGACATATAGTAGCATCGCCTCTACCATGGATTTGGGAGAAGAAAGCAGGCAGCGAAACTCGTCAACGCTAACTTTCATCAGTGCTCTCACTGAGAGGCTGACAGGACTACTTAAAACTCCAGTCAAATTCCGAAGAGTACTAACCTCCATAAGAGACTATTGAAAAACTTCTGACACTTCTCTGCCAACCTCCTGGGACGAAAGGCAAAGAATGACTGGGGGATGGGGGACGTGGGAGAGGTATTTAAGCCTTTGGCTGGTGTGTCTTTGCCTCCTCCTGGTGGCCAGGTTCTGAATTCCCAAAAGTAATGAATGCAGCTGTGGACTCTTCCCGTTTATGAAGAATACCAGCAATTTAATATCCACAAATTAACCTGAAAATGCAATTTCTCATACATTTTATACTCTGCAGCTGGTATTACAAGTCATTGGAAATACATTAAAGGAAAAACTATTTTACTGTAAACTGTCCCTTTAAGAATTCTTCATCTATTACTACAACATCCAGACTTAATAAATCCCAGTAGTTTTCGATTCTATTCCACATATGCAGAGCATCAGTAATAGTTTTTTTTTTTCCTAAGAAAAAACTTGCAAAACTATTTATTTAGTTTTACCTCTTCAACTTAAAGCACATCCTGATTTTACTGGTATCCTGCCAGCCTTATGTTCCACAGAATCACTAGTTCCTTCCGGGAGCAGCAGGATATAGCATTTGCAATCCTGTTCAGCTACATTAGCTTTGCTAAATGATGCATCTTGGCTGCATATAATGTATAATGATCTTTATCCCTGTAAATTTGCATATGGAGCAGTTAATACATCAAAATGAATACTTTTACTACAAAGCAAACACTCGCCAATATTTGGTCCAAGCATCCTGCTAGGATTCTGACTTAGTAATGTGGATATTTAACCCCTTAACGACCAGCAGCATAAACTGTGCGTCACTGATGTCCTGGGGCAGTGCAGAAATAGTAGTGCAGGAAATTACAGATGCAGAGAGACACTCTGTATCCCTCTCTGCATCAGCGTGGGCAGCCCATAGCTGGAGGGGGGGGGGGGGGCAGGTGGGGCCACTACACTGCAGAAAAGGGTTTAATGGCGGGAGGGACCTGATACACTAAAGAAAATATGTTATTAGCAGGGGGCCTTACTAAACGATCGCTTGGAGGGGGAGCCATTTTTAAAAATAAATAAATTAAAAAAAGATAAAACATATAAAAACTGGGTACTGGCAGACAGCTTCCAGTACCTAAGATGGACACTAGTTAGAGGGGGAGGGTTAGAGAGCTGTTTGGAGGGATCAGGGAATTTGGAAGGTAAAGGGGGAGCCTACACTTCAGAAAATAAAAAATAAAATAAAAATATTGCATTAAAACTTCATATTGGCAGACTGTCTGCCAGTACCTAGGATGGTGGTGACCAGTGGAGGTTTAGGGAGGGAAGAGAACTGTTTGGGACGCGTCAAGAGATAAGAGGGTAATCGCTACGCTACAGCTAAAATCAATCTTACAAGCTACCTGATTAACCTCTTCACTGCCAGGAATTTCAAAAACGTGGTGCGCAGCTGCAATTAGAGGCCTTCTAATTACTAAAAAGTAATGGTAAAGCCATGCATGTCTGCAATTTCTGAACAAAGGGGATCCCAGAGAAGCTTTTACAACTATTTGTGCTATGACTGCATATGCAATATGGAAATAATGTCAGTGAGAACCCCAAAGTTAATTTTGTTAATATCATTGCTTTATGCAGCAAAGCATTGGCACGAAATAAGAAAATGTATGCTTACCTGATAAATGCATTTCTTTTTTGACACAATGAGTCCACGGATCGTCTTAATTACTAATGGGATATTCACCTTCTGGTCAGCAGGAGGAGGCAAAGAGCACCACAACAGAGCTGTTAAATAGCTCCTCCCTTCCCTCCCACTCCAGTCAATCGACCGAATTTAGGAAAAGAAAGGAAAAGCCAAGGTGAAGAGGTGTTTGAAGTTTACAATAACCCACAACCTGTCTAAAAGAACAGGGCGGGACTCATCATGTCAAAAAATAAATAAATTTATCAGGTAAGCATAAATTTTCTTTTCTTTTTAAGACACGATGAGTCCACGGATCATCTTAATTACTAATGGGATTCAATATCCAAGCTAAAGTACACCGATGATACGGGAGGGACAAGACAGGTAACCTAAACGGAAGGCACCACTACTTGAAGAACCCTTTCTCCCAAAAGCGGCCTCAGCCGAGGCAAAAGAGTAGAATTTGTAAAATTTTGAAAAAGTGTGAAGAGAGGACCAAGTTGCAGCCTTGCATATCTGTTCCACAGAAGCTTCATTTTTGAATGCCCATGAGGAAGCAACAGCCCTCGTGGAATGAGCCGTAACTCTCTCGAGAGGCTGCTGGCCAGCAGTCTCATATGCAAAACGTATGATACCCAAAAAGAAAGAGAAGTAGCCGTAGCTTTCTGTCCCTTACGTTTTCCTGAGAAAACCACAAAAAAAAAGGAAAAAGACTGACAAAAGTCCTTAGTCGCCTGCAGGTAAAACTTTAAAGCATGGACCACGTCCAAATTCTGCAGAAGTTTTTCCTTATGGGAAGAAGGATTAGGACACAAGAAAGGAACAACAATCTCCTGATTAATGTTCCGATCAGAAACAACCTTAGGAAGAAATCCTAATTTAGTACGTAAAACTACCTTATCTGAATGGAAAATAAGGTAAGGTGACTCATACTGTGATGCCGAGAGCTCTGACACTCTCCGGGCAGAAGAAATAGCAACAAGAAATAAAACTTTCCAAGATAACAACGTAATATCTAAGAAATGCATGGCTCAAACGGAGCCCCTTGAAAAATTTTGAGAATTAAATCTAGACTCCATGGAGGAGCAACTGGTTTGAACACAGGCCTGATCCTGACCAAGGCCTGACAGAATGACTGTACATCTGGAACAGCCGCCAGACATTTCTGTAACAAAATAGATAATGCTGAGATTTGCCCCTTTATGGAACTCATGAAGAAACCTTTTCTCCAAACCTTCTTGGAGAGAAGACAAAATTCTAAGAATCCTAACTCTACTCCATGGGTAGCCCTTGGATTCACACCAATAGAGACGTTTACACCAAATCTTATGGTAAATCCTTCTAGTTACAGGCTTACGAGCCTGAATCATGGTCTCTATGACGGAGTCAGAAAATCCCCGTTTGAATAAAAGTAAACGGAAAAGTAAAGGAAACTATATTTTTTTTGTGAAGGAAGGGCCCCTGAATCCGAAGAACTTTCCTCAACGGAAGTCTCCAGGGTGGTAGAGATGTCATCTCCACCAGATCTGCATACCAAATCCTGCAAGGCCAGATCGGTGCTATGAAGATCACAGATGCCCTTTCCTGTTTGATTCGAGCAATTACTCGAGGAATAAGAGTAAATGGAGGAAACAGGTATGCTACATTAAAGATCCAAGGGGCCGCCAGAGCATCTATCAGTTCCACCTGGGGGTCCCATGACCTCGACCCGTATCTCGTGAACTTGGCATTCAGTCGCGATGCCATGAGATCTAATTTCAGCTGACCCCACTTGAAAATCAGGCTGGAGAACACTTCCGGATGAAGTTCCCACTCCCCCAGATGAAAGGTCTGTCCGCTCAGGAAATCCGCCTCCCAGTTGTCCATCCCTGGGATGTGGATCGCCGACAGGCGGCAAGAATGGGCCTCCGCCCACTGAATTAATTTGGATACCTCTGTCGTCACTAAGGAACTCCTCGTTCCTCCCTGATGATTGATGTAAGCCACTGACGTTATATTGTCCGACTTGAACCTGAAAAACTGTACCGAGGCTAACTGGGGCCAGGCCAGAAGAGCATTCTAGATCGTTCTCAGTTCCAGAATGTTTATGGGTAGAACAGACTCCGACCGAGTCCATGTTCCCTGAGCCCTTAGAGAGCCCCAGACTGCTCCCCCCCCCCCCCAGAAGGCTGGCATCTGTTGCCACAATCACCTAAGATGGTCTGCGAAAGCAGATTCCCTAGGAGAGATGATCCAAAAACAACCACCATAGTACAGAATTCCTTGTCTCCTGCTCAAGTAGTAATTGAGGAGACAAGACCGCTCAATCTCTGTTCCATTGTCTGCGCATGCTAAACTGTAAAAGTCTGAAATGGAAGCGAGCAAACAGGATGATGTCCATTGTCGCCACCATCAGCCCGATTAACTCCATGCACTGGGCCACTGATGGCCGAGAAGAGGACTGAAGGACTAGACAAGCATCGATAATCTTTAGTTTCCTGACGTCAGTCAAAAAAATCTTCATAGACAGGGAGTCTAGTATGGTTCCTAAGAAAGCTACCCTTGCATTTGGAACTAAGGAACTCTTTCCCAAATTCACCTTCCACTTGTGAAACCACAGGAAGGATAATACTGTGTCCGTGTAAGATCTTGCTTGATGTAAGGATGGCGGCTGGACTAGGATGTCGTCCAGATAGGGCTCCAATGCAATGCCCGTTAACCGAAGCATCGTCAACAGTGATCCCAGAACCCTTGAAAAAATCCTGGAAGCTGTGGCAAGACCAGGGGGAGAGCCACAAAATGGCAGAGTCTGTCCAGGAAGGTAAACCTTATGAACCTGTGATGATCTCTGTGAACGGGAACATACAGATATGTGTCCTTTAACTCCATGGTTGTCATAAATTGACCCCCTTGGAACAACTGAAGAATGGAACGAATAGCTTCCATCTGAGGACAGTACTCCGAAAAATTTGTTTAGACCCTTGAGATCTAAAATAGGTCTGAAGGTTCCCTCTTATTTGGGAACTACGAATAAGTTGGAATAAAATCCCAGACCCTGTCCCTGAAATCGAACAGGAATTATCACTCCCAAGTCAAAGATCCTGAACTCTATATTGTATCCCTGGGATACAGAATCCTCCCGGATTGGGGACAGACCTGTCATGCCGACTTTGATTCATCAGCAGGATCTCCAGATTCCAAGATTGACCGAGTCAACAGTAAAATTTGGACAACTCCTGCTTGGAAGAAAGAGTTCAACAACTTCCTTTGAAAAATCGAAAGGAAGTGAACTATACTGACAACTGCTTTCTAATTCTGAGGGACGGAATTACCCTTACCTCACGTAATATCAGAAAATTCTTTAAATATATTTCCCCATAATGGGAATCAAACTTGAGTTGTCAAAGTCTTAAGTTGCTGCTCTAACCGTTATACTAATTCAGAGCACAAAACACGGTCTTCCCCTTATAGGGAATCACCAAAAATGTATACTCAGATGAGGAATTCGCAGTCTTAACGTTCTGCTGGCCTTATGGCAAAGCCTGAAATCCTAGCTCCCAGTTTAAAAACCTTGAAGTGGAGCATCTAACAGAGCAGCGTTAGCTAACTTTATCACTTCAACCCTATTCTGTATTTCTTCGGGAGGAGTGTCTGTCCTGATAGAACAGACAACACATCAACCAGTATGCCACTGCAACATAGTGAACAGAGACAAAATGATTAATCAAATAACAATCTGAACTTTATAATAAAAGACCGTTACTGTCTCTTTAAATGTTAAAGAGAAACTTTCGTATGTGGGTGGGCAGAGATGATTTAGGAGATCACATAACAGACTCTACTGTCTCATTAAGTTTAGCTTAAGTTTTTGTTCAAAGGTAAGCAGAAAACAGGGGTGGATCAGTACATAAGGAAGTCCATTGTCGTTCAAGATTGCTGCCTCAGCAAACCCCCTCTACACCTCAGCTTAACGCAGCTGAGGTGCTTGTCAGCCCATCCGTAGAGAATTCTGCTGTTACAGAAGCGCTGCTCTAAGCACCAACACCTTGAACTAAACAGCTGTAACAGAAGCGCTGCTCTAAGCGCCAAAACCTTGAACTAAGCAGCTGTAACAGAAGCGCTGCTCTAAGCGCCAAAACCTTGAACTAAGCAGCTGTAACAGAAGCGCTGCTCTAAGCGCCAACACCTTGCCTATCACTAACGTAGGCAAAGAGAATGACTAGGGTGGGAGGGAAGGGATGAGCTATTTAACAGCTCTGCTGTGGTGCTCTTTGCCTCCTCCTGCTGACCAGGAGGTGAACATCCCATTATTAATTAAGATGATCCGTGGACTCCTCGTGTCTTAAAAATGAAATACCAAAAATGGGCCTAGATCAATACCTTTGTTGTCTAATATAAAATATATAGTTTTGATAGGCAAAAAAAAAAAATAGGCTCTGTTTCTATTTAAATGGAGTGATAGCATAAATGCTAAAAATTCTCTGGTAGGTTGGGCAAGTGTTTCTCTGAAATTTCCGGGCTTTAAAGGGATAGTCTAGTCCAAAATAAACGTTCACGATTTAGATAGGGCATGTCATTTTAAACAACTTCATATGCTAATTTCTTAGACCTTGAAGACCGCCTCTAAGCTGAATGCATTTTGACAGTTTTTCACCACTAGAGGGTGTTAGTTCATGTGAGTCATATAGATAACACTGTGCTCACGCACATGGAGTTACCTAGGAGTAAGCACTGATTGGCTAAAATAAAAGTCTTTCAAAAGAACTGAAATAAGGGGGGCAGTCTGAAGAGGCTTAGATACAAGATAATCACAGAGGTAAAAAAGTGTATTAATATAACTGTGTTGGATATATAAAACTAGAGAATGGGTAATAAAGGGATTATCTATCTTTAAAAACCATAAAAATTCTGGCGTAGACTGTCCTTTAAGGGGTTAAAAACACACATAAAAAAGATGATCTTCATTTTAATTGAGATTAGCTCCTTATAACGTATTATCACTTCGGAATGAAACTGATTAATTGTAGAATATTTAAAATTTTGCTCCTTTCATCAACAGGACAGTGTGAACGGTGCTCTGACAGAATGCCGAAGCATGTTCCGAGTTCAGCCGAGGGCAGATACTCTCCAGAGTGCTCTGTTCTAATCAGAGCCTTGTGCGCCGCAACCACCTCTATCGAATCTATCTCTCTCTCTATTATTATTATACTTTATTTATAAAGCGCCAACATATTCCGCAGCGCTGTCCATGGGTACAATTCATTTAGATAAAACAACATTATAAAACTTGTAAGAGACAAGACAACATTTTACAAAACACATACATCAGGAATTAAGGACCCTATTCATGTGGGATATGAAAAAGAAGAAATGAAGCGCAACAGAGAAATTCAAGTATAGATTAATAGACAGGATTACACACAAAACATACAACTGCACTTACTCAATGTACGTTAAAACATGCGTCTATAAGAATACATGCAGTATTCACGACAATCAAGAGTCCCGATGGTTTTTTAACTGCCCCGCGATCTTTACAGCTCCCCAGCGTCTCTGGAACTCCCTGAGGCTGAGATCACATGATGGTTGAGTGTAGTGCATATACCAGACACCAGTGAAAAGTCCAGAAATACCCCTGGGAATTTACAATCTATCTCTCTATATAATCTATCAAATTAATCTATCTCGTGGCCGGACTGTTATCTGACAGCCACTTGTCTATTGGAATATTATCCGGCGGACAAATGTCCGGCGGATAACAGCCTGGCCATGGTGTGAACGTATGCATAAATAAAGAACACAATATACATCTTATTGCATGAATGACATTTACAAGAGGAGAAGGTGCCAACATAGCGTGATTCTGCAAAGATATGCTATACAAAAAAACATAATTTATGCTTACCTGCTAAATTTATTTATCTTGTGGTGTATCCAGTCCACGGATCATCCATTACTTGTGGGATATTCTCCTTCCCAACAGGAAGTTGCAAGAGGATCACCCACAGCAGAGCTGCTATATAGCTCCTCCCCTAACTGCCATATCCAGTCATTCGACCGAAACTAGCCGAGAAAGGAGAAACCATAGGGTGCAGTGGTGACTGTAGTTTAAAATTTAGACCTGCCTTAAAAGGACAGGGCGGGCCGTGGACTGGATACACCACAAGAGAAATAAATTTATCAGGTAAGCATAAATTATGTTTTCTCTTGTTAGATGTATCCAGTCCACGGATCATCCATTACTTGTGGGATACCAATACCAAAGCTAAAGTACACGGATGAAGGGAGGGACAAGACAGGTACTTAAACGGAAGGGACCACTGCCTGTAGAACCTTTCTCCCAAAAATAGCCTCCGAAGAAGCAAAAGTATCAAATTTGTAAAATTTTGAAAAAGTATGAAGCGAAGACCAAGTCGCCGCTTTGCAAATCTGTTCAACAGAAGCCTAATTTTTAAAGGCCCAGGTGGAAGCCACAGCTCTAGTAGAATGAGCTGTAATCCTTTCAGGGGGCTGCTGTCCAGCAGTCTCATAGGCTAAGCGTATTACGCTCCGAAGCCAAAAAGAAAGAGAGGTTGCCGAAGCCTTTTGACCTCTCCTCTGTCCAGAGTAAACAACAAACAGGGAAGATGTTTGACGAAAATCTTTAGTCGCTTGTAAGTAAAACTTTAAAGCACGGACTACGTCCAAATTAAGTAAAAGACGTTCCTTCTTTGAAGAAGGATTAGGACACAATGATGGAACAACAATCTCTTGATTGATATTCTTGTTGGAAACTACCTTAGGTAAAAACCCAGGTTTTGTACGCAGAACTACTTTATCTGTATGGAAAATCAGATAAGGAGAATCACATTGTAAAGCTGATAACTCAGAGACTCTACGAGCCGAGGAAATAGCCATCAAAAACAGAACTTTCCAAGATAAAAGTTTGATATCAATGGAATGAAGGGGTTCAAACGGAACTCCTTGAAGAACCTTAAGAACCAAGTTTAAGCTCCATGGAGGAGCAACAGGTTTAAACACAGGCTTAATTCTAACCAAAGCCTGACAAAATGCCTGGACGTCTGGAACCTCTGCCAGACGCTTGTGCAAAAGGATAGACAGAGCAGAAATCTGTCCCTTTAAAGAACTAGCTGATAATCCTTTACCCAAACCCTCTTGGAGAAAGGACAATATCCTAGGAATCCTAACCTTACTCCATGAGTAATTCTTGGATTCACACCAATGAAGATATTTGCGCCATATCTTATGGTAGATTTTCCTGGTTACAGGCTTTCGTGCCTGTATTAAGGTATCAATGACTGACTCGGAGAAGCCACGCCTTGATAAAATCAAGCGTTCAATCTCCAGGCAGTCAGTCTCAGAGAAATTAGATTTGGATGATTGAAAGGACCTTGTAGTAGAAGGTCTTGTCTCAGAGGCAGAGGCCAAGGTAGAAAGTATGACATGTCCACCAGGTCTGCATACCAGGTCCTGCGTGGCCACGCAGGCGCGATCAAGATCACAGATGCTCTCTCCTGTTTGATTTTGGCAATCAGTCGAGGGAGCAGAGGAAACGGTGGAAACACATAAGCCAGGTTGAAGAACCACGGTGCTGCTAGAGCATCTATCAGCGTCGCTTCTGGGTCCCTGGACCTGGATCCGTAACAAGGAAGCTTGGCGTTCTGGCGAGACGCCATGAGATCCAATTCTGGTGTGCCCCAACGATGAACCAATTGAGCAAACACCTCCGGATAGAGTTCCCACTCCCCCGGATGAAAAGTCTGACGACTTAGAAAATCCGCCTCCCAGTTCTCTACACCTGGGATATGGATAGCTGATAGGTGGCAAGAGTGAGTCTCTGCCCAGCGAATTATCTTGGAGACTTCTAACATCGCTAGGGAGCTCCTGATCCCCCCTTGATGGTTGATGTAAGCCACAGTCGTGATGTTGTCCGACTGAAATCTGATGAAACTCAGGGTTGCTAACTGAGGCCAAGCTAGAAGAGCATTGAATATTGCTCTTAACTCCAGAATATTTATTCCACGAGTCCACGATCCCTGAGCCTTCAGGGAATTCCAGACTGCACCCCAACCTAGAAGGCTGGCATCTGTTGTTACAATTGTCCAATCTGGCCTGCTAAAGGTCATACCTTTGGACAGATGGACCCGAGATAGCCACCAGAGAAGAGAATCTCTGGTCTCTTGATCCAGATTTAGCAGAGGGGACAAATCTGTGTAATCCCCATTCCACTGACTGAGCATGCATAATTGCAGCGGTCTGAGATGTAGGCGTGCAAATGGCACTATGTCCATCGCCGCTACCATTAAGCCGATCACTTCCATGCACTGAGCCACCGAAGGGCGCGGAATGTAGTGAAGAACACGGCAGGAATTTGGAAGCTTTGATAACCTGGACTCCGTCAGGTAAATTTTCATTTCTACAGAATCTATCAGAGTTCCTAGGAAGGAAACCCTTGTGAGGGGTGATAGAGAACTCTTTCCCTCATTCACTTTCCACCCATGCGACCTCAGAAATGCCAAAACTATGTCCGTATGAGATTTGGCAATTTGGAAGTTTGACGCCTGTATCAGGATGTCGTCTAGATAAGGGGCCACTGCTATGCCCCGTGGTCTTAGGACCGCCAGAAGAGACCCCAGAACCTTTGTAAAAATTCTTGGGGCTGTAGCTAACCCGAAGGGAAGAGCCACAAACTGGTAATGCCTGTCTAGAAAGGCAAACCTTAGGAACCGATGATTATCTTTTTGAATCGCTATGTGAAGGTAAGCATCCTTCAAATCCACTGTGGTCATGTACTGACCCTCCTGGATCATAGGTAGGATTGTCCGAATAGTTTCCATTTTGAACGATGGAACTCTGATGAATTTGTTTAAGATCTTTAGATCCAAAATTGGTCTGAAGGTTCCCTCTTTTTTGGGAACCACAAACAGATTTGAATAAAATCCCTGTCCTTGTTCCATCTGTGGAACTGGATGGATCACTCCCATTATTAGGAGGTCTTGCACACAGCGTAAGAATGCCTCTTTCTTTATCTGGTTTACAGATAATCTCGAAAGGTGAAATCTCCCTTGTGGGGGGGGGGGGGAAGCTTTGAAGTCCAGAAGATATCCCTGAGATATGATCTCCAACGCCCAGGGATCCTGAACATCTCTTGCCCACGCCTTGGCGAAGAGAGAAAGTCTGCCCCCTACTAGATCCGTTGCCGGATAGGGGGCCGTTCCTTCATGCTGTCTTAGAGGCAGCAGCAGGCTTTCTGGCCTGCTTGCCTTTGCTCCAGGCCTGGTTAGATTTCCAGGCCGGCTTGGATTGCGCAAAAGTTCCCTCTTGTTTTGTAGCAGAGAAAGTTGATGCTGCACCTGCCTTGAAGTTTCGAAAGGCACGAAAATTAGACTGTTTGGCCCTTGATTTGGCCCTGTCCTGAGGAAGGGTATGACCCTTACCTCCAGTAATGTCAGCAATAATTTCCTTCAAACTAGGCCCGAATAGGGTCTGCCCACTTGAAGGGAATGTTAAGTAATTTAGACTTTGAAGTCGCGTCAGCTGACCAAGATTTAAGCCATAGCGCCCTACGCGCCTGGATGGCGAATCCAGAATTCTTAGCCGTTAGTTTAGTCAAATGAACAATGGCATCAGAAAAAAAAGAATTAGCTAGCTTAAGTGTTCTAAGCTTGTCAAGTATTTCAGTCAATGGAGTAGCTGTCTGAAAGGCCTCTTCCAGAGACTCAAACCAGAACGCCGCAGCAGCAGTGACAGGAGCAATGCATGCAAGGGGCTGCAGGATAAAACCTTGTTGAATAAACATTTTCTTAAGGTAACCTTCTAATTTTTTATCCATTGGATCTGAAAAAGCATAACTGTCCTCGACAGGGATAGTGGTACGCTTTGCTAAAGTAGAAATTGCTCCCTCCACCTTAGGGACCGTCTGCCATAAGTCCCGTGTGGTGGCGTCTATTGGAAACATTTTTCTAAAAATAGGAGGGGGTAAAACGGCACACCGGGTCCCACTCCTTAGTAATAATTTCTTTAAACCTTTTAGGTATTGGAAAAACATCAGTACACACCGGCACCGCGTAGTATTTATCCAGTCTACACAATTTCTCTGGCACTGCAATTGTGTCACAGTCATTCAGAGCAGCTAAAACCTCTCCAAGCAACACCCGGAGGTTCTCAAGCTTAAATTTAAAAGTAGACATATCTGAATCAGGTTTCCCCGAGTCAGAGACGTCACCCACAGACTGAAGCTCTTCCTCAGCTTCTGCATATTGTGACGCAGTATCAGACATGGGCCTTAAAACATCTGCGCGCTCTGTATTACGTCTAACCCCAGAGCTATCGCGCTTTCCTCTGAATTCAGGCAGTCTGGCTAATACCGCTGACAGGGTATTATCCATGATTGCCGCCATGTCCTGCAAAGTAATCGCTATGGGCGTCTTTGATGTACTTGGCGCCATTTTAGCGTGAGTCCCATGAGCGGGAGTCAAAGGGTCCGACACGTGGGGAGAGTTAGTCGGCATAACTTCCCCCTCGTCAGAATCCTCTGGTGATAATTCTTTTAAAGATAACAGCTGATCTTTATTGTTTAAAGTGAAATCAATACATTTAGTACACCTTCCACCATGGCTTTTAAACATAATGAACAAGGAGTTTCCTCTATGTCAGACATGTTTATACAGACTAGCAATGAGACTAGCAAGCTTGGAAAAAACTTTAAATCAAGTTAACAAGCAATATAAAAAAACGTTACTGTGCCTTTAAGAGAAACAAATTTTGCCAAAATTTGAAATAACAGTGAAAAAAGGCAGTTAAACTAACGAAATTTTTACAGTGTATGTAACAAGTTAGCAGAGCATTGCACCCACTTGCAAATGGATGATTAACCCCTTAATACAAAAAACAGATTAACAAAACGAAAAATATGTTTTTTAAACAGTCATAACAACTGCCACAGCTCCTACTTTTGAAGCCTTTTGAGCCCTTCAGAGATGTCCTATAGCATGCAGGGGACTGCTGAGGGAAGCTGAATGTCACAGTTTGTAATTTTAACTGCACCAACTGTAACTTTTATACTATAACAGTGGAAAGCCTCAGGAAACTGTTTCTAGGCAAAAATAAAGCCAGCCATGTGGAAAAAACTAGGCCCCAATAAGTTTTATCACCAAAGCATATATAAAAACGATTAAACATGCCAGCAAACGTTTTATATTGCACATTAATCAGAGTATATACCTCTGATAGCAAGCCTGATACTAGTCGCTATTAAATCACTGTATTTAGGCTTTAACTTACATTAATCCGGTATCAGCAGCATTTTCTAGCAAATTCCATCCCTAGAAAAACTTAAAACTGCACATATCTTATTGCAGGATACCCTGCACGCCATTCTCCCTCTGAAGTTACCTCACTCCTCAGACATATGTGAGAATAGCAGTGGATCTTAGTTACTTCTGCTAAGATCATAGAAAAACGCCGGCAGATTCTTCTTCTAAATGCTGCCTGAGATAAAATAGTACACCATTTAAAAACAAACTTTTGATTGAAGAAAAAACTAACTATATTTTACCACTTTCCTCTTACTACCTCCAGCTATGTTGAGAGCTTGCAAGAGAATGACTGGGTATGGCAGTTAGGGGAGGAGCTATATAGCAGCTCTGCTGTGGGTGATCCTCTTGCAACTTCCTGTTGGGAAGGAGAATATCCCACAAGTAATGGATGATCCGTGGACTGGATACACCTAACAAGAGAAATCATTGATCATATACACTCACAAGCAATAAAGCACTGTAACGTAGTGCAAACTGGGCAGACCAGATCCTCTGAGTTGTCTGGTGAACTCTCCTCTGGTGTGTGTGGCAAGAAACTTTAAAGAGTGCACTTCACTCTAACATATGCTCTATAAAAAATAACAAATCTCCACATACCATAATACTTTATAAGAATGATATATATCTGTTGGTGGATAGTATACGCTCACTTGTGGTCTAGCACTGTAATTTAGTGCAGACTGGGCAAACCGGAACCTCTGAGTTGTCCGGTAAACTCTCCTCCAAGGACAGAAAGAACCAGGTTTGTAGGATATCTTTCAGCTCACTCGCAGAGTTAAGGGTGTAAATATCATCCACAGTGTGGATATAGTTAGTTGGTGAGTGATTGAAGAAAATAGCAAAGCAAGTGTTTATTAAACACATCTAATAAATATAGCAACGCATTTCTCAGTAATACTACTGTTTCCTCAGGCTGATACAAATGCTAATTACTTGCTACATTACATACAGATGACTGAACAATCAAAAAGCCAGAAGACCACACACACCCTTCCCTGGTCACATGACCTAGTAAAGGATGTGTGTTAACAATTGTATATTGCAGATAAAAAGTTTTACATGATACATTTCATGATACAAATCTATATATCAATTATTTAAAAATCATTTAAAAAAAAACATAATTTATGCTTACCTGATAAATTTATTTCTCTTGTAGTGTATCCAGTCCACGGATCATCCATTACTTATGGGATATTAACTCCTCCCCAACAGGAAGTGCAAGAGGATTCACCCAGCAGAGCTGCTATATAGCTCCTCCCCTAACTGCCATTACCAGTCATTCGACCGAAAACATGCAGAGAAAGGAAAACCATAGGGTGCAGTGGTGACTGTAGTTTAATGGAAACATTACCTGCCTTAAAGTGACAGGGCGGGCCGTGGACTGGATACACTACAAGAGAAATAAATTTATCAGGTAAGCATAAATTATGTTTTCTCTTGTTAAGTGTATCCAGTCCACGGATCATCCATTACTTATGGGATACCAATACCAAAGCTAAAGTACACGGATGACGGGAGGGACAGGCAGGCTCTTTATACGGAAGGAACCACTGCCTGAAGAACCTTTCTCCCAAAAACAGCCTCCGAAGAAGCAAAAGTGTCAAATTTGTAAAATTTGGAAAAAGTATGAAGAGAAGACCAAGTTGCAGCCTTGCAAATCTGTTCAACAGAAGCCTCATTCTTAAAGGCCCAAGTGGAAGCCACGGCTCTAGTAGAATGTGCTGTAATTCTTTCAGGAGGCTGCTGTCCAGCAGTCTCATAGGCTAACCGTATTATGCTACGAAGCCAAAAGGAGAGAGAGGTAGCCGAAGCTTTTTGACCTCTCCTCTGACCAGAATAAACGACAAACAGGGAAGACGTTTGTCGAAAATCCTTAGTTGCCTGTAGATAAAATTTCAGGGCACGGACTACATCTAGATTGTGTAGCAGACGTTCCTTTTTCGAAGAAGGATTAGGACACAAAGATGGAACCACAATCTCTTGATTGATATTCCTGTTAGTGACCACCTTAGGTAGGAACCCAGGTTTAGTACGCAGAACTACCTTGTCTGAATGAAAAATCAGATAAGGAGAATCACAATGTAAGGCAGATAACTCAGAGACTCTTCGAGCCGAGGAAATCGCCATTAAAAACAGAACTTTCCAAGATAACAACTTGATATCAATGGAATGAAGGGGTTCAAACGGAACCCCCTGTAAAACATTAAGAACTAAGTTCAAACTCCATGGTGGAGCAACAGTTTTAAACACAGGCTTGATCCTAGCTAAAGCCTGACAAAAAGCTTGAACGTCCGGAACTTCTGACAGACGTTTGTGTAAAAGAATGGACAGAGCTGAAATCTGTCCCTTTAAGGAACTAGCGGATAAACCCTTTTCTAAACCTTCTTGTAGAAAAGACAATATCCTCGGAATCCTAACCTTACTCCATGAGTAACTCTTGGATTCGCACCAATATAAGTATTTGCGCCATATCTTATGGTAAATCTTTCTGGTAACAGGCTTCCTAGCCTGTATTAAGGTATCAATAACTGACTCAGAAAAACCACGTTTTGATAAAATCAAGCGTTCAATTTCCAAGCAGTCAGCTTCAGAGAAATTAGATTTTGATGTTTGAAGGGACCCTGGATCAGAAGGTCCTGTTTCAGAGGTAGCGACCAAGGTGGACAGGATGACATGTCCACTAGATCTGCATACCAAGTCCTGCGTGGCCATGCAGGCGCTATTAGAATCACTGATGCTCTCTCCTGTTTGATTCTGGCAATCAATCGAAGAAGCATCGGGAAGGGTGGAAACACATAAGCCATCCCGAAGGTCCAAGGTGCTGTCAAAGCATCTATCAGAACCGCTCCCGGATCCCTGGATCTGGACCCGTAACGAGGAAGCTTGGCGTTCTGTCGAGACGCCATGAGATCTATCTCTGGTTTGCCCCAACGTCGAAGTATTTGGGCAAAGACCTCCGGATGAAGTTCCCACTCCCCCGGATGAAAAGTCTGACGACTTAAGAAATCCGCCTCCCAGTTCTCCACTCCCGGGATGTGGATTGCTGACAGGTGGCAAGAGTGAGACTCTGCCCAGCTAATTATCTTTGATACTTCCATCATTGCTAGGGAGCTTCTTGTCCCTCCCTGATGGTTGATGTAAGCTACAGTCGTGATGTTGTCCGACTGAAACCTGATGAACCCCCGAGTTGTTAACTGGGGCCAAGCCAGAAGGGCATTGAGAACTGCTCTCAATTCCAGAATGTTTATTGGTAGGAGACTCTCCTCCTGATTCCATTGTCCCTGAGCCTTCAGAGAATTTCAGACAGCGCCCCAACCTAGTAGGCTGGCGTCTGTTGTTACAATTGTCCAGTCCGGCCTGCTGAATGGCATCCCCCTGGACAGATGTGGCCGAGAAAGCCACCATAGAAGAGAATTTCTGGTCTCTTGATCCAGATTCAGAGTAGGGGACAAGTCTGAGTAATCCCCATTCCACTGACTTAGCATGCACAATTGCAGCGGTCTGAGATGTAGGCGTGCAAAGGGTACTATGTCCATTGCTGCTACCATTAAGCCGATCACCTCCATGCATTGAGCTACTGACGGGTGTTGAATGGAATGAAGGACACGGCATGCATTTTGAAGCTTTGTTAACCTGTCTTCTGTCAGGTAAATCTTCATTTCTAAAGAATCTATAAGAGTCCCCAAGAAGGGAACTCTTGTGAGTGGAAAGAGAGAACTCTTCTTTTCGTTCACCTTCCATCCATGCGACCTTAGAAATGCCAGTACTAACTCTGTATGAGACTTGGCAGTTTGAAAGCTTGAAGCTTGTATCAGAATGTCGTCTAGGTACGGAGCTACCGCAATTCCTCGCGGTCTTAGTACCGCCAGAAGAGCACCCAGAACCTTTGTGAAGATTCTCGGAGCCGTAGCCAATTTGAATGGAAGAGCTACAAACTGGTAATGCCTGTCTAGAAAGGCAAACCTTAGATACCGGTAATGATCTTTGTGAATCGGTATGTGAAGGTAAGCATCCTTTAAATCCACTGTGGTCATGTACTGACCCTTTTGGATCATGGGTAAAATTGTCCGAATAGTTTCCATTTTGAACGATGGAACTCTTAGGAATTTGTTTAGGATCTTTAAATCCAAGATTGGCCTGAAAGTTCCCTCTTTTTTGGGAACCACAAACAGATTTGAGTAAAACCCTTGTCCTTGTTCCGACCGCGTAACCGGATGGATCACTCCCATTAATAAAAGATCTTGTACGCAGCGTAGAAACGCCTCTTTCTTTATTTGGTTTGTTGACAACCTTGACAGATGAAATCTCCCTCTTGGGGGAGAGAATTTGAAGTCTAGAAGGTATCCCTGAGATATGATCTCTAACGCCCAGGGATCCTGGACATCTCTTGCCCAAGCCTGGGCGAAGAGAGAAAGTCTGCCCCCCACTAGATCCGTTCCCGGATCGGGGGCCCTCGATTCATGCTGTCTTAGGGGCAGCAGCAGGTTTCCTGGCCTGCTTGCCCTTGTTCCAGGACTGGTTAGGTCTCCAGCCTTGTCTGTAGCGAGCAACAGCTCCTTCCTGTTTTGGTGCAGAGGAAGTTGATGCTGCTCCTGCTTTGAAATTACGAAAGGAACGAAAATTAGACTGTCTAGCCTTAGGTTTGGCTCTGTCTTGAGGCAGGGCATGGCCTTTACCTCCTGTAATGTCAGCGATAATTTCTTTCAACCCGGGCCCGAATAAGGTCTGCCCTTTGAAAGGTATATTAAGCAATTTAGATTTAGAAGTAACGTCAGCTGACCAGGATTTTAGCCACAGTGCTCTGCGTGCCTGAATGGCGAATCCGGAATTCTTAGCCGTAATTTTAGTTAAATGTACTACGGCATCTGAAATAAATGAGTTAGCTAACTTAAGGGCTTTAAGCTTGTGTGTAATCTCATCTAATGGAGCTGATTCAAGTGTCTCTTCCAGAGACTCAAACCAAAATGCTGCTGCAGCCGTGACAGGCGCAATGCATGCAAGAGGTTGCAATATAAAACCTTGTTGAACAAACATTTTCTTAAGGTAACCCTCTAAATTTTTATCCATTGGATCTGAAAAGGCACAGCTATCCTCCACCGGGATAGTGGTACGCTTAGCTAAAGTAGAAACTGCTCCCTCCACCTTAGGGACCGTTTGCCATAAGTCCCGTGTGGTGGCGTCTATTGGAAACATCTTTCTAAATATCGGAGGGGGTGAGAACGGCACACCGGGTCTATCCCACTCCTTAGTAACAATTTCAGTAAGTCTCTTAGGTATAGGAAAAACGTCAGTACTCGCCGGTACCGCAAAATATTTATCCAACCTACACATTTTCTCTGGTATTGCAACTGTGTTACAATCATTCAGAGCCGCTAACACCTCCCCTAGTAATACACGGAGGTTTTCCAGCTTAAATTTAAAATTTGAAATATCTGAATCCAGTTTGTTTGGATCAGAACCGTCACCCGCAGAATGAAGCTCTCCGTCCTCATGTTCTGCAAATTGTGACGCAGTGTCTGACATGGCCCTAATATTATCAGCGCACACTCTGTTCTCACCCCAGAGTGATCACGCTTACCTCTTAGTTCTGGTAATTTAGCCAAAACTTCAGTCATAACAGTAGCCATATCCTGTAATGTGATTTGTAATGGCCGCCCAGATGTACTCGGCGCTACAATATCACGCACCTCCCGAGCGGGAGATGCAGGTACTGACACGTGAGGCGAGTTAGTCGGCATAACTCTCCCCTCGTTGTTTGGTGAAATATGTTCAATTTGTACAGATTGACTTTTATTTAAAGTAGCATCAATACAGTTAGTACATAAATTTCTATTGGGCTCCACTTTGGCTTTAGCACATATAGCACAGATATCTTCCTCTGAATCAGACATGTTTAACACACTAGCAAATAAACTAGCAACTTGGAAATACTTTTCAAGTAATTTACTATAATATGAAAACGTACTGTGCCTATAAGAAGCACAGAAAAAGTTATGACAGTTGAAAATTAATAAACTGAAAAGTTATAGCATCAAATCTTTGTAAAAAACACAATTTTAGCAAAGGATTGCTCCCATTAGCAAAGGATAACTAACCCTGATAGCAGAAAAAAAAAAAAAAAAAAATACAGAAATAAACTTTTTTTTTTTTATCACAGTCAACTACAATCTCACAGCTCTGCTGTGAGTGATTACCTCCCTCAAAACAAGTTTTGAAGACCCCTGAGCTCTGTAGAGATGAACCGGATCATGCAGGGAAGACAATAAACTTCTGACTGAATTTTTTGATGCGTAGCAAAAGCACCAAAAAAGGCCCCTCCCCCTCACACATAACAGTGAGAGAGATCAGTAAACTGTCATAAATTAAATAAAACAACTGCCAAGTGGAAAAAATAATGCCCAAAACATTTTATTCACCCAGTACCTCAGAAAATGAAACGATTTTACATGCCAGCAAAAAACGTTTAACATAAATTAAGTGTTATTAAAGAGCCTGTTGCCAGTCCCTGCAAATTAGGCTAAAGTCTTATGCACACAGTATAATTCCAGTGAAGTGCCATTCCCCAGAATACTGAAGTGTAAAATATACATACATGACAGCCTGATACCAGTTGCTGCTACTGCATTTAAGGCTGAGTTTACATTATATCGGTATGGCAGAATTTTCTCATCAATTCCATTGTCAGAAAATAATAAGCTGCTACATACCTCTTTGCAGATTAATCTGCCCGCTGTCCCCTGATCTGAAGTTTACCTCTCCTCAGATGGCCGAGAAACAGCAATATGATCTTAACTACTCCGGCTAAAATCATAGAAAAACTCAGGTAGATTCTTCTTCAAATTCTACCAGAGAAGGAATAACACACTCCGGTGCTATTATAAAATAACAAACTTTTGATTGAAGGTATGAAACTAAGTATAATCACCACAGTCCTCTCACACATCCTATCTATTCGTTGGGTGCAAGAGAATAACTGGTAATGGCAGTTAGGGGAGGAGCTATATAGCAGCTCTGCTGGGTGAATCCTCTTGCACTTCCTGTTGGGGAGGAGTTAATATCCCATAAGTAATGGATGATCCGTGGACTGGATAAACTTAACAAGAGAAATAGTATACTATACGTATAGGAACACCCTATGTATGATAATGACGCTTAGAAATTGACTAATTTATTATGTTTAATTACAGGATGGTATACTCCTAAAACCACATAATATGACCACATCAGAGGTATACGTCTTTATTTTCAGAGTATACAATTATTACACAAGGATGTCTAGGAATAAACATAAGTTTTAAAGGCTCAAATGGTCACTACATGTGTAGTTCAATACAGATCGGCTATATATTTTCCCTAAGTAGGTGAACATACTAAATGTGTAAAAAATTTGTGACACTTTAACTATGTAATAATATATCAATTAAAGTGCCACTATATAACCTAAATAACTATAATCAAAAGGGGCATTTAGAAGTCATATTAAAATCTATGACATATATCAAAGAATCACATGATATGTGAAGAGAGTGGGTAGTGTGCAAGTGTGCTTGATTCTTAGTCATTCAAGATGCTAGTAATAGTTAAAGGGACACTCAATCAAAATGAAACGTTCATTATTCAGATAGAGCATGCGATTTTAAACAACTTTCCAATTTACTTCCATTAACTAAATGTGCACAGTCTTTTTATATTTAAACTTTTTGAGTCACCAGCTCATACTGAGCATGTGCAAGAATAAGTGTGTATGCATTTGTGAATGGCTGATGTCTGTCACATGGTACGTGTATGCATTTGTGATTGGCTGATGACTGTCACATGGTACAGGGGGAGTGGAAAGAGACATAACTTTTAAAATTGTCAGAAAAAAAATCTACTACTCATTTGAAGTTCAGACTAAGTGCTATTGCATTGACTTGTTATCTTGCATTTGTTGATTAAGCAAATCTATTGTGTTGACTGGTCCTTTAAGAGAAAAGACAAAATGCTTGTAATATATTGGCGCCTTCTCTTGTAGATTTGCTTTGAAGTGGGCGGCCTTTTACCCTGAGGAGAGCCGCCTGTCTACGTTTGTGTGACCTTAAAGGGACACTGAACCCAAAATTTTTCTTTCATGATTCAGATAGAGCATGCAATTTTAAGCAATTTTCTAATTTACTCCTATTATCAAATATTCTTAATTATCTTGGTATGTTTATTTGAAAAGCAAGAATATAAGTTTAGATGCCGGCCTATTTTTGATGAAAAAACTGGGTTGTCCTTGCTGATTGGACAGCACCAATAAACAAGTGCTGTCCATGGTTCTGAACCAAACATTTGCTGGCTCCTTAGCTTAAATGCCTTCTTTTTCAAATAAAGATACCAAGAGAATGAAGAAAATTGATAATAGAAGTAAATTAGAAAGTTGCTTAAAGGGACACTGAACCCAAATTTGTTCATTTGTAATTCAGAAAGAGCATGCAATTTTAAGCAACTTTCTAATTTACTCCTATTATCAAATTTTCTTCATTCTCTTGCTATCATTATTTGAAAAAGAAGGCATCTAAGCTTTTTTTTGGTTTCAGTACTCTGGACAGCACTTTTTTATTGGTGGATGAATTTATCCACCAATCAGCAAGGACAACCCAGACTGTTCACCAAAAATGGGCCGGCATCTAAACTTACATTCTTGCATTTCAAATAAAGATACCAAGAGAATGAAGAAAATTTGATAATAGGAGTAAATTAGAAAGTTGCTTAAAATTTCATGCTCAATCTGAATCACGAAATTAAATTTTTGGGTACAGTGTCCCTTTAACATTGCATGCTCTATCTGAATCATGAAAGAAAAAATTTGGGTTCAGTATTCCTTTAATCACACACATCTATTGGACTTTAAGTTCATATATATTTTCTTTTGCATATTGTAACTCAGCTTACATTTTACAGTTATATGCAAGTTTGTGATTAGTAGTTACATATTGAATTTGAGAGTCTCACTTTTGATACTAATTTTTTTTGAGTCTTAATTTTTGCATATTATCTTATTTTTAAAGTGATAGTGCTCCTATTTTTATGTTAACTATGAATGACATTTAAAAGTATTTTTTTCCAAATAGATAGTTGTACAGTCCAGCTGCACTTTTCCACAGAAAACCCAAATTACCAACTGAGTAATAATATGCAAATTAGCTTCACATTGGCTCACCTTTTTGCTTCAAAAAAACAAAATTTATCCTTAAGCATAAATTTTGTTTTCTTTTGCAAGATGTACCGAGTCCACGGTTTCATCCTTACTTGTGGGATACCAATACCAAAGCTTTAGGACACGGATGAAGGGAGGGACAACACAGGAACCTAAACGGAAGGCACCACTGCTTTCAGAAACTTTCTCCCAAAAATAGCCTCCGAAGAAGCAAAAGTATAAAATTTGGAAAATTTGGAAAAGGTATGAAGCGAAGACCAAGTCGAAGCCTTACAAATTTGTTCAACAGAAGCATCATATTTAAAAGACCATGTGGAAGCCACCGCTCAAGTTGAGTGAGCTGTAATTCTTTCAGGAGGCTGCTATCCAGCAGTCTCATAAGCCAAATGGAGGATGCTTTTCAGCCAAAAAGGAAAGAGAGGTAGCCATAGCCTTTTGACCTCTACGCTTTCCAGAATAGAAAACAAACAAAGAAGAAGTTTGACGAAAATCTTTGGTTGCCTGCAAATAAAACTTCAAAGCACGAACATCGTCCAAGTTGTGCAACAGACGTTCCTTCTTAGAAGAAGGATTAGGACACAGAGAAGGAACAACAATTTCCTGATTGATATTCCTGTTAGTAACAACCTTAGGGAGGAACCCAGGTTTGGTACGCAAAACCACCTTATCAGCATGAAAAACAAGATAAGGCGGTCACATTGTAATGCAGATCGTTCAGAAACTCTTCGAGCTGAAGAGATAGCAACTAGAAATAGAACTTTCCAAGATAGAAGCTTAAAGGGACACTGAACCCAAATTTTTTCTTTTGTAATTCAGAAAGAGCATGCAATTTTAAGCAACTTTCTAATTTACTCCTATTATCAATTTTTCTTTGTTCTCTTGCTATCATTATTTGAAAAAGAAGGCATCTAAGCTTTTTTTTGTTTCAGTACTCTGGACAGCACTTTTTTTATTGGTGGATGAATGTATCCACCAATCAGCAAGGACAACCCAGGTTGTTCACCAAAAATGGGCCGGCATCTAAACTTACATTCTTGCATTTCAAATAAAGATACCAAGATAATGAAGAAAATTTGATAATAGGAGTAAATTAGAAAGTTGCTTAAAATGTCATGCTCTATCTGAATCACGAAAGAAAATTTTTGGGTACAGTGTCCCTTTAATATCTATTGAATGCATGGGTTCAAACGGAACCCCCTGAAGCACTTTAAGAACTAGATTCAGACTCCATGGTGGAGCAACAGTTTTAAACACAGGCTTGATTCTAACTAAGGCCTGACAGAAAGCCAGAACGTCTGGGACATCTGCCAGACGCTTGTGCAATAGAATAGACAAAGCCGATATCTGTCCCTTTAAGGAGCTAGCTGATAGCCCTTTCTCCAATCCTTCTTGGAGAAAGGACAAAATCCTAGGAATCCTGATCTTACTCCATGAGTAACCTTTGGATTTGCACCAGAAAAGATATTTACGCCATATCTTATGATAGATTTTCCTGGCGACAGGCTTTCGAGCCTGAATCAAGGTATCTATGACCGACTCAGAGAAACCCTGCTTTGATAAAATCAAGCATTCAATCTCCAAGCAGTCAGTTGCAGAGAAATTAGATTTGGATGCTTGAACGGACCTTGAATCAAAAGGTCCTGTCTCAGTGGCAGAGACCATGGTGGCAGAGATGACATGTCCACCAGGTCTGCATACCAAGTCCTGCATGGCCACTCAGGTGCTATCAAAATCGCAGAAGCTCTCTCCTGTTTGATTCTGGCAATCAGACGCAGAAGGAGAGGGAATGGTGGAAACACATAAGCCAGGTTGAACGACCAGGGTACTGCTAGAGCATCTATCAGTACTGCCTGAGGATCCCTTGACCTGGACCCTTAACAAGGAAGTTTGGCGTTCTGACGAGACGCCATCAGATCCAATTCTGGTGTGCCACATAGCTCAACCAGTTGAGCAAACACCTCCGGATGGAGTTCCCACTCCCCCGGAAAAAAAGTCTGACGACTTAGAAAATCCGCCCCTCCCAGTTCTCTACCCCTGGGATATAGATTGCTGATAGATGGCAAGAGTGAGTCTCTGCCCATTGGATTATTCTGGAAACTTCTATTGCTAAGGAACTCCTTGTTCCCCCCTGATGATTGATATAAGCCACAGTCGTGATGTTGTCCGACTGAAATCTGATGAATCTGGCCGAAGCCAGCTGAGGCTATGCCTGATGAGCATTGAATATCGCTCTTAATTCTAGAATATTTATTGGTAGGAGGGCCTCCTCCTGAGTCCACAAACCCTGTGCTTTCTGGGAATTCCAAACTGCACCCCAGCCCAGTAGGCTGGCGTCCGTCGTCACTATAACCCACGCTGGCCTGCGGAAACACATTCCCTGGACAGGTGATCCGGTGACAACCACCAAAGAAGAGAATCTCTGGGCTCCTGATCCAGATTTATCTGAGGAGATAAATCTGCATAATCCCCATTCCACTTTCTGAGCATGCATAGTTGCAGTGGTCTGAGATGTAAGCGAGCAAACAGAACTATGTCCATTGCCGCTACTATTAGTCCGATTACCTCCATACACTGAGCCACTGACGGCCGAGAAATGGAATGAAGAGCTCAGCAGGTGGCTAAAATCTTTGATTTCCTGACCTCCGTCAGAAATATTTTCATGTCCACCGAGTCTATCAGAGTCCCTAGGAATGAAACTCTTGTGAGAGGGGAAAGAGAACTCTTTTGTACGTTCACCTTCTACCCATGAGATCTTAGAAAGGCCAACACGATGTCCATGTGAGACTTGGCTAGTTGGAAAGACGACGCTTGATTTAGGATGTCGTCTAGATAAGGCGCCACCGCTATGCCCCGCAGCCTTAGGACCGCCAGAAGGGACCCTAGCACCTTTGTGAAAATTCTTGGAGTAGTGCCCAACCCGAAGGGAAGAGCCACAAACTGGTAATGCTTGTCCAGAAAGGCAAACCTGAGGAACTGGTGATGATCTTTGTGGATAGGAATGTGTAGATACGCATCCTTTAAGTCCACGGTGGTCATATATTGACCCTCCTGGATCATTGGTAAAATAGTCTGAATGGTCTCCATCTTGAAGGATGGGACTCTGAGGAATTGACTTAGGATCTTGAGATCTAGGATTGGTCTGAAGGTTCCCTCTTTTTTGGGGACCTTATACAGACTGGAGTAGAACCCCTGCCCCTGTTCTGTTTTCGGAACTGGGCAGATCACTCCCATTGTAAATAGGTCTTCTACACAGTGTAAGAACACCTCTCTTTTTGTCTGGTTTACAGACAATTGAGAAAGATGGAATCTCCCCCTTGGAGGAGAATCTTTGAAATCTAGAAGATACCCCTGGGTTACAATTTCTAAAGCCCAGGAGTCCTGAACGTCTCTTGCCCAAGCCTGAGCAAAGAGAGAAAGTCTGCCCCCTACTAGATCTGCTCCCGGATTGGGGGCTACCCCTTCATGCTGTCTTGGTGGCAGCAGCAGGCTTCTTGGCCTGTTTACCTTTGTTCCAAGTCTGGTTAGGTCTCCAGACTGACTTGGATTGAGCAAAGTTCCCCTCTTGCCTTGCAGCAGGGGAAGAGGAAGTGGGACCACCTTTGAAGTTTCGAAAGGAACGAAAATTATTTTGTTTGGCCCTCATCTTATTTGACTTATCCTGAGGGAGGGCATGACCCTTCCCTCCAGTGATATCTGAAATGATCTCTTTCAGTTCAGGCCCGAATAGGGTCTTACCCTTGAAAGGGATGGTCAAAAGCTTAGATTTTGATGACACATCAGCCAACCAGGACTTAAGCCATAACGCTTTACGCGCTAAAATGGCAAAACCTGAATTCTTTGCCGCTAATTTAGCCAGATGAAAAGTGGCATCTGTAATGAAAGAATTAGCTAGCTTAAGAGCCCTAATTCTATCCAGAATATCATCTAATGGGGTCTCCACCTGAAGAGCCTCTTCCAGAGCCTCGAACCAAAAGGCAGCTGCAGTGGTTACAGGAACAATGCACGCTATAGGCTGGAGAAGAAAAACCCTGATGAACAAAAATTTTCTTTAGGAGACCCTCTAATTTTTTATCCATAGGATCTTTGAAAGCACAACTGTCCTCAATAGGTATAGTTGTACGCTTAGCTAGAGTAGAAACAGCTCCCTCCACCTTAGGGACCGTCTGCCACGAGTCCCGCATGGTGTCGGATATGGGAAACATTTTCTTAAAAATGGGAGGGGGAGCGAACGGAATACCTGGTCTATCCCACTCCTTAGTAACAATGTCCGAAATCCTCATAGGGACCGGAAAAACATCAGTGTAGACAGGAACCTCTAAATATTTGTCCATTTTACACAATTTCTCTAGAACTACAATAGGGTCACAATCATCCAGAGTCGCTAAAACCTCCCTGAGCCATAAGCGGAGATGTTCTAGCTTAAATTTAAAGGCCGTCATATCTAAATCTGTCTGAGGGAACATCTTTCCTGAATCAGAAATCTCTCCCTCAGACAGCAAATCCCTCACCCCTACCTCTGAACATTGTGAGGGTACATCGGATACGGCTACTAAAGCATTTGTTCTTAACCCAGAGCTACTGCGCTTCCCTTGCAACACAGGCAGTTTAGATAAAACCTCTGTGAGGGTAGTATTCATAACTGAGGCCATATCTTGCAAGGTGAAAGAATTAGACGCACTAGAGGTACTTGGCGTCACTTGTGCGGGCGTTACTGGTTGTGACACTTGGGGAGAACTAGATTGCATACCCTGATTTCCTTCTGTCTGAGAATCATCCAGTGCCAAACTCTTATAAGTCAAAATATGCTGTTTGCAATTTATAGACATATCTGTACATGTGGGGCACATTCTAAGAGGGGGTTCCACAATGGCTTCTAAACATATTGAGCAAGGATTTAACTCAATGTCAGACATGTTGAACAGGCTAGCAATGAGACAAGCAAGCTTGGAAAACACTTTATTCAGTGAGAAAATGATAAAAAAAAAAACGGTACTGTGCCTTTAAGAGAAAAAAAGGCATACACAATCTGCAAAACTGCTTAAAAATACATCAAATTTTTTGAAATTTTTACAGCAGATTCAATAAGCTTTAGTAAGATTGCACCACAAACAAGTGAAACATTTAACCCCTAAATATGGAAAACGGATTGACAAAGTGCCAAAAACCGGAAAAACCCCTATTAGCACCTTGCCACAGCTCTGCTGTGGCGCCTACCTGCCCTTAGGGATTGGAAATCTGGGGATAAAGCTTCCTTTTGGCCCAAAAAGTTCACCAGGACCCTCCGGTGTCGTAGCTTGCTGCTTATCAGGAGAAAACAACTGCGCAACTGAGGCGCAAAATTAGGCCCCGCCCACCGCACTCAATGTCTCTAAGGCCTCCAAAAAAACACACCAAGTGTTTTTACCAGCCATGTGGGTTCTAAAGCCCCAAAAAGCCAAGTGTACCCTCAATACAGTTGCCCCTTAAAGGTTTATAAACAGCACTCCCAGTACACACAACCGTTTGTTAATATCATTCAAACTGAGTGTCAACCATACTTTTAGCCCTTTATGCAAGCTTAGTAATGCCACTATAAGTCTAGGATTACTGCTTACCCTTACCCTCATGGGGATACTGTCAGCCTTTCTGAAATATCACAGTCTCTTCAGAAAAAATGACTGAACATACCTCATTGCTGTATAGCATGAAACCGTTCCTCACACTGAAGTTTCCTGTACTCCTCAGCCTCTGTAGGAACAGCATTGGATATTAGTTACAAATGCTAAGATGATCATCCTCAAGGCAGAATTCTTCATCCATCTCCAGCATGAGAGTAAATAGTACACACAAGTAACCTTTTTAAAATAACTCTTGCTTGAAGAAAATAAAAATATAATTTATGCTTACCTGATAAATTCATTTCGCCTGTAGTGTAGTCAGTCCACGGGTCATCCATTACTTATGGGATTATAACTCCTCCCTAGCAGGAAGTGCAAGAGGATCACCCAAGCAGAGCTGCTATATAGCTCCTCCCCTCTACGTCATATCCAGTCATTCGACCGAAACCATATGAAAAAGGAGAAACTATAGGGTGCAGTGGTGACTGGAGTTTAATTAAAATTTAGACCTGCCGTAAAAACAGGGCGGGCCGTGGACTGACTACACTACAGGAGAAATGAATTTATCAGGTAAGCATAAATTATATTTTCTCCTGTTAAGTGTAGTCAGTCCACGGGTCATCCATTACTTATGGGATACCAATACCAAAGCTAAAAGTACACGGATGACGGGAGGGACAGGCAGGATCTTTACACGGAAGGAACCACTGCCTGTAGAACCTTTCTCCCAAAAACAGCCTCCGAAGAAGCAAAAGTGTCAAATTTGTAAAATTTTGAAAAAGTGTGAAGTGAAGACCAAGTTGCAGCCTTGCAAATCTGTTCAACAGAGGCCTCATTCTTAAAGGCCCAAGTGGAAGCCACAGCTCTAGTAGAATGAGCTGTAATCCTTTCAGGAGGCTGCTGTCCAGCAGTCTCATAGGCTAAACGTATTATGCTACGAAGCCAAAAAGAGAGAGAGGTAGCCGAAGCTTTTTGACCTCTCCTCTGTCCAGAATAAACGACAAACAGGGAAGAAGTTTGACGAAAATCTTTAGTTGCCTGCAAATAAAATTTCAGGGCACGGACGACGTCCAGATTGTGCAAAAGTCGTTCCTTCTTTGAAGAAGGGTTAGGGCACAATGATGGAACAACAATCTCTTGATTGATATTCTTGTTAGTGACTACCTTAGGTAAGAACCCAGGTTTAGTGCGCAGAACTACCTTGTCTGAATGAAAAATCAGAAAAGGAGAATCACAATGTAAGGCCGATAACTCAGAGACTCTTCGAGCCGAGGAAATAGCCATTAAAAACAGAACTTTCCAAGATAACAGCTTGATATCGATGGAATGAAGGGGTTCAAATGGAACACCTTGCAGAACGTTAAGAACTAAGTTTAAGCTCCACGGCGGAGCAACAGTCTTAAACACAGGCTTAATCCTAGCCAAAGCCTGACAAAAAGCCTGAACGTCTGGAACTTCCGACAGACGTTTGTGTAAAAGGATAGACAGAGCTGAAATCTGTCCCTTTAACGAACTAGCAGATAAACCCTTTTCTAAACCCTCTTGTAGAAAAGACAATATCCTAGGAATCCTAATCTTACTCCATGAGTAACTCTTGGATTCGCACCAATATAAGTATTTACACCATATTTTATGGTAAATTTTCCTGGTAACAGGTTTCCTAGCCTATATTAAGGTATCAATCACTGACTACGAGAATCCACGCTTTGATAGAATCAAGCGTTCAATCTCCATGCAGTCAGCCTCAGAGAAATTAGATTTGGATGTTTGAAAGGACCCTGAATCAGAAGGTCCTGTCTTAGAGGCAGAGACCATGGTGGACAGGACGACATGTCCACTAGATCTGCATACCAGGTCCTGCGTGGCCATGCAGGCGCTATTAGAATCACTGATGCTCTCTCCTGTTTGATCCTGGCAATCAATCGAGGAAGCATCGGGAAAGGTGAAAACACATAAGCCATGTTGAAGACCCAAGGTGCTGTCAGAGCATCTATCAGCACCGCTCCCGGGTCCCTGGACCTGGATCTGTAACAAGGAAGCTTGGCGTTCTGGCGAGACGCCATGAGATCCAGATCTGGTTTGCCCCAATGATGAAGCAGTTGGGCAAACACCTCCGGATGAAGTTCCCACTCCCCCGAATGAAAGGTCTGGCGACTTAGAAAATCCGCCTCCCAGTTCTCCACGCCTGGGATGTGGATCGCTGACAGGTGGCAAGAGTGAGACTCTGCCCAGCGAATTAACTTTGAGACTTCCATCATCGCTAGGGAACTCCTTGTTCCTCCTTGATGGTTGATGTAAGCCACAGTCGTGATGTTGTCCGACTGAAACCTGATGAACCTAAGAGTTGCTAACTGAGGCCAAGCCAGAAGAGCATTGAAAATTGCTCTTAATTCCAGAATGTTTATTGGAAGGAGTCTCTCCTCCTGAGTCCATGATCCCTGAGCCTTCAGGGAATTCCAGACTGCGCCCCAACCTAGAAGGCTGGCGTCTGTTGTTACAATCGTCCAATCTGGCCTGCGGAAGGGCATCCCCTTGGACAGATGTGGCCGAGAAAGCCACCATAGAAGAGAATCTCTGGTCTCTTGATCCAGATTTAGCAGAGGGGACAAATCTGAGTAATCCCCATTCCACTGACTTAGCATGCACAATTGCAGCGATCTGAGATGCAGGCGCGCAAATGGTACTATGTCCATTGCCGCTACCATTAAGCCGATTACCTCCATGCACTGAGCCACTGACGGGTGTTGAATGGAATGAAGGACACGGCAAGCATTTAGAAGTTTTGATAACCTGTCCTCCGTCAGGTAAATTTTCATTTCTACAGAATCTATAAGAGTCCCTAGAAAGGGAACTCTTGTGAGTGGCAATAGAGAACTCTTTTCTACGTTCACCTTCCACCCATGCGACCTTAGAAATGCCAGAACTAACTCTGTATGAGACTTGGCAGTTTGGAAACTTGACGCTTGTATCAGAATGTCGTCTAGGTACGGAGCTACCGCTATGCCTCGCGGTCTTAGTACCGCCAGAAGAGAGCCCAGAACCTTTGTAAAGATTCTTGGAGCCGTAGCTAACCCGAAGGGAAGAGCTACAAACTGGTAATGCCTGTTTAGGAAGGCAAATCTTAGATACCGGTAATGATCCTTGTGAATCGGTATGTGAAGGTAGGCATCCTTTAAATCCACTGTGGTCATGTACTGACCCTCTTGGATCATGGGTAAGATGGTTCGAATAGTTTCCATTTTGAACGATGGAACTCTTAGGAATTTGTTTAGGATCTTTAAGTCTAAGATTGGTCTGAAGGTTCCCTCTTTTTTCGGAACCACAAACAGATTTGAATAGAATCCTTGCCCGTGTTCCGACCGCGGAACTGGGTGGATCACTCCCATAAGTAAGAGGTCTTGTACACAGCGTAGAAACGCCTCTTTCTTTATCTGGTTTGCTGATAACCTTGAAAGATGAAATCTCCCTTGTGGAGGAGAAGCTTTGAAGTCCAGAAGATATCTCTGAGATATGATTTCCAACGCCCAGGGATCCTGGACATCTCTTGCCCAAGCCTGGGCAAAGAGAGAAAGTCTGCCCCCCACTATATCCGTTTCCGGATCGGGGGCCCTCACTTCATGCTGTCTTAGGGGCAGCAGCAAGTTTTCTGGCCTGCTTGCCCTTGTTCCAGGACTGGTTAGGTTTCCAGCCCTGTCTGTAGCGAGCAACAGTTCCTTCCTGTCTTGGAGCGGAGGAAGTTGATGCTGCTCCTGCCTTGAAATTACGAAAGCCACGAAAATTAGACTGTTTAGCCTTTGGTTTGGCCCTGTCTTGAGGCAGGGCATGGCCCTTACCTCCAGTAATGTCAGCGATAATTTCTTTCAAGCAGGGCCCGAATAATGTCTGCCCTTTGAAAGGAATATTAAGCAATTTAGATTTAGAAGTCACATCAGCTGACCAGGATTTAAGCCACAGCGCTCTGCGCGCTTGAATGGCGAATCCGGAGTTCTTAGCCGTAAGTTTGGTTAAGTGTACTACGGCATCAGAAATAAATGAATTAGCTAGCTTAAGGGCTTTAAGCTTGTTCATAATCTCATCCAATGGAGCTGTGCTAAGGGTCTCTTCCAGAGACTCAAACCAGAATGCCGCCGCAGCAGTGACAGGCGCGATGCATGCAAGGGGTTGTAATATAAAACCTTGCTGAACAAACATTTTCTTAAGGTAACCCTCTAACTTTTTATCCATTGGATCTGAAAAAGCACAGCTATCCTCCACCGGGATAGTGGTGCGCTTAGCCAGAGTAGAAACTGCTCCCTCCACCTTAGGGACCGTCTGCCATAGGTCCCGTGTGGTGGCGTCTATTGGAAACATTTTTCTAAATATAGGAGGGGGTGAAAAGGGCACACCGGGTCTATCCCACTCCTTGTTAACAATTTCTGTAAGCCTTTTAGGTATAGGAAAAACGTCAGTACACGCCGGTACCGCAAAATATTTATCCAGCCTACATACTTTCTCTGGAATTGCAACCGTGTTACAATCATTCAGAGACGCTAATACCTCCCCTAGTAATACACGGAGGTTCTCAAGCTTAAATTTAAAATTTGAAATCTCTGAATCCAGTTTACTTGGATCAGATCCGTCACCCACAGAATGAAGCTCTCCGTCCTCATGTTCTGCAAATTGTGACGCAGTATCAGACATGGCTCTACTATTATCAGCGCACTCTGTTCTTACCCCAGAGTGATCGCGTTTACCTCTTAATTCTGTCAATTTAGATAGTACTTCAGTCACAGCATTAGCCATGTCTTGCAAAGTGATTTGTATGGGCCGCCCTGATGTACTTGGCGCCACAATATCACGCACCTCCTGAGCGGGAGGCGAAGGTACTGACACGTGAGGAGAGTTAGTCGGCATAACTTCCCCCTCGTTGTCTGGTGATATTTTTTTAACATATAAAGTTTGACTTTTATTCAAAGTAACATCTATACATTGAGTGCACAAATTTCTATTGGGCTCCACATTGGCCTTTAAACATAGTGAACAGTGACGCTTTTATATATTTTAAAATAAATTTGTATCCAAGTTTTGCCTAGTGTACTGTTTTCCCTTCAGTATAAAGTGGGAGTGCGCATATCCTTGAGCTTAGTGGAAAGCTCCAACAAATGTGAGTAGTCATTTGTTACAAAACAACTACTTCCTCAAAGTGCCATTACAGATTCACACTATGTTGCAATTTTCTGTTTCCTTTTTTATGGGATCTCACTGAGGAATGCTAACAAGCTGAAAAACTCATCCAGAGGACACAGACATATCCTTGATTCAGAACTTTATTTGGTTTTCCTTTTATGATTTTTGTTATCACATTTATTTCACATAGTGAACAAACAGATTCATCTGTGTCAGACATGTTTAAACAGACTAGCAATAACACTAGCAAGCTTGGAAAAAACTTTTAAATAAATTTACAAGCTATATAAAAAAACGCTACTGCGCCTTTAAGAAACATAAAAATGTGACACAGTTGAATTAACAATGAACCAAATATGTTAAAACAACCAAATTTTAACAGAAAATGTATAAAGTTAGCAGAGGATTGCACCCACCAGCAAAAGGATGATTAACCCCTTAATACCCAAAACGGATAACAGTTGAAATAATAAACGTTTTTATCACAGTCAAACACACTGTCACAGGTCTGCTGTGACTGATTACCTCCCTCAAAACTAGTTTTGGAGACCCCTGGGCTCTGTAGAGACGTCCTGGATCATGGAGGAAGAAATAGGAAGACTGTGACTAAATTTTTACTGCGCAATAAAGCGCTAAAATAGGCCCCTCCCACTCATATTACAACAGTGGGGAAGCTCAGTAAACTGATTTTATGCAGAAAAAAACGACAGCCATGTGGTAAAAATCATGCCCATAAAGTTTTATCACCAAGTACCTCAGAAAAAACGATTAACATGCCAGTAAACGTTTTAAAATTGAAAATTATGAAGTGTTATTAATAAGCCTGCTGCTAGTCGCTTTCACTGCAGTGCAGGCTCAAATATTACTTTAATATTGACAGTATTTTCTTAGTGAAATTCCATTCCCCAGAAATACCTCAGAGTATACATACATACATATCAGCCTGATACCAGTCGCTACTACTGCATTTAAGGCTGCACTTACATTACATCGGTATTAGCAGTATTTTCTCAGTCAATTCCATTCCTTAGAAAATAATTTACTGCACATACCTCCTTGCAGGTGGGCCCTGCATGCTATCCCCTGTTCTGAAGTTACCTCACTCCTCAGAATGGCCGAGAACAGCAAGTGGATCTTAGTTACGACCGCTAAGATCATAGAAAACTCAGGCAGATTCTTCTTCTAATGCTGCCTGAGAACAAACAACACACTCCGGTGCCGTTTAAAATAACAAACTTTTGATTGAAGAAATAAAAACTAAGTTTAACACACCACAGTCCTCTCACACGTCCTATCTTTAGTTAGGTGCAAGAGAATGACTGGGTATGACGTAGAGGGGAGGAGCTATATAGCAGCTCTGCTTGGGTGATCCTCTTGCACTTCCTGCTAGGGAGGAGTTATAATCCCATAAGTAATGGATGACCCGTGGACTGACTACACTTAACAGGAGAAAAAAGTTTATCAGCTCTTTCACTTTACCCTTCCTGCTTAGAGCCGGCAAAGAGAATGACTGGGGGGTGGAGTTAAGGGGGGAGCTATATAGACAGCTCTGCTGTGGGTGCTCTCTTTGCCACTTCCTGTTAGGAAGGATAATATCCCACAAGTAAGGAGGAAACCGTGGACTAGGTACATCTTGCAAAAGAAAATTTGTTCATAACAGTGCTGCACTAGGCAGCTTTTAAGCATAGAGGAATTGGAGGGTTAAGGTGAAGGTACTAAACAGGGTTTTAAAGTAATTTTGCAAAACCATTAATATAGTAACAGCTTAAAAACTAAAACACTAATTATGGATGTAGGTCTTTTGCAATGTGCTTCTTGAAGGGACATTAAACGGCAGGGTACAAATAAAGTAATATGGTTTTTCCTCCTGAGCCTGCAGCTTCAATGCTGCTTAATTTAACTCTTCACAAGTGCTGGTTAGTGAAGCCATGCATCATCACACTAGGCACCACGTTCATGGAGTTTAAATATTCTCATAAAGGTGTTCTCTTATTTTAGCCCATTACCGGTACCAGTCGGAAAAGCGCCACATCTTCAGGACGCAATCGTCCTAAAGCGCACACATTGTTGCATCCTTAAGTGTGCATTAACAGATCAATGACATTGCTGGCTTTTTGACAGTTACACTTTGGTTAAGTTTGCACAATAGAGAACAGGAGTTTTATACTTTTTCATGTTATTTACCCAGTTTGAAAGTTACAGTACAAATATTTAGGAAGCTGTAAAACATAATTTATGCTTACCTGATAAATTCCTTTCTCCTGTAGTGTAGTCAGTCCACGGGTCATCCATTACTTATGGGATTATATCTCCTCCCTAACAGGAAGTGCAAGAGGATCACCCAAGCAGAGCTGCTATATAGCTCCTCCCCTCTACGTCATACCCAGTCATTCGACCGAAACCAAACGAGAAAGGAGAAACTATAGGGTGCAGTGGTGACTGGAGTTTAATTTAAAATTTAGACCTGCCGTAAAAACAGGGCGGGCCATGGACTGACTACACTACAGGAGAAAGGAATTTATCAGGTAAGCATAAATTATGTTTTCTCCTGTTAAGTGTAGTCAGTCCACGGGTCATCCATTACTTATGGGATACCAATACCAAAGCTAAAAGTACACGGATGACGGGAGGGACAGGCAGGATCTTTACACGGAAGGAACCACTGCCTGTAGAACCTTTCTCCCAAAAACAGCCTCCGAAGAAGCAAAAGTGTCAAATTTGTAAAATTTTGAAAAAGTGTGAAGTGAAGACCAAGTTGCAGCCTTGCAAATCTGTTCAACAGAGGCCTCATTCTTAAAGGCCCAAGTGGAAGCCACAGCTCTAGTAGAATGAGCTGTAATCCTTTCAGGAGGCTGCTGTCCAGCAGTCTCATAGGCTAAACGTATTATGCTACGAAGCCAAAAAGAGAGAGAGGTAGCCGAAGCTTTTTGACCTCTCCTCTGTCCAGAATAAACGACAAACAGGGAAGAAGTTTGACGAAAATCCTTGGTTGCCTGCAAATAAAATTTCAGGGCACGGACGACGTCCAGATTGTGCAGAAGTCGTTCCTTCTTTGAAGAAGGGTTAGGGCACAATGATGGAACAACAATTTCTTGATTGATATTCTTGTTAGTGACTACCTTAGGTAAGAACCCAGGTTTAGTACGCAGAACTACCTTGTCTGAATGAAAAATTAGATAAGGAGAATCACAATGTAAGGCCGATAACTCAGAGACTCTTCGAGCCGAGGAAATAGCCATTAAAAACAGAACTTTCCAAGATAACAGATTGATATCAATGGAATGAAGGGGTTCAAACGGAACACCTTGCAAAACGTTAAGAACTAAGTTTAAGCTCCACGGCGGAGCAACAGTCTTAAACACAGGCTTAATCCTAGCCAAAGCCTGACAAAAAGCCTGAACGTCTGGAACTTCCGACAGACGTTTGTGTAAAAGGATAGACAGAGCTGAGATCTGTCCCTTTAACGAACTAGCAGATAAGCCCTTTTCTAAACCTTCTTGTAGAAAAGACAATATCCTCGGAATCCTAACCTTACTCCATGAGTAACTCTTGGATTCGCACCAATATAAGTATTTACGCCATATTTTATGGTAAATTTTCCTGGTAACAGGTTTCCTAGCCTGTATTAAGGTATCAATCACTGACTCCGAGAATCCCTGCTTTGATAGAATCAAGCGTTCAATCTCCATGCAGTCAGCCTCAGAGAAATTAGATTTGGATGTTTGAAAGGACCCTGAATCAGAAGGTCCTGTCTCAGAGGCAGAGACCATGGTGGACAGGACGACATGTCAACTAGATCTGCATACCAGGTCCTGCGTGGCCACGCAGGCGCTATTAGAATCATCAATGCTCTCTCCTGTTTGATCCTGGCAATCAATCGAGGAAGCATCGGGAAGGGTGGAAACACATAAGCCATGTTGAAGACCCAAGGTGCTGTCAGAGCATCTATCAGTACCGCTCCCGGGTCCCTGGACCTGGATCCGTAACAAGGAAGCTTGGCGTTCTGGCGAGACGCCATGAGATCCAGATCTGGTTTGCCCCAATGATGAAGCAGTTGGGCAAACTCCTCCGGATGAAGTTCCCACTCCCCCGGATGAAAAGTCTGGCGACTTAGGAAATCCGCCTCCCAGTTCTCCACGCCTGGGATGTGGATCGCTGACAGGTGGCAAGAGTGAGACTCTGCCCAGTGAATTATCTTTGAGACTTCCATCATCGCTAGGGAACTCCTTGTCCCTCCCTGATGGTTGATGTAAGCCACAGTCGTGATGTTGTCCGACTGAAACCTGATGAACCTCAGAGTTGCTAACTGAGGCCAAGCCAGAAGAGCATTGAAAACTGCTCTTAATTCCAGAATGTTTATTGGAAGGAGTCTCTCCTCCTGAGTCCATGATCCCTGAGCCTTCAGGGAATTCCAGACAGCGCCCCAACCTAGCAGGCTGGCGTCTGTTGTTACAATCGTCCAATCTGGCCTGCTGAAGGGCATCCCCCTGGACAGATGTGGCCGAGAAAGCCACCATAGAAGAGAATCTCTGGTCTCTTGATCCAGATTTAGCATAGGGGACAAATCTGAGTAATCCCCATTCCACTGACTTAGCATGCACAATTGCAGCGGTCTGAGATGCAGGCGTGCAAAAGGAACTATGTCCATTGCCGCTACCATTAAGCCGATTACCTCCATGCATTGAGCAACTGACGGGTGTTGAATGGAATGAAGGACACGGCAAGCATTTAGAAGTTTTGATAACCTGTCCTCTGTCAGGTAAATTTTTACAGAATCTATAAGAGTCCCTAAGAAGGGAACTCTTGTGAGTGGCAATAGAGAACTCTTTTCTACGTTCACCTTCCACCCATGCGACCTTAGAAATGCCAGAACTAACTCTGTATGAGACTTGGCAGTTTGGAAACTTGATGCTTGTATCAGAATGTCGTCTAGGTACGGAGCTACCGCTATTCCTCGCGGTCTTAGTACCGCCAGAAGAGAGCCCAGAACCTTTGTAAAGATTCTTGGAGCTGTAGCTAACCCGAAGGGAAGAGCTACAAACTGGTAATGCCTGTTTAGGAAGGCAAACCTTAGATACCGGTAATGATCCTTGTGAATCGGTATGTGAAGGTAGGCATCCTTTAAATCCACTGTGGTCATGTACTGACCCTCTTGGATCATAGGTAAGATGGTCCGAATAGTTTCCATTTTGAACGATGGAACTCTTAGGAATTTGTTTAGGATCTTTAAGTCCAAGATTGGTCTGAAGGTTCCCTCTTTTTTGGGAACCACAAACAGATTTGAGTAAAACCCTTGTCCGTGTTCCGACCGCGGAACTGGGTGGATCACTCCCATTAGTAAAAGGTCTTGTACACAGCGTAGAAACGCCTCTTTCTTTATCTGGTTTGCTGACAACCTTGAAAGATGAAATCTCCCTTTTGGAGGAGAAGCTTTGAAGTCCAGAAGATATCCCTGAGATATGATCTCTAACGCCCAGGGATCCTGGACATCTCTTGCCCAAGCCTGGGCGAAGAGAGAAAGTCTGCCCCCCACTAGATCCGTTTCCGGATCGGGGGCCCTCACTTCATGCTGTCTTAGGGGCAGCAGCAGGTTTTCTGGCCTGCTTGCCCTTGTTCCAGGACTGGTTAGGTTTCCAGCCCTGTCTGTAGCGAGCAACAGTTCCTTCCTGTCTTGGAGCGGAGGAAGTTGATGCTGCTCCTGCCTTGAAGTTACGAAAGGCACGAAAATTAGACTGTTTAGCCCTTGGTTTGGCCCTGTCTTGAGGCAGGGCATGGCCCTTACCTCCAGTAATGTCAGCGATAATTTCTTTCAAACCGGGCCCGAATAATGTCTGCCCTTTGAAAGGAATGTTAAGCAATTTAGATTTAGAAGTCACATCAGCTGACCAGGATTTAAGCCACAGCGCTCTACGCGCTTGAATGGCGAATCCGGAGTTCTTAGCCGTAAGTTTAGTTAAGTGTACTACGGCATCAGAAATAAATGAATTAGCTAGCTTAAGGACTTTAAGCTTGTCTATAATCTCATTCAATGGAGCTGTGCTAAGGGTCTCTTCCAGAGACTCAAACCAGAATGCCGCCGCAGCCGTGACAAGCGCAATGCATGCAAGGGGTTGTAATATAAAACCTTGCTGAACAAACATTTTCTTAAGGTAACCCTCTAACTTTTTATCCATTGGATCTGAAAAAGCACAGCTATCCTCCACCGGGATAGTGGTGCGCTTAGCCAGAGTAGAAACTGCTCCCTCCACCTTAGGGACCGTCTGCCATAAGTCCCGTGTGGTGGCGTCTATTGGAAACATTTTTCTAAATATAGGAGGGGGTGAAAAAGGCACACCGGGTCTATCCCACTCCTTGTTAACAATTTCTGTAAGCCTTTTAGGTGTAGGAAAAACGTCAGTACACGCCGGTACCGCAAAATATTTATCCAGCCTACATATTTTCTCTGGAATTGCAACCGTGTTACAATCATTCAGAGCCGCTAATACCTCCCCTAGTAATACACGGAGGTTCTCAAGCTTAAATTTAAAATTTGAAATCTCTGAATCCAGTTTACTTGGATCAGATCCGTCACCCACAGAATGAAGCTCTCCGTCCTCATGTTCTGCAAATTGTGACGCAGTATCAGACATGGCTCTATTATTATCAGCGCACTCTGTTCTTACCCCAGAGTGATCGCGTTTACCCCTAAATTCTGGCAATTTAGATAGTACTTCAGTCATAACATTAGCCATGTCTTGCAAAGTGATTTGTATGGGCCACCCTGATGTACTTGGCGCCACAATATCACGCACCTCCTGAGCGGGAGGCGAAGGTACTGACACGTGAGGAGAGTTAGTCGGCATAACTTCCCCCTCGTTGTCTGGTGAAAATTTCTTTACATGTACAGATTGGCTTTTATTTAAAGTAGCATCAATGCAATTAGTACACAAATTTCTATTGGGCTCCACATTGGCCTTTAAACATAGTGAACAAAGAGATTCATCTGTGTCAGACATGTTTAAACAGACTAGCAATGAGACTAGCAAGCTTGGAAAATACTTTTCAAATAAATTTACAAGCAATATAAAAAACGCTACTGTGCCTTTAAGAAGCACAAAAAGCTGTCACAGTTGAAATAACAATGAACCAAATTAGTTATAGCAACCAAATTTTCACAGTAAATGTATTAAGTTAGCAAAGGATTGCACCCACCAGCAAATGGATGATTAACCCCTTAATAACCAAAAACGGATAACAATTTAATATTAACGTTTTTATCACAGTCAAAACACACTATCACAGATCTGCTGTGAGTGATTACCTCCCTCAAAACTAGTTTTGGAGACCCCTGAGCTCTGTAGAGACGTCCTGGATCATGGAGGAAGAAATAGGAAGACTGTGACTAAATTTTTACTGCGCAATAAAGCGCTAAAATAGGCCCCTCCCACTCATATTACAACAGTGGGGAAGCTCAGTAAACTGATTTTATTCAGAAACAAACGACAGCCATGTGGTAAAAATCATGCCCATAAAGTTTTATCACCAAGTACCTCAGAAAAAAACGATTAACATGCCAGTAAACGTTTTAAAAATGAAATTATGAAATGTTATTAATAAGCCTGCTGCTAGTCGCTTTCACTGCAGTGTAGGCTCAAATATTACTTAAATATAGACAGTATTTTCTTAGTGAAATTCCATTCCCCAGAAATACCTCAGAGTATACATACATACATATCAGCCTGATACCAGTCGCTACTACTGCATTTAAGGCTGCACTTACATTACATCGGTATTAGCAGTATTTTCTCAGTCAATTCCATTCCTTAGAAAATAATATACTGCAACATACCTCCTTGCAGGTGAGCCCTGCCTGCTATCCCCTGTTCTGAAGTTTCCTCACTCCTCAGAATGGCCGAGAACAGCAAGTGGATCTTAGTTACGACCGCTAAGATCATAGACAAACTCAGGTAGATTCTTCTTCTAATGCTGCCTGAGAAGAAACAACACACTCCGGTGCCGTTTAAAATAACAAACTTTTGATTGAAGAAATAAAAACTAAGTTTAACAACCACAGTCCTCTCACACGTCCTATCTATTAGTTAGGTGCAAGAGAATGACTGGGTATGACGTAGAGGGGAGGAGCTATATAGCAGCTCTGCTTGGGTGATCCTCTTGCACTTCCTGTTAGGGAGGAGATATAATCCCATAAGTAATGGATGACCCGTGGACTGACTACACTTAACAGGAGAAATAATAATATAAAGCAGAGCAGCTCCCGCTCTGCATAAATGTATTGTGCATGCTAAACTAAAATGCACAATGCAACTTGACAAAAATACAATGTCACTGATCTGTGAAAGCGAGCAACTTTTGTTGCTGGGTGTGGGACTACATAAAGGGACATAATACTCATATGCTAAATTACTTGCAAGTGCTGCAGCATAACTGTAAAAAGATGCCAAGAAAATGTTACCTGAACATCTCTATGTAAAAAAGGAAGATATTTTATCTCAAAATGTCTTCATCTCACAATGCTCAGTGCTCAGTTATCCTTCAGCTACTGTCCAGCTGAAGGTTGAAACCCCCCCCCCAAAAAAAAATAGCCAATCAGCAGTGCAGAGGTCATAGAAACATAGAATTTGACAGTAGATAAGAACGAAAAAGACCCATCAAGTCTACCCATATTACATACCCAGAGGCAGAACTTTTTTTCACTTTCTGAGATGAGATTTTTTTAATGAATATTTTTCTGCAAGTAATTTTGAAATTATATTTGATTTTAAATTAGGCAGGTACAATAAAGCACCAACTATATTGCAATGTGTTGATTAACTGGAGAGTAAAGCAGTTTTAGAAGTTTTATAATATATTGCATTGCAAATTAGCTTCAGAAAAAAATAAAATTGTGTTATGTTTTTAAAATGTCTCATATTTTTTTTTTCTTTGCTTTAGGTCTAACATTACATAATTAGAAGGTTAAATGTAATAAAAAGGTGCATTGCTCACATTAACTTCTTAAATTCGGGAGTAAGAGCTTTGCAAATATATATATATATATATATATATACATACATACATACATACATACACACACACACATTTTATTTATATGTATATATATATATATATATATATAATGTATATGTGTGTGTGTGTAACTAATGCAGGGACATGGCAGATTTTATAATTTTACTACTAAAAATTGCCATGTTATGTGCCTGCATCATTAGCTGCATTAAAAGTATGGCATGTGTCTGCAGGAATATGTTTTTTTTTTTTTTTTTTTTTACAAATAAAAGGAATAGGCTTTCTATCATCTTAGACACTTAGAATCTAGTTTATGGCTTCATTTATTAATATACAGCAGTAATTCACACCAAAGGTCATCTGCTAGGGTAATATAAAGTAATAAAGTAAATTAGGGCTGATGTTCCTAATAATTTATGAAAACAGTTTAAATGTGTGCTCCATAAGAAGCTCCTAAATGAACAAACAAAAGTTTGTTATATGGTAAATGTTAGATACAGAAACACTTGTAATCTTGTTAAGTTCACAGTTATTGGGTATGACAAATATATATTAATAATTATTTCACAAAAGGAAAACTGAACTGAAAACTACTGCTGTCAATATGTGACAGATGTATAATGTGCTACACACACTAGTCACTAAACAGTACAAGCGGCATCACATTTTCAAAAAGAAAGTTTTTAACATTTGTAGCCTTTCTTAAATAAGACTGACATAACAAACAGCAAAAAAATCCCCTCTCCAGTCTCCACACGGTAACAAACATCTCATAGAAGCTCAACATAACCGTTTTTGATAAGAGCCTCACCGTTCATTCTATGGACACTGTTTATTTATAGCGAGGGCTGTTAAGCTGTAAATCAAGCCTCGGCAGGATTGTAGGAAGTAGTCACTCTGATATTCCCTCCCGCACTGGAAAGGCTAAGCAGTAAGGTGCCGCGTGAGTGGAGCAGCCCTCCTACACAGCTACTAAACAAGAACAAAGGATGTTAACCCCATGGCTTTCAAAACAGTTGCAGTGTATTACACAGAAATACATTGCAGCAATCTTTGTTAGCCATAGGATGGGGGTTAAAGGGGTAAGTAGTGCAGCCACTGTGATCAGATATGCACTGTGAGGCACGCAGAGGTAAGGAGGAGGAAATGACACGCAGTTGTAAAGTAATTTCACAGCGCGCAAAGAGGAACGCTCAGCTCTATGCTCTGCACCTGTAATGATAGGGCTCAATCTTTCTGCAGACAGGCTGCATTTTCTGCGATGATATCGCAGATCGCAGTATGTTCTGCCTTGGGGATTACATGTTAACTTTTTCTTAGTATAGCCTTATGCATGCCCCAGGCATTTTTGAATTCCTTTACAGTCTTTGTGATTACCACCTCAATTGGAAGTTTATTCCATGAATCCATCCTCACATTTCTCCTGAATCTGCTACCCTCTAAACTTAAAGTTTGTGAAACGCTAGGCTTGACCATTGAAACAAATAAAGGGGACTTTCATTAATGAAGTATAAAATACTTCATGCTGAAAGCTCCTTTGTTTTATTTGTTTGCAGCACTGAGCTACTCAAGCAGCCCACGCAGAAAGTGACGTTTCCACCTCTTAGCAAATAGCCGTGCATTTTAGCAGGTGCGAAGCTGGATTTCCTGCATGGCTATTGGCTAAGAGGTGCCGTGGGCGACCGGCCCCGCTAAGTTTAGCGCTGTGCAACGGCACAGAAAGAGTGAGTTTAGTACCCTTTTTTACATGTTTGATCACTTAAACTCCACTTTATTTTAGTGATGGTAAATCCTAGCGTTTGTTAAAAGCTTGGATTTACCATCACTTTAAGGAAAAATTCAGACAAAAGCTTGAATATATGCATGAGAAATAATACAAATCCTTTTTTTAATTAAAGGGACTGTCAGGGTATCTGTGAATGTCAGTAGATTATATATATATATATATATATATATATATTTTATTTTTTTTTTAAGATAAAATAAGTATGCAACCTATCAAATATTAAATTTGTGCATGCTCATTTTATCGTTGAACACATTCTGTGTATTGCAAATCTGAAGTCAAACATGAGATGCCTTCTCCTGATTACAGAACATCTGAGAACAAAGGAATTGTTTTCAAAAATTCTCTATCAGATCACTATAGCCCCGACCCCTCTTGGTCTGAAACACAGACTTGTAGAACAAAAAAAAATTAGACAGGACTTCTATAAAAAGAACAAACATTGAAATCTCTAAATTAATTTAGCCTTTGCAGCTCATAACTCCACATGGGGTCATTACATGGGCCTGATTATTAACCAAGCTTGGATGTATCCTGGGATGTTTGGAGACAACATTCTGTACATAAAATCAGATAAGCAAACAGAAATTCTGAAAATACAGTAATTAGCACAGACCTGTTAATTGCCCCTAAACCTCAGATAAGCATCTGTAGTGACTAGCAGAAACACATGTTGCATTGTAACTTGGACATTCATTTTTTAAAGTACAACTATGTTTAAATTACAACTTGTATAATTTTCAATATTGTATAAAAATGTATATTTATGGACCTAAGAAGCAGTGCATAGCAGTAGCATGTTGGATAAATATTTACTGAATTTAATAAGTAACTATACAGTCAATTTAAAATGTCAAATCTATTTAATTAATAACCTATTCTTTTATATTTTTTTTCAGGCATCTGACAAGTACATGTGTGGTTGCCCCATAAATTGTGTCATATGTTTTTGTGCACTCAGCAAGAGGTGTACTGAATATGAAATATGCTGTGTTTGTATCAATCTGGGAAAATAATCAAATGCAACTTTAAATGCATTTTAAAATAATACTAGTATGATACTAGAAATACACTCATGTCTGGTGTCTATGAATGCATACTGGATTATCTTAGATGGGACAGATGTATGACCAGACAGATTTATTAATATAAAGAAAAAGTGTATTTGATAAACATTTTTTTTTAGATAGTTAAACTGCAGCAATATTTGATGGTAAAACTGCATTTCTGGGTGTCTGCTGCCACCTATAGATAGAGATGGTATCGCAGCCAAAAGATAAATGGCTACTCAGGGAGTTTTTAATAAAGTAAGTTTTGTTAACTTACCACTTGCTGCCTTACTACATATTTGTCGCACATTCTCATTCTGAGACTGGACCACTGGGAGTTCCTGATCACTGGAGAATAAGTCTACTGGGTGACTTGATTGATCCCAGCTTGCCTCTATAGCACCAAGGGAGGTGCTCTACTAAATGTGAGTGCATATTTTACCTTCTTCTCACCGCTGGTTCTTACAATACTAGGCCATACAGGCACCTTTGTGTTTTATATATTTATCTACAGATACCTGAATATCTAACAAAGGCTAGTCTTCTGGGTGACTGCTTTTGACCCCAAACTGCTCCACCTACATCATTAGCGGTTTCTGATTACATGTGAGCGCAATTGTCACATATACTATTACCCTTGTTTCATACAATATTGGGCCATGTGGCGCTTCTGTCTCTTCATGTTCTTTGCAGATTACTCAGGGAGGCGTCTCCCAAATAACCAAGAGATGTTCAGCTCAAGGGGCCTATCACAGACAAGCTTCCGTGGGGAGCTTGTCAATGATTAGAATAAAAATGTGTGGGGTTATATCACATGATATAGCCTCATGCAAGAGAGAAAAAAAGGCCTTTGCTGCTGAATTTTTACTGACAAACTGTTGCCTTGGAATCTAGTCTCTATAAAGCAAACCGGGGCCTAACTTTCATCCATCTTCCAAAAATTACCTCTTAATTTATGAGGTGAAATTGGACTTATCAGAGAAAACTGAAACATTAATTTGGTTATTTGGGTAAAGTATACGTGATTGATATACAGGTAGCCCTCAGTTTACGCCAGGGTTAGGTTCCAGAAGGAATGGTTGTAAATTGAAACTGTTGTAAATTGAAACCCAGTTTATAATGTAAGTCAATGGGAAGTGAGGGAGTTAGGTTCCAGGCCCCTCTCAAAATTGTCATAAGTAACACCTAATACATTATTTTTAAAGCTTTGAAATGAAGACTTTAAATGCTAAACAGCATTATAAACCTAATAAAATAATCACACAACACAGAATATATAATTAAACTAAGTTAAATGAAAAAAAAATTGCTAAACACCATTATAAACCTAATAAAATAATCACACAACACAGACTTCATTTGCTTTTTTTTCTGCAAACAGTTATTTCTATGCATTCCAATCTGGACTGATTTATAGACAGGAAGATCTTGTTCCTTTGAAATCTGCTTGATAGCTCAGGTCTGGTTAAACTGATTAATTTCAGCTTGTTCGGCTTTGCTGCAACACAAGCGGACAGCTCCACCTACTGGCTATTTTAATAAATGCACTGCTTCTCAATGCTTTTCAATAGCAGTCACATGACTGGAAAAAAAGGTTGTTATTCTGAAACGGTGTAAATTGAACCGTTGTAAAACGAGGGCCACCTGTATATATAATTTTAATCAAAGGTATTTGGTAACTACAACTAGATTGCAGTTAGTAATTTTAAAAGGGCACCATTTGTATTTTAAGCTCATGTTCATAGTCTTGTGTAGTTTAACTAGTCATATTTAGTGCTAAGTAATTTAATTTGCAACTATATATTTTAGAATTGCCTTATTGCTGTTAAATAAGAGGTTATTTCAGTTCAGATAAATAGGCATATCAATTGGATTTTAAAGTATTTTGTTATAGTGTCTAAGCATTGTTAAGTTAACGGTCCATACTCTGGTATTTTATTGTGATATTTTAATGTGATTCATTGTGAATAAGGTAAATTGTAAAGGTATATTTGTTTTAATGATCTTTGTCTAGAATATTGAAACAGATTAAGTGTGCATCATTTGATTCATAATCTGGTTTCTATAAATATAATTCAATGTGTTTATAAATTTAATTTTAAAGAATTAAGAAATAAATATGGATTTTAATTGTTTCGTATATGCATTTTTATTGGGGGTTGGGGGAAAAATAAATAAATTGTATTATAACCCTGCTATATACTGACAGGACAATCTAGTCAAAATTAAACTTACATGATTCAGAAAAGGTATGCAATTTAAAACAACTTTCCAATTTACTTTTATAATCAAATTTGCTTCGTTTCCTTGGTGGTCTTTTTGAAAAGCTAAACCTAGCTAGGCTCAAACTGATTTCTAAACCGTTCAAACCCGTCTCTTAGCTCAGAGCATTTTGAAAGTTTTTCACAGTTAGACAGTACTAGTTCATGTGTGTCATATAAATAGCATTGTGCTCACTCCCGTGGAGTTATTAAGGAGTCTGCACTGATTGGCTAAGCTGCATGTCTGTCAAAAGTACTCAGATAAGGGGGCAGTCTGCAGAGGCTTAGATACAAGGTAATAGCAGAGGTAATGTGTATTAATTTAAGTGTGTTGGTTATGCAAAACTGGGGAATAGGTAAGAAAGGGATTATCTACCTTTTTAAACAATAACATTTTTCAAGTAGACTGTCCATTTAAGGTACATATATTAATTTGCATTTCTTTTTTGAATAAACATGAAAATTTGCAGAAAACATGAAGCGTCAAGAAAATACACACAGTGTATCTTTTTTAATCTGTCTTTAATAGTTGAAGTAGCCAGTGATATACACGAAGGAAGCACTTCTATTGACACCCCCCAAGCATTTGTTTTGCAAGGGCAGAGCAACAATGAGCTGCTCCTAGGAAGTGCATAGCTGCACGGTGACTAATGTGCTGTATAGTATGCATTTGTAGATATTCTATATAACAAGATGAATGAACAATCAATAATAAGCAAAAAAGCAAAGCACCAACATAGAAGCCTCAACAACTGGAGAAGTCCATTAATCTCATATTAAAAATTAAATGCTTGGTTCTCAGAATGTCAACTAAAAATAGAAATCTCATGATGTAACAGCCCTTTAAATGCAGTGAAAGTCAAATAAATCATAATAACTTTTTTATGTGAAATTAAGTAGTCTTATGGTCTTAAAAGTTCATGTGACGGGGGGGCGGAGCCAGCGCTCAAACGAGATGGCTGCACTTGTGTGAGCTCCGCTAATGTAAAGGAGCTACTTTAATGATTCTTGCTGCCTAAGTGAAGACAAACAGCCTAAAAAATTGTCTCAGTGTGGGCAGACACTTATGGAAGCTAAGACTGGCGACATTTGACCTCCGATCCCACATCTCACTCGGCTCCATTTGCAGCAACGCCACGGAACAACAGGCGGCGGTCGCCATCACTAATTCAGAGACAGCACGAGGGCGATTAAACCCTCTGGCCCCATCATGTAGAGGTGATGCAGGGGTGCCAGACCTCTCTGGAACAGACCGCTAACAAATCGTGTCAGCCACCAGAGATGCCGTTCCGGAGCGGAGAAGGCAGAGCTTGGCCTCGGAGATCGTGAGTAATCCCACACACGAGACATTTTGATTTTGATAACACATAGACAGGAGAAGGGGCAGGAACACTACTCTCAAGTTATAGCCGCAGATGGATTTCCAGCGGCCGGGAAAGATAACCCAGAATATTCCTATAAACGGCATGGCCTTTCACTAGGGCCACGCGGCATATGCACACATACGCAGCAACTAAATGGAAAGGTGATTTTCGGCTTGTAGGGTATATGGTGAACTGATGCATGTGAGAAACAGGGATTGCTGATGCCTTAATTAACAGGTCTACACATACATCTGATAGTTCTTTTGGGATGTAGAGACGGCCACACCACAAGATTTTTGGGAAGCACTGTAAGTAAAATAGAGCCGCATAGCAGTCACGCAACATAGCGGTGCATTTTATTGTGAGACCCTGCTTAAATATTTACTTCAGAATTTGAACTGTGCTTAGGACAACTCTGTGTGATAGACTAGGCCCAAATATTCTTTGTGAGCCTATCAGCTTGAATACTGAAGATAATAGTAACCATGTCCCCAAAAAAGGGCAACAAGGGAGAGAATCCAGCTAGAAAGAAAAAAAATAACAACGCCATCAGTGAATAAATTTTTCAATAGCCTTGATTCTTCACATGCACATACTGAACTGGATATAGAGTCTAGAGCAAGGCAAGATTCAACATCTTCAGACTCGGAACAAGAGGATATGCAACAGGCAGTGACAATCCCTAAAGCACTGCTGGATTCTTTACCCTCAAAAAAGGACTTTTCTTCTTTAATACAGCAAGTCAGAGACTGTATCCGCGAAGAAATCGCAGACATCAAAAAAGACCTCACAGAAGTGGGGGAAAGAGTAGTAAAATTGGAGGAAACAACAGAAGCACATCACACAACAATCTCCAATTTTTCAAATAAATTCTCCCAACAAGACAGCACAATCCTCCAATTAGAAAATAAAATAGACGACTTGGAGAATAGAAGCCGCAGGCAAAATATTAGGATGAGAGGAATCCCTGAGGAGGTCTCCCCCCAAGAACTTGAACCATATGTGCAAAGCCTATTCGCTTATTTAACTGACACAGGGGATGATTCCTCATATGCCTTAGACAGAATACACAGGGCGCTAAGAGCAAGACCTGCTGAGAACCAACCTCCACGAGATGTGATTGTGAAAGTATCAAGCTATCCAATTAAAGAAACTTTAATGAAAAAGGCCAGAATGAAGCACCCGATTAAATTTAAAGGCACAGACTTGCAACTATTTGAAGACCTGTCCTCAAGAACTCTCCAAAAGAGAAGAGAAATGAGACCGTTGACGAATACACTCCGCAAGCAGAATATCCCATATAGATGGGGTCACCCTTTCAACCTACAGATCCAATGGAAAGGCAGGCGCCTTGTATGTGACAATCCAGATGATATACCTTCAGTGTGTAAAGAATTACACCTAGAACTTCCTCTACCGACTGATATCAACAGATCTCGACCAGATAGACCACCACAAGGGGATACACCTCTACCACAAAGACCGGAGTGGAGGAAGGTTTCTGGGAAAAAGAATGATAAATTCTCTAAGCCGTTACCCAAAGAATCTACCCCAAGAGAAGCTACTTGATAGTGACTAGAAGGGTTTCTTTTTGTCTTTCTTCCCTTTCTTTTCAGGTTATTTTCTACAAGTACCATGTGAATAATCCCTGGGGTGATATATACCCCAGTCAGCTGAGAAAGGAGGGTGAGTATACTCACCGTGTGGTAATTAACCATTAGACCAAATGAGGGCTAAACATTGCTCTCTCTTTTTGTATTTTTAAGAGAAATGTGTTTATAATAATGTCTTTTCCCTGTTTTTCTTCTTCTTTCTTTATCCTTTTTTGTTAATATGTTGATAATGCAACAAGATGTAATTTAATTTAAGTTTCAATGTTATTTGTAGCTCCAAAGTATGTTCTCCCTCACTACTTTGAAGCTTTATGCTTCTATGCAATTGCAATGTTTTTGGTTTACGATTTTTATTTTTGTTATTCCAGGGGTGTGTCCACAAACCTATACATTTTATGTCATACCTAATAAATAGAGGGGAAAACCCCATCTCCAATCCTAATGTTGAAGGGTACTGGTGATCCACAACTCCGCATAGTCACCCAAAATGTCCAAGGTTTCAACTGTCCAAACAAGAGGGCCATGGCACTACGTGATATTTATAAACGGGGAGGACAGATTGTACTATTGCAAGAAACACATTTTAAGGCAGGCAGAATTCCAAAGTATCTCTCATCACAATACACACAACATTTCCATAGCACTAATTTAAAAAAAAAAACTAATGGAGTAAGCATCTTATTACATAAATCTATCCCATTTAAAACATTGCAGATTAGTAAGGATAATGAAGGTAGATATCTGGGTGTCATGGGGCTGTTATATGGAAAACCTGTCACAATAGTCAATCTGTATGCCCCCAATAGACACCAAGAGAGTTTCATGAACAAAGCCAGTACAAAAACTCTAGAAATACTAAAAGGCCCTCTCATAGTAGGGGGGGATCTAAATGTCCCATTAGTTCCTGAGATGGACTGTTCTAGTGCCAAATCCAATGTCCCCCAGAGAACCCTCAAATCTCTTTGGAAGAATTTTAAGTTGTTAGCCTTACATGACGCTTGGAGGTACCTACACCCAGATAAAAAGGACTTTACTTTCTTCTCTCACCCACATAACGTCCATTCGAGACTAGATTATCTGCTTGTTGACCATAGCGCCCTTTATTACATCACCCAATGCGGTATAAAACATACTACTTGGTCAGATCATTCCATGGTGGACTGCACATTAAGATGGCCCTCTATGCCCATTAGATCATTTAGCTGGAAACTAGAAGATGCTTTATTATTGGATTCAGCTAACTTAGAAAACTACACTAAGCATATAAAAACATACTTTGATATAAATAACACTAACGACACGACACCAGGCATGCTCTGGGAAGCCCATAAAGCCTATATGAGAGGCGAATTTATAAAATCCAGGGCAATTAAACAGAGAGAAAACAGGAAGGCCTATTCTAACATGGCTAGGGAAGTCTCAGAATTAGATTATTTAGTCAAGATGAACCCGGTAAATACTCAATACCAACAATTACTTGCCGAAAAAAGGAACAACTTGAATAAATTACTACTCATCGAAACACAACGAAAACAACTGTTTCTTAAACAGAAGTTCTATGGAGAGGGTAATAAACCTGGGAGACTTTTGGCAAGAGCCCTTAAAAAACAACAGTTAAAATCTTACATTCATGCATTAAATTCACATACAGGCAAAAAGGTAGAAGACACAGTGGGTATCGCGAAATTATTTCACGACTTTTACCACAGACTATATAACATCTACCCCGATAGATCATTTAATACGCATAAAGAAGCATGTGATAAATATCTACTCAATATAGAACTTCCCCGCATTTCTAATGAAGAGGCGTCTGCATTAGAGGCACCTATATCAGTAGAAGAAGTCATGGCAGCTATAATAGATATTAAACCCAATAAGGCACCCGGCCCAGACGGCTTTACAGCCTTATATTACAAAACATTTAAAACTTTATTAAGCCCACAGCTAGCTGATTTGTTCTCATACATAGCCAATGAACACACATTCCCTGATACTATGCTCCAGGCACATATAACGGTTGTTCCGAAACCTGGAAAACCAGCTTCTACGCCAGCAAATTTTAGGCCGATATCTTTACTAAACGTGGACCTAAAAATCTACGCAAAAATCTTAGCAGACAGATTAAATAAGTTACTGCCGGTATTGTTAGATGGGGATCAAGTGGGTTTTGTCCAGAATAGGGAAGCAAGGGATAATACAAGTAAAGTCGTCACCCTTATAGATTATATCAAAGCTACAAAGACCCCAGCTATGTTACTATCGACAGATGCTGAAAAAGCTTTCGATAGACTAGATTGGACCTTCTTACACGCTACACTGCTTAAATTCGGTCTACCTTCCAAATTTATATCCCTAGTATTTGCTTTGTATTCTAATCCCACCGCCCGAATTAGAGTGAATGGCCATTTATCTGAAGAATTTGTAATTCGCAATGGATCGAGACAGGGATGCCCTTTGTCCCCCTTATTATTTGTTCTGGCACTTGAGCCACTCGCAGTTAGTTTGCGAAACAACCCCAATATTAAAGGCATAGAGGTTTCGGGTAAGTCACACAAATTGGCTATGTTTGCTGATGACGTTCTGATGACACTATCAAACCCTGTCGAATCACTTCAAGTATACGGTACAGTGTCAAATTTTCTAGTTAATCCCACCAAATCAGAACTGTACCCAATTAATATCTCACCTTCCACAATAGGGGAGATCAAGGCTAAATGTCCCTTTAAAATTAATACTACATCCCTAAAATATCTTGGGGTATACCTAACCTCTGACAGCGAAAAATTAAGGAGCTTAAACTATGGGAAATTACTAGAGGAGTTTCAATCTTTGACCTCCAAATGGATGCCTAAAAATAATATATCATGGCTAGGTAGGATAGCGGCAACGAAGATGACACTCCTGCCCAAGGCACTGTATATAATGCAAGCCCTCCCTATAACTGGGGTATCTACATATATCCAGAAGCTACAGAGGGTATTAAATACTTACATATGGCAAGGGAAACAACCCAGACTATCACAAGCCACTATTTACACACCCAAAGTAGATGGAGGCCTAGGTGTACCCAATTTGAATTGGTACAAATCGGCTATATCCCTAAGTAGGGTAGTGGATTGGGTTGGACAGGGCAAGCATGCTTTCAAAAAGGTAACAACCCTGGAATCACAACTACTGAAAACCACACACATGGGGGGGCTCTGCTGGACACCTGTACACCCAAGCATAATTCTGGAAAGCAAACCCTATACCATTCTTAGTGAAACCTGGAATACCTTAAAGAGCCTTAGAAACAAGTTCCCCAGGTTATCCACAACATACTCACCCCTCACTACATTGTCAGACAATAGAGAGATTGGCGCAAATTGGCTCCAGAATAATCTTATAGATGGGGAAGTGAATGAGTTTTATGATTTGATTCCCATCTGTGCAATGATGGAAGATGGGAAGATTAGTGATAAACAGAGGTTGTTGGACAGAGGATTTTATACTTTCTCAAATTGGTTGAACCTACATCAGGCCAGACATTACATCTTAACTCATAGAGATAGAAATAATTTTATGCGAAATCTTACACCTTTTGAAGACTTATGCCTAAAAGGTAAAACAACAAAAAGGGGTATTATATCTTCAATATACCAACTCCTTTTGTCGCTAGACCTACCAGACAAACCAAAATATATAAGGAAGTGGGAGGATGATCTGGGGATACAAATTAGTGCACAACAGTGGAAAAAATGGGCTAGATTTACAGCAGGGTCTGCACGCTCGGCACATTATCTAGAGACGAATATAAAGATTCTAACAAGGTGGTATCTCACGCCACACAGACTAAAGTTTATGTTCCCAAAAGCAAGTGACAAGTGTTGGAGGGGATGTGGCCAGATTGGGACACTATCACATATATGGTGGGATTGCCCACGTCTTTACCCCTTTTGGAAGCATATTTTTGAAGCAGTTAAGATCACCACAGGTATAACTCTAGCTTTCGATCTCATGATTCCTCTGTTTAATGACCTCTCCGGTATCCCATGCAAGATAAGACGCTGCATTGCCCAGATTATGTTTAATGTAGCTAAGAAATTAATTCCCAGTTTTTGGAAGTCATCAGAGGTCCCTAGTTTAGATAAATGGAGACAACAGGTAGATCATGTTATTGCAATGGAGAGATATTTTTATCTATCCCAGGGCAATTTAAATTTATATCATGACATAGTATTTCTATGGGAACAGTATAAACATGGCAATAATGGATAAGTGGCTGAAACATCTGGTATCTGTAGGGATGTGGATATACTTTGTATACTTTGTGTTACTTGAAAGGCGACCTTTTTGATTAATGTGTTATGAATGATAGAAGCATTAGGTATTTTTGCTCTTTACTGTGGATACACCCTGGAAGAAAGATTTTTTGTTTTTGTTTCAATCCTGTTTTTTGTTAATGTTGTTCTTTTTCATAAACAAGTTTCTCAAATTGTTATATACATTATATTCTCTACGGATCAGACCCATAAATGTCTTGCAATGTCAATCTACAAATATATGTAATTAAACAAGGAACTTCAGTGAGTTACAATAAGCAGCCTTTGCTGCGCGCTAATACAAGCATTGAGTACAATACGGCTATTGCTGATTAAATGATAGAAGACACTCTCGCTCATAGCAATGGACTCTTAGACTTGCAAAATACGCTATATAGCTGAATTACTTTGTTATACTTTTTCTTTTTTTTTTTCTTCTTTTACATTGTTTGACAAAGACACCTTGTATATGATTATAATGTTGTAATGTATGATCTGTATTATTTTCAATAAAAATGAATATATAAAAAAAAAAAAAAAAGTTCATGTGACACAAAGTATGTGTTCAGTTAACCAACCAGCTTTGCAGCTATAGCTGTGCTGCATAGACTGTTCTTTTAAATGTGAAATCCACTAGCATGACATTATTTTTCATATATTGGGACTTTATAGTGTAGCAGTAAGTAAGAATTGTTACTAAAAAGAATGGATAATAGACCATAAAGTTAAGTTATCTTAAATGACCATTAAATGCAGTAGAATTGCATAATTAATAAGTGCATAATAAAAAAAACAATTTATGATTACCAGATAAATTCCTCTACAACTTCATTCCTTACTGTTGGGAAATACAACACCTGGCCACCAGGAGGAGGCAAAGACACCCCAGCTAAAGGCTTAAATATCCCTCCCACTTCCCCTATCCCCCAGTCACACTGCAGAGGGAACAAGGAAAAGTAGGAGAAACATCAGGGTATAAAAGATGCCAGAAGAAATAATATTAAAAGGGAGCCACACTTCAAAAAAATTAATTACGGACGGGGTCGTGGACTCTCCTTGCCAGGAAGGAAAGGAATTTATCTGTTAAGCATAAATTAGGTTTTCCTTCCATAAGGCAGGGAAAGTCCAGAACTTCATTCCTTACTGTTGGGAAAACTATACCCAAGCTCCAGAGGACACTGAATGAATAACGGGAGGGAACAGAAAAGAGAGGCGGACCCTATTCTGAGGGCACCACAGCCTGCAAAAATTTTCTCCCAAAAGCTGCTTCAGCCGAAGCAAAGATATCAAACTTGTAAAATTTAGAAAAAAGTGTGTAAGGAGGACCAGGTAGCTGCAAATCTGATCCATTGAGGCTTTGTTCTTAAAAGCCCAAGCGGAAGCCACGGCTCTAGTGGAATAAGCCTTTATCCGCTCTGGAGGATGTCGTCCCGCTGTCTCATAAGCAAAGCGGATGACACTCCTCAACCAGAAGGATAGAAAAGTCGTAGTAGCCTTCTGCCCCTTACACTTCCCCGTATAGATGACAAACAAAGAGGAAGATTGTCTGAATTCCTTAGTAGCCTGTGGATAGAACTTCAAGGCATGAACCATATCTAGATTATGAAACAAATGTTCCTTCGCTGAAGAAGGATTAGGACACAAGGAAGGAACAACATTTTCATAATTAATGTTACGATTCAACACCACCTTAGGGAACCCTAGTTTAGAGCATACAACCACCTTATCAGCATGAAAAGCCAGATAAGGGGAATCACATTGCAAAGAAGAAATCTCAGAAACGAGCCTGCTGCAAAATACTAAGAACAAGATTGGGGCTCTAAGGCGGAGCCCCAGATCTAAACACGGGTCTGATCCTAGCCAGAGCCATAACAAAGGACTGCAAATACGGAAGCTCATCCAATCTTTTGTGCAGTAACACTGACAGGGCCAATATCTGTCCCTTCATGGAACTAGCAGATAGGCCCTTTTCCAGTCCATCCTGGAGGAAAGCTAAAATTCTAGCAATCTTAACCTTATGCCAGGAAAAACCACGCTTCTCACACCAGTACAAGTAAGTCCTCCACACTTTATGGTAGATACGACGAGTAACTGCTTACGAGCTTGAACCAGAGTGTCGATAACACTCTCAGAGGACCCTCTTTTGCCAAGTCTAAACGTTCAATCTCCACGCAGTCAGCCTCAGAGAATCTAGATTTTGATGAACGAAGAGACCCTGTATCAGCAGATCTCTGCAATAAGGTAACCTCCACTGAGGAGATGAGGACATCCCCACCAGATCCGCAAACCACGTCCGCAGCCACGATGCAGCAATCAGAATCAAAGATGATCGCTCCTGCTTGATGCGAGCCAGCACACGAGGGAGAAGCGATAATGGAGGAAAAAGATATACGAGACTGAACCTCCATGGTATTGATAGGGCATCTATCAATGCCACCTGAGGACCCCTCGACCTCGACCCGTACCTCGGTAGCTTGGTATTGAGGCGGGATGTAATGAGATACCTCCGGCATCCCCCACTCGCTGCATATCTCTGCAAACACGTCGGGGTGAAGAGACGATTCCCCTGGGTGAAGGGATTGCCTGCTGAGAAAGTCCGCTTCCAAGTTGTCCACACCCGGAATGTGGATCGCTGACAGCGTACATTTGAGAGTCTCTGCCCACTCTAGTATCTGAGATACTTCTCTCATCGCCAAGGAACTTCTCGTTCCCCTTGGGGCAGATGATCTGGACAGAGCCACCAGGAGATTGAGTTTCTCGACAGGCTGTCCAGCCCAATCTGTTGAGACAGATCTGTTGAGACAGATCTGAATGGTCGCCGTTCCATTGTCTCAGCATGCATAGCTGTAAGGGTCTGAGATGGAATCTGGCAAAAGGAATGATGTCCATGCAGGACACCATGAGTCTGATTACCTCCAAACACTGAGCCACTGGAAGTGCTGATCGAGAAAGGCAAACCTCAGGAACTCAAAATGTTCCCTGTGAATCAGAACATGAAGTTATGCATCCTTCAGGTCTATTATGATCATAAACTGTCCTTCCTGAACCAGAGGCAGGATTGACCTTATTGTTTCCATCTTGAAAGAGAGAACACTCAGAAACTTGTTTAGGCACTTTAAGTCCAGAATTGGACGGAAAGTTTCCTTCTTCTTTGGAACCATGAAAAGGTTTGAATAAAACCCCAAACCTCTTTCTGCTGTGGATACCGGGACAAGTACTCCTAGAGAGGAGAGATCCCGTACACAACCTAAGAAGGCAGCCCTCTTTTCTGGTCTTGTTGAAAGACTGGAGAGTAGGAATATGCCCCATGGCAGATAAGACTTGAATCCTATCCTGTATCCTTGAGATACAACCTCCAGGACCCAAGGATCCTGTACATCCTGGAACCAAGTTTATGTAAAAAAAAGAGACAGTCTGCCCCCTACTCGATGCGATCCCAGATCGGGGGCAGCCCCTTCATGCCGATTTGTTCTCTGCAGGCTTCTTAGTTTGTTTTGACTTATTCCAGGAGTGAGCGGGCTTCCAAGTACTCTTGGGATACTCAGACTTGGAAGAGGACTGGCTGTCGTTGCAACTTGCCAGCATGAAAAGAACGAAAATTAGACAGTTGCCGTCCCTTAGGCCTATTCTTCTTATCTTGCGGTAGGAATGCACCTTTCCCTCCGGTAACCATAGAGATAATGGAGTCCAGCCCTGGACCGATAAAATCTTCCCCTTGAAGGGAAGAGAAAAGAGTCTGGATTTAGAAGTCATATCCGCAGACCACGACTTCAACCAGAGAGCCCGGCGGGCTAGAACCGCAAAGCCAGCAGCCTTTGCATTTATGCGAATAATCTGCATATTTGCATCACAGATGGAGTTAGTAATTCTCAGTGCCTTAATTCTCTCCCGAATATCCTCGAGGGGGGTCTTTAACTCAATGAGCTCCGACAGTGTCGCACCAGTAGGTAGCTGCTCCAGTAACCGCGACTACAGCTGCTGCCGGTTGAAATAAAAACCCTGTATGTTGAAACATCTTCCTCAGAAAAGTTTCAATTTTTTTTATCCATAGGCTTTCTAAACTAAGAACTATCCTCCAGAGGGATAGTAGTATGCTTAGTGAGCGTGGAAGTAGCGCCATCCACCTTCAGGATGGATCCCCACAAATCTAATTGAGAGTCAGGGACTGGGAATCATTTTTTAAAAGTAGACGAGGGGGAAAAAGAAGTTCCTACTCTTTCCCATTTGTTACTAATAATGTTCGCCATCTTAACTGGCACAGTAAAAGTCAGAGGGACCTTCCTATCTTAGTAAACCCTGCTAATTTAGAGATCTTAGTTTCCTCAGGGAGTGTAGCCTCTGGAACCTCTAGAGTAGACAGAACCTCCTTTAATAAAAAATGCAAATGCTCAATTTTAAATCTAAAGGTTTCCTCCGCTGAAGGAGATTTAATAACTGAAGTCTCCGACTTAGAAAGTTCACCCTCTGAAGCTACAGAGGTTAACTCATCCTCGGATAGCTGGGATATAATAGTTAAATCCGACAAATAAATATTTAGATGACTCAAGGTCAGAAGAACTACGTTTAACCTTTCCCTTGCGTTTGTTAGAGCGAGGTAAGGCACTCCAGATGGAGGATTAGTTGAGCCACAAGGAACCACATGTGGATCCGGTAATGTACAGGGAGTGCAGAATTATTAGGCAAGTTGTATTTTTGAGGATTAATTTTATTATTGAACAACAACCATGTTCTCAATGAACCCAAAAAACTCATTAATATCAAAGCTGAATAGTTTTGGAAGTAGTTTTTAGTTATAGCTATTTTAGGGGGATATCTGTGTGTGCAGGTGACTATTACTGTGCATAATTATTAGGCAACTTAACAAAAAACAAATATATACCCATTTCAATTATTTATTTTTACCAGTGAAACCAATATAACATCTCAACATTCACAAATATACATTTCTGACATTCAAAAACAAAACAAAAACAAATCAGTGACCAATATAGCCACCTTTCTTTGCAAGGACACTCAAAAGCCTGCCATCCATGGATTCTGTCAGTGTTTTGATCTGTTCACCATCAACATTGCGTGCAGCAGCAACCACAGCCTCCCAGACACTGTTCAGAGAGGTGTACTGTTTTCCCTCCTTGTAAATCTCACATTTGATGATGGACCACAGGTTCTCAATGGGGTTCAGATCAGGTGAACAAGGAGGCCATGTCATTAGATTTCCTTCTTTTATATCCTTTCTTGCCAGCCACGCTGTGGAGTACTTGGACGCGTGTGATGGAGCATTGTCCTGCATGAAAATCATGTTTTTCTTGAAGGATGCAGACTTCTTCCTGTACCACTGCTTGAAGAAGGTGTCTTCCAGAAACTGGCAGTAGGACTGGGAGTTGAGCTTGACTCCATCCTCAACCCGAAAAGGCCCCACAAGCTCATCTTTAATGATACCAGCCCAAACCAGTACTCCACCTCCACCTTGCTGGCGTCTGAGTCGGACTGGAGCTCTCTGCCCTTTACCAATCCAGCCACGGGTCCATCCATCTGGCCCATCAAGACTCACTCTCATTTCATCAGTCCATAAAACCTTAGAAAAATCAGTCTTGAGATATTTCTTGGCCCAGTCTTGACGTTTCAGCTTGTGTGTCTTGTTCAGTGGTGGTCGTCTTTCAGCCTTTCTTACCTTGGCCATGTCTCTGAGTATTGCACACCTTGTGCTTTTGGGCACTCCAGTGATGTTGCAGCTCTGAAATATGGCCAAACTGGTGGCAAGTGGCATCTTGGCAGCTGCACGCTTGACTTTTCTCAGTTCATGGGCAGTTATTTTGCGCCTTGGTTTTTCCACACGCTTCTTGCGACCCTGTTGACTATTTTGAATGAAATGCTTGATTGTTCGATGATCATGCTTCAGAAGCTTTGCAATTTTAAGAGTGCTGCATCCCTCTGCAAGATATCTCACTATTTTTGACTTTTCTGAGCCTGTCAAGTCCTTCTTTTGACCCATTTTGCCAAAGGAAAGGAAGTTGCCTAATAATTATGCACACCTGATATAGGGTGTTGATGTCATTAGACCACACCCCTTCCCATTACAGAGATGCACATCACCTAATATGCTTAATTGGTAGTAGGCTTTCGAGCCTATACAGCTTGGAGTAAGACAACATGCATAAAGAGGATGATGTGGTCAAAATACTCATTTGCCTAATAATTCTGCACTCCCTGTAGAGAGGGTAGTAATTTCTCGGGACCCAGATTCCTGAGAAGTAGACGGCTCAGAAGGGCTAATAGTGCTATGAGTATTAGCAGGCTTGTCTCCCTTCTTAGATTTTAGAACAGTGTTTAGACAAATGGAACAAAATTGAGCAGGCGGGCAAACCACAGCCTCCTCACAATATAAACAGGAATTATTATTTAGTACAGAAGGAGCGGAACCTTCTAATGTAGTATCAGAATCCTCCATAGCTTTGAATATACCCACAGAAGGACAATAAAAAAGAAATGCTTTTATTTAAAAAATGGCAACTTAATACTCCCAATGGCTGGCGCACTCACCACCTCCTAGACCCAGACAGCCAACAGTGAAAACGCTCTCCTCAGGAGTGATGTCTGCAGCAGGATCTTAGGAAATGAAAGAGACCCCACCCGGTCACGTAGTACGTAAGACAGGACTTCCCCTGCTATAAAAAAGGGCACCAAGCTATTATGAGCTGCGCAACACTTCAAAAAAGAAAGTGAAACCAAGCCAAAAACACACAGCCTATGAGCCTAAAAAAACTCTCACATTAAGCAGATACATATCACCAAACTGTTCAAATAATCTCCCTGAAGGATATATTAACCCTTGATCCTATCGAGGTATAAAGGAGCCACACTGTGACCCTGTGTAGCGATTTACAATGTATAAAAAAACGGTCTTGCCCTCCAGGATCCATGCTGTGGAACAGGAACAGCCTCTTAAGTATGACAGTCTTGCAGCAGCACTTCTGACATGGACTTGAGTGTGTAGCAGCAAGCAGTGAAACTTGTCAACACTGATTGCTCAGGAGCTGTTAGCGACAGTCTGGATGGGTTTGCAGAAAAACTTTCCCTGCATCTCCAGACTGTAACTTTCATCAATACTCTCAGTGAGCGGTTGACATGATTACTTAAAACTCCAGTCCTTTCACGAAGGGAACATGCCCATACAGGACTATCCAAATCTTCTGACACTTCTCTGACACCTCCAATAGTGATGAAAGGCAAAGAATGACTGGGGGATAGGGGAAGTGGGAGGGATATTTAAGCCTTTGGCATGGGTGTCTTTGCCTCCTCCTGGTGGCCAGGTGTTGTATTTCTCAAAAGTTATGGAAGGAAAGACAATGCAACAACACTTTCAAATAAGCAGTGGATTTTTTTCTTAAAAATGTATCTTTTCCCCCATGTGCCGGCCCCCTGAAACGTGACAGCCATCAGCCAATCACAGACTATATATATATATATATATATATATATATATATATATATATATATATATATATATATATATATACACATACACAGCTCAGCATGCTAAGACACTGTGGCTGAGCTCTGTAGCAACCCAGGGGTTGCAGGTTTGATCCCCGGCGATGTCCACTCAGCCTTTCATCCTTCCGAGGTCAATAAAATGAGCAGCACCTTGAGACTCTTATGGGTGATTAGATGCGCTTTACAAGTACCCCATACATACATACATATATAAGGTATATATACGGTAACCTAAAACAGATTAAAGCTACTGAAGCCTGACCAGAACAATTTATTGTGAGGCTACTGTTGTATGCGACAAAATACAATCCAAATATGGCTCAAAAATGCTATACACTTCTCTGGCAACAACATAAGATTTGGGCATTCTTAGAAATAACAATATAAGATAAGTTTACACAGAAGCAAAAGTTACCTAGATATTGTCACCAATACAACATTTATATTAATGTGAGATAACCTATTAACCAAACTGAGTGGTTACTCTAGGGGGCGCAAATTTGGAATACTATTTAGATCACTTTGATTCGCTTCATTTGAGTATACAGCATCTCTTGGTCAACATGATACACACTACAGGATATGATGTTCACTATTTGTATTCACATATACATTGCTGTTTATGTATTACTTGGAGAAACAACATATTTTTACACCATAAGGTATATCAACTTACAAGACTTGATGTTTATTATTTGTATTCATGTATACATGGTTGTTTGTGTATTTTTTGGAGAAACAACATATTTTAGCACCATAAGGTTTATCAACTTACAAGACTTGATGTTTATTATTTGTATTCATGTATACATGGTTGTTTGTGTATTTTTTGGAGAAACAACATATTTTAGCACCATAAGGTTTATCAACTTAGAGTAATTAGGTAGACACACACCAGAATGGGTGTGTCATTGTTTGGGGAAGGTGCTTAGCTGTAAGGGGTTAGTTCCATTCAACTAATTTTGTGTATCCACACCTGAAATAGGTGTGGTTTTATGAGGATAGGGATAGGATATTAGGTATATATAAGCCAGTACTCTCACTTTAGGAACAGAAGCCTGATGAAACAGACAGCAGTCTGAGAAACGCGTTACTTATTGTTCTTTTATATTATTGTCATCTGACATTTTTATATACCATTACATTTTGGGTTTTATAACACTTTGAGAGTTTGAGCTTATTCGGTCCAATTTGGGACATTGGAGAAACCTGCTATTCCATTGCTTACAGTGAGCTGGGACACAGAGTTCCCAGACTGATTCTATTAGCACAACTGAGTGCTGCTCCATCTGTGAGTATAAATTTGGCTATCACAGCATCTCCATTTTCCATAACTATATCACACTAGGAGGCGCCTTTTTTTTTGTGATTCCTTCACACAGAGCAAAATTAATATTAATGTGCAGGTAGGTAACGCCCTAGATCCTTTTTAACAAACAACTATTATATTTCATTGGAGAAGCAATGAAATGTTTTAGAAACCTGAAACATTTAGGAATAAAAGATTTAAAATAGAGAATGCAACTTAAACTTCCAATTTACTTTTATTATAAAAATGAAACGCTCTCTTTGTACCCTTGAAATGTATCTCCTTTTCATCAGAGAACACCTACGTATGCTCAGAAGTGTGCACGTGTCTTGGGCAATATATGGCAGCAGTACACGTGCATGCTCCTAAGCAAACCTAGGTATGCTCTAAATCAGTGTTTCCCAAACCCAGTCTCCAGGACCCTTACTCAGGCCAGATATTCATTATATCTTAACTAGAGCACAGGTGAAACAATCAGCTCACCCATCAGCTGATTATTTAATTTGTGCTCTAGTTAAGATATAATGAATATCTGGCCTGAGTAAGGGTCCTGGGGACTGGGTTTGGGAAACACTGCTCTAAATGAACGTTTCAACAAAGAATACTATAACAAAGCCTTAGTATTAGGCATGTGCATTTGTCTATTTTAGTAGGAAACGAATGCCAAATATGACGGCTGCCAGCAGCATTTGGCTAATTTCTTCTTGTGAAAGTGCAACACACTAAGATCTGTACTACTAAAATAGTATAATGCACATGCGTTCTTAATATGATGCAGATAACTTTATACTGCAATTTAATAAACAATAGTGATGTATAAAATACACTTAAAAGGGAAACTAAACACTAAATAAATGCTAGATAGAATGAAGAATTCAAAGAAAATATTAGTCTGAGAATAACATGTAGATGCATTTTTAAAGTTTTTTTAGCTGCTTAAATATTGACAAAATAAGTGTAAAGTTTTAATGTCTATAAAACAATGGGAGCTGCCATGTTGTAACTTAGGTTACCTTCTCTGCTGTGGCCAATTAGGGACATTTATAAATAGGTCACTAGAGTGTGCAGCCATTGGCTGTGTGGAATATAACTGTTCTGCACTTCCATTTCTAACAGGAACTGAAAAGCTCACAATTTCAAAATGGAATTACAGGAAAAGGGACAAAATAAATAATGAAAGTATATTGCAGAGGTTTTTTTTTTACACATACGATTTATCATGTTATAATGCCATGTCAAAGTGTCTAATTTCCCTTTAAACATGACTTTTTAGATTTCTTTTAAAAAGGAAATGATACTCCAAAAATTTATTTTGCGATTCAGACAGCATGCAAAAAACAAAAAAACACCAACTTTCCAATTTACTACTATTATCATATTTACTTTGTTCCCATGATATTCTTTGTTGAAGAGATACCTAGGTAGGCGTCTGTAGCACTAAATGGCAAGAAATAGTGCTGCTATCTAGTGCTCTTTTGAATTATTCTCTAATATTGTTATAGACTTTTGAATTGCAATTATCTTACAAAACCCCAATAATGCATATATCTCTCTGCGCATTCTGCACAATACAAGCGAGGCATAAAAAATAATAATAATAATAATTGAAAAATTTAGCATTACAATAGAAGACCACAATGGAGAGAAACATAAAAGGAAAATTACCATTCTCTAGTAGATCAAGCGCCACTCCAGATGCAATTTCCATCCCTGTGCTAATATAGGTTTGGCAGTTTTTCAGGGATGAAATGGAGTTATCGATAAAGGTGAATGAGATTAATGGCGCTGTACGACCTGACATCTTGAAATAAATCCCTGCAAAAGATATGCAATAATGTTATAAGGCTGGCAGCATAAGAGTGTTTTATAGACAGACACACAGACAAATGTCAATAGATGTCTTCAGGCATAAAAAAAAGGTTCCAAGTCCACTTAATGATAAAGATAAATGCTTAAAGGAACATTGTCCACTAGATTTTTCTTTACATAAATGTTTTGTAGATCCATTTATAAAACCCATCTGGGAGTGTTTTTATAAAAATGTATAGTTTTGCTTATTTTTAAAACTGTGCTGATTTTAAGACTCCTAACCTAGCCCCAAAGTTTTAGATATATACTGATGTCTACAGACTCCTGTTTTTGTAATGGGTCTATCCATATGCAGGGGGGAGGGAGTCTGCTCTTCCTGCTTTCTCAGCCCATTTCAGTGTGTGTCAAAGTCTATCCTCATCAACAATGCTAAATTTGAAGCTTCTGAGTACATTTTTAAAAGGTTTTATACAGAATATTCAGATCAGTTATATGAAAATTGGTGTACACTATTTATATATACATACACATACACTACACTTCCCAGGCACTTCTGGATTTCCTAGTCTCAGTTTTTCATTCACAAACATGGAGATAACATTTGCCCGTCGGCATTCCTACAGCAATGCCTCTTTTGCCAACCACACAGTCCCTAAAATAAACTTCAAAAAATGGCCCCAGGACATATACAGAGTACAAAACAAGGGCTCATTCTACCTTAAAAATAAATAAATCATAACTTTTTTGATTGGTGGGTAATCATAGTAAACCCCCCCAATTATACAATGTAAACACAAGAACAAAAACAAAAGCACTCCCATTACCCATAATCCCCAGTCATTTGGCCGAAGGAAAATGTAAATAGAAGATGACAAAAGGGTATAAGAGGTGCCTGAGGTTTATACAAAAAACTGTCTTAAATCAAATTAAGGGCCGGTTGTGGACTCTCCATGCCAGGAAAGAAAGAAATTTATCAGGTAAGCATAAATTTTGTTTTCTTTCCAATTGCATGGAGAGTCCACAAATCCATTCCAATTACTAGTGGCAACCAAAACCCAAGCTAGAGGGCACAGAATGGAAGGGAGGGAGAGCAAGACAGGCAGGCCAAAACAGAAGGCACCACCGCTTGAAGAACTTTTCTCCCAAAGGAAGCCTCAGCCGAGACAAAAGTATCAAATTTGTAAAATTTGCAGATTTGTTCCACAGATGCTTCATTTTTGAAAGCCCAGGAAGAAGAGACAGCTCTAGTGGAATCAGTCATTCTCTCAGGATGCTGCTGTCCAGCTGTCTCATATGCTAACCGGATAACACTTCTCAACCAGACAGAAAGAGAAGTAGAAGTGTCCTTTACGCTTACCAGAAAAACAATGAACAGGGCAGATGATTGCTGAAAATGTTTAGTTGCTTGAAGGTAAAATTTCAGAGAAGAAGGATTAGGACAAAACGAAGGAACGACAATTTCCTGATTGATATTGCAATCCGATACTCCCTTGGGAAGAAATCCCAACTAATTACGAAGAACCGCCTTATCTGCATGAAAAATAAGGTAAGGAGAATCACACTGCAGAGCCGAAAGTTCAGAAACTTTACGAGCAGACGAAATAGCAAGGAGAAACAAAACTTTCCAAGATAACGTAATATCAACTGAATGTATAGGCTAAAACAGACTACTGCAGAACTTTAAGATCAAGATTAAGGCTCCAAGGGGGAGCAACAGGTTTAAACACAGGCCTGATTCTGACCAAGGCCTGCACTAAAGATTGAACATCTGGTAGATCAGCCAGACGTTTCTGCAAAAGGACAGTGCAGAAATTTGACCCTTAAGAGTGCTGACTGATAAACCTTTCTCCAGGCCATCCTGAAGAAAAGACAAAATTTGAGGAACCCTGCTCCAAGAGAAACCCTTCGATTAACACCAATAAAGGTATTTACGCCATACCTTATGGTAAATCTTGCGAGTAACAGGATTACGAGCATGAAGCATGGTATCAATGACTTTCTCAGAAAAACCACGCCAAGCCAAGACAAGGCGTTCAATTTCCAAGCAGTTAGCTTCAGATCATTTAGATTTGGGTGGAGGAAGGGACCCTGAAGTACAAGGTCCTTCCTCAAAGGTAAACTCCAAGAGGGAAGAGATGACATCTTCATTAGATCCGCAAACCAGATTCTGCAAGGACAGGCAGCAGCTATTAGAATCACAGACACCCTCTCCAGCTTGATACGAGCAATGACTCAAGGAAGGAGAACAAACGGAGGTTACAGGTACACCAGACTGAAGTTCCAAGGCACTGCCAGAGCATCTATCAGAGCGGCTTGCAGGGCATATGAATAAACCGGTCCGGTCACCAATGGCGAGTAAAAATTCTTGCAGGCAAGTCAAATTTTTAAGTTACCAGCCCGAACGGCGACCTGACATTTTAAGTGAGATATAAGAAGCAATAAAAAAAAATGTCAAATTGCCTTCCACATATCCGCAGACACGGGAATGGAGGGAAGAAAGGGGAGGTTCTTTCTGTTTAATGCATTCAAAGACCTCCCCTTATCTCCATGGCTCTTGGTCTCTTCCTTGTCAGTTACTACTTCCCACCCCTAAGATTGTCTGCGCAGGAAGACATCCTGCTAGAGCGGTGAGTGTTTCTTCTCTGTGTGTGTATGAATGAAGTATGGGTTTAAGTGACTATATAGTTATGGTAGGCAGCTTGCTCACGTACATTATGCTGAAGTACTCCAGGGTCCTCTGCAGTACTTCAGCACAATGTACACAAACAAGCTGCCTACCATAACAATATAGAGCAGTGCATGATTTTCCTGGACGCTACTCATGCTCCAAAAACTGAATTTGCCAATTCGTAGAGAACATTCCATCTCCATGCACCCAGTCAAATCTGCTAGCGCGGCACTGACAGTCGCGCTAGTAGTTGAAAGGCAGCCAGGCAGAAAGGGGTGGGGGGTGGGAGTATTTTTAACATGCTCGATATCTCACCTATTTATGCAGTACCACTCAAAGCGCTATAGGTTAAATATGCTTAGTCAATCGTAACCCCACATATGCTGAAGGAAAATAAAAAAAAAGCTCAATTATATCTTTTTTTCCCTTAGGAGAAAATAAGTAAAGACTGTACAGTTTTTCAAAGATAATATCCCTGTTTTTTTCTACCTGGTGATAGAAAAATATTTTCTAAAGTTAAAGCCTTTTTATTAATGCTCACGTCCCAGGTAGTAAGCAGCTTGCAAAGCATTCAAATTGGGACCTCTGTCTTCAATGCATGCGAGATTACAATAACACTATTTATATTGCATTTTTACATAAGATATATACACACTACATGCAGATATGCACGGGCGACTAAAGTTTCTTGCGGGCTGGTAAGTTTTGTGATTTACTCGCCCGATGGGAGAGGGGAGTTTTTGGGTATTCATAGGCCCTGGGCTTGTGGATCTCTTGATCTAGAACCGTACTTTGGAAGCTTAGTGTTTAGACGGGATGCCATCAGATCCAACTCCGGTACCTCCTATCAGAGGGTTATCATTGTAAAAACCTCTGGGTGGAGAGCCCACTCCTCAGGATGAAAAATTGCCAGCTCAGAAAATCTGCTTCCCAGTTGTTCACCCCTGGGATGTGAACGGCAGAGAGTAGACAATCGTGAGACTCCACCCACTGGAGAATGCAAGTCACCTCCTTCATAGCTAATGAACTCCGAGTTCTTCCGTGGTTGTTGATGTATCCCACCGAGGTGATGTTGTTCGATTGCAATCTGATAAACCAGACCAAAGCTAGTTGAGGCCAGGCTGTTAAGGCATTGAAAATTGCTCTCAACTCTGGGATGTTTATGGGAAGAGAAAACTCCTCTCAAGTCCAAAGACCCTGAGCCTTTAAAGAACCCCTAACTGCTCCCCAGCCTGAAAGGCTGGCGTCCGTGATCACAACCACCCAGGATGGTCTCAGGAAGCATGTAGCCTGAGACAGATGGTCCAGTCTCTTGTTAGGGGATCCAGAGCTATCTTCTGCGAAAGGTCGGTGTGGTATCCATTCCATTGTCTGAGCATGCATAACTGTAGGGGTCTCAGATGGAACCGAGCAAAGAGAATGATGTCCATGGAAGCAACCATCAGACCAATTACTTCCATACACTGAGACACTGATGGACGGGTAGAGGACTGAAGAGAAAGGCAAGAATCAAGAAATTTGGATTTTCTGACCTCTGTCAGAAAAATCTTCATGGACAGAGAATCTATAATTGTTCCTAAGAAACACACCCTGGTGTCTGGCACCAGGGAACTCTTCTCCAGAATCACATTCCACCCGTGGGAACTTAGAATAGACAACAACCTCTCTGGATGAGATCTTGCTTACTGAAAAGATGGCGCCTGAACCAAGATGTCGTCCAGGTATGGCGTCACCCCTATCCCCTGAGATCTGACCACCACCAAAAGTGCTCCTAGAACCTTTGTAAAGATCCGAGAAACCGTAGTAAGGCCGAATGAAAGAGCAAAAAATTGGAAGTGTTTGTCTAGAAAGGCAAACCTCAGAAATTTGTGATGTTCCTTGTGAATAGGGACATGAAGATACACATTCTTCAGGTCAATGGTAGACATAAACTGACCCTCCTGAATCAAAAGGTAAAATGGAGCAAAAAGTCTCCATCTTGAAAGATGGAACCTTGAGAAATTTGTTGAGACATTTGAGGTCTAATATGGGTCGAAAAGTTCCCTCCTTTTTGGGAACCACAAAGACGTTTGAATAGAAACCCTGACCCTGTTCCTCTACCAGAACTGGGACAACCCCTCTCAGAGAAGATAGGTCCTTTACACAGCTTAAGAAGGCATCTCTCTTTAACAGGTGATACTGATAACCATGACAGGATAAATCTGCCCCTGGGGGGAAAGGACTTTAACCCTATCCTGTATTCCTGAGAAACTTCTTCCACCACCCAAGGATCTGGGACATCACGGATCCAAGCCTGATGAAAGAAAGCCTGCCCCTATCTGATCCAAGCCTGGATCAGGGTGACCCCTTCATGCTGACTTAGAGTCAGAGGAAGGCTTCTTGGACTGGCCTTAGCAAATTCCGCTCTCTGTGGTGTGTACTGGGGTATTTCATTGATCCTCTCAAAAAGAATTTAAGACCTACCATTAACCCTTGAGGTTTTTTTTTTTTGACCTGCTACCTCCATACTACCTTCTGGGAATAGCCACAAGGTCTGAGGGAAGCCCTGACCCCCTAAAGTGACTTTACTTCTGCCAGTAACTATGCATAACTTCACCGCTAATAGCTGATACCCTATTAAGGTCGACTACAGATATAAAAAAACCTGAAGGTCTAATAACATACCTAATACAGGGCTAAGTTTCCCTTCAAGATCATAGGTCAATCAGACTGTAAATTGGATCTCTACAATATCTTTTTTCACTCTTTCATATTGCCTCAGAGAATAGTGCAATATCTGATGATAATAACTGTGTTAAGTTTCCCTCTGGGCTATACCATACCTTTTTTCTCTCTGCCAATATAGAGTAGAGTTAAATTATATTTACCATGCTTGAGTTAATACTGCTATAGATTAAACAATACTCTATATTATTGAATCTCTCTTGACAGTATAATTTTGCCATTTTTGCCACATATGCTGTTTTAGTTCTAAATAGTATATTGTTAAACAGAAGGTATATATCCTGCAATTAAAGGCATGTCTCTGTTGTACTAATAGCTTAGGTCCTATAGAGGAATTATCCTCCCGACCTATAGTCGGTTATATAAAAGTATATCTACTACCTCGCATACCATTGCTGATGATACTATGCTGTTATATGAAACTGAATATTCATTGACAATACTGTTATACTATTATATTTCCTCTATATATTGGTAAACTTCAGACATCATTGGCGCGATTACATATACGGCGCAGGCTACAGCACAAGCGCTGCAACCAGCGCCACCCGTAATTTCACCTCGCACATAAAGTCACCGTAATTTCACCTCATAAAGTGCCGTAAGTCTGATAAACTAGTGATGTCCAGAAATGAGCGTAAATACAAATTTTGCCAGTCGCCAGTGACTTAACGGCACTTTAGAAACTTCCGGCGCCAAAGAAAAGTAAAGAAAATAACAAATCTCCCGTAAAAGTCTAACATGCCTCCCAAAAATAAGCCCAACACGTAAAAACCCCTATATCCGCAATCCCCCCTCTCACGACTAATAATAAATGGATTAACCCCTAGACCGACAACCCCCCACAATGCAATAAGCCAAATTAAACTATTAACCCCTATATCCGCCATCAAACCCACACCGCAAGTAATAACTAAATTCAAATCAGCCAATAGAATTTCAGTAGCTCTCATCCTATTGGCTGATTTGAACAGCCAATAGGATTTGAGTAGCTCTCCTCCTATTGGCGGATTTGAATTTGAAGAATCAAATCAGCCAATAGGAATTCAAGGGAGGCCATTTTTAATCGCGTCCCTTGAAATCTCTATCCAGTGTGCAGCGAAGATCGTATGAAGAAACAAAATTTATGCTTACCTGATAAATTCATTTCTCCTGTAGTGTGGTCAGTCCACGGGTCATCATTACTTCTGGGATATTATCTCCTCCCCTACAGGAAGTGCAAGAGGATTCACCAAGCAGAGCTGCTATATAGCTCCTCCCCTCTACGTCACCTCCAGTCATTCGACCAAAGGACCAACGAGAAAGGAGAAGCCCAAGGGTGTAGTGGTGACTGGAGTATAATCCAAAAAAATCTTTAGCCTGCCATAAAAAACAGGGCGGGCCGTAGACTGACCACATTACAGGAGAAATGAATTTATCAGGTAAGCATAAATTTTGTTTTCTCCTGTTAAGTGTGGTCAGTCCACGGGTCATCATTACTTCTGGGATACCAATACCAAAGCAAAAGTACACGGATGACGGGAGGGACAGGCAGGCTCTTTATACGGAGGGAACCACTGCCTGAAGAACCTTTCTCCCAAAAACAGCCTCCGAAGAAGCAAAAGTGTCAAATTTGTAAAATTTGGAAAAAGTATGAAGAGAAGACCAAGTTGCAGCCTTGCAAATCTGTTCAACAGAAGCCTCATTCTTAAAGGCCCAAGTGGAAGCCACAGCTCTAGTAGAATGAGCTGTAATTCTTTCAGGAGGCTGCTGTCCAGCAGTCTCATAGGCTAATCGTATTATGCTACGAAGCCAAAAAGAGAGAGAGGTAGCCGAAGCTTTTTGACCTCTCCTCTGACCAGAATAAACGACAAACAGGGAAGACGTTTGACGAAAATCCTTAGTTGCCTGTAGATAAAATTTCAGGGCACGGACTACATCTAGATTGTGTAGCAGACGTTCCTTCTTCGAGGAAGGATTAGGACACAAAGATGGAACAACAATCTCTTGATTGATATTCCTGTTAGTGACCACCTTAGGTAGGAACCCAGGTTTAGTACGCAGAACTACCTTGTCTGAATGAAAAATCAGATAAGGAGAATCACAATGTAAGGCAGATAACTCAGAGACTCTTCGAGCCGAGGAAATAGCCATTAAAAACAGAACTTTCCAAGATAACAACTTGATATCAATGGAATGAAGGGGTTCAAACGGAACCCCCTGTAAAACATTAAGAACTAAGTTCAAACTCCATGGTGGAGCAACAGTTTTAAACACAGGCTTGATCCTAGCTAAAGCCTGACAAAAAGCTTGAACGTCCGGAACTTCTGACAGACGTTTGTGTAAAAGAATGGACAGAGCTGAAATCTGTCCCTTTAAAGAACTAGCGGATAACCCCTTTTCTAAACCTTCTTGTAGAAAAGACAATATCCTTGGAATCCTAACCTTACTCCATGAGTAACTCTTGGATTCGCACCAATATAAGTATTTACGCCATATTTTATGGTATATCCTTCTGGTAACAGGCTTCCTAGCCTGTATTAAGGTATCAATAACTGGCTCAGAAAACCCACGTTTTGATAAAATCAAGCGTTCAATTTCCAAGCAGTCAGCTTCAGAGAAGTTAGATTTTGATGTTTGAATGGACCCTGGATCAGAAGGTCCTGTTTCAGAGGTAGAGACCACGGCGGACAGGATGACATGTCCACTAGATCTGCATACCAAGTCCTGCGTGGCCATGCAGGTGCTATTAGAATCACTGATGCTCTCTCCTGTTTGATTCTGGCAATCAATCGAGGAAGCATCGGGAAGGGGGGAAACACATAAGCCATCCCGAAGGTCCAAGGTGCTGTCAAAGCATCTATCAGAACCGCTCCCGGATGCCTGGATCTGGACCCGTAGCGAGGAAGCTTGGCGTTCTGACGAGACGCCATGAGATCTATCTCTGGTTTGCCCCAACGTCGAAGTATCTGGGCAAAGACCTCCGGATGAAGTTCCCACTCCCCCGGATGAAAAGTCTGACGACTTAAGAAATCCGCCTCCCAGTTCTCCACTCCCGGGATGTGGATTGCAGACAGGTGGCAAGAGTGAGACTCTGCCCAGCGAATTATCTTTGATACTTCCATCATTGCTAGGGAGCTTCTTGTCCCTCCCTGATGGTTGATGTAAGCTACAGTCGTGATGTTGTCCGACTGAAACCTGATGAACCCCCGAGTTGTTAACTGGGGCCAAGCCAGAAGGGCATTGAGAACTGCTCTCAATTCCAGAATGTTTATTGGAAGGAGACTCTCCTCCTGATTCCATAGTCCCTGAGCCTTCAGAGAATTCCAGACAGCGCCCCAACCTAGTAGGCTGGCGTCTGTTGTTACAATTGTCCAGTCTGGCCTGCTGAATGGCATCCCCCTGGACAGGTGTGGCCGATAAAGCCACCATAGAAGAGAATTTCTGGTCTCTTGATTCAGATTCAGAGTGGGGGACAAATCCGAGTAATCCCCATTCCACTGACTTAGCATGCACAATTGCAGCGGTCTGAGATGTAGGCGTGCAAAAGGTACTACGTCCATTGCCGCTACCATTAAGCCGATCACCTCCATGCATTGAGCTACTGACGGGTGTTGAATGGAATGAAGGACACGGCATGCATTTTGAAGCTTTGTTAACCTGTCTTCTGTCAGGTAAATCTTCATTTCTACAGAATCTATAAGAGTCCCCAAGAAGGGAACTCTTGTGAGTGGAAAGAGAGAACTCTTCTTTTCGTTCACCTTCCATCCATGCGACCTTAGAAATGCCAGTACTAACTCTGTATGAGACTTGGCAGTTTGAAAGCTTGAAGCTTGTATCAGAATGTCGTCTAGGTACGGAGCTACCGAAATTCCTTGCGGTCTTAGTACCGCCAGAAGAGTACCCAGAACCTTTGTGAAGATTCTTGGAGCCGTAGCCAGTCCGAATGGAAGAGCTACAAACTGGTAATGCCTGTCTAGAAAGGCAAACCTTAGATACCGGTAATGATTTCTGTGAATCGGTATGTGAAGGTAAGCATCCTTTAAATCCACTGTGGTCATGTACTGACCCTCTTGGATCATGGGCAAAATTGTTCGAATCGTTTCCATCTTGAACGATGGAACTCTTAGGAATTTGTTTAGGATCTTTAAATCCAAGATTGGCCTGAAAGTTCCCTCTTTTTTGGGAACTACAAACAGATTTGAGTAAAACCCTTGTCCTTGTTCCGACCGCGGAACTGGATGGATCACTCCCATTAATAAAAGATCTTGTACGCAGCGTAGGAACGCTTCTTTCTTTATTTGGTTTGTTGATAACCTTGACAGATGAAATCTCCCTCTTGGGGGAGAGGATTTGAAGTCCAGAAGGTATCCCTGAGATATGATCTCTAACGCCCAGGGATCCTGAACATCTCTTGCCCAAGCCTGGGCGAAGAGAGAAAGTCTGCCCCCTACTAGATCCGGTCCCGGATCGGGGGCCCTCGATTCATGCTGTCTTAGGGGCAGCAGCAGGTTTCCTGGCCTGCTTGCCCTTGTTCCAGGACTGGTTAGGTTTCCAGCCTTGTCTGTAGCGAGCAACAGCTCCTTCCTGTTTTGGTGCAGAGGAAGTTGATGCTGTTCCTGCTTTGAAATTACGAAAGGAACGAAAATTAGACTGTCTAGCCCTAGGTTTGGCTTTGTCCTGAGGCAGGGCATGGCCTTTACCTCCTGTAATGTCAGCGATAATCTCTTTCAACCCGGGCCCGAATAAGGTTTGCCCCCTTTGAAAGGTATATTAAGCAATTTAGATTTAGAAGTAACATCAGCTGACCAGGATTTTAGCCACAGTGCTCTGCGTGCCTGAATGGCAAATCCGGAATTCTTAGCCGTAAGTTTAGTTAAATGTACTACGGCATCTGAAATAAATGAGTTAGCTAACTTAAGGGCTTTAAGTTTGTCTGTAATCTCATCTAGTGTAGATGATTGAAGTGTCTCCTCCAGAGACTCAAACCAAAATGCTGCTGCAGCCGTGACAGGCGCAATACATGCAAGAGGTTGCAATATAAAACCTTGTTGAACAAACATTTTCTTAAGGTAACCCTCTAATTTTTTATCCATTGGATCTGAAAAGGCACAGCTATCCTCCACCGGGATAGTGGTACGCTTAGCTAAAGTAGAAACTGCTCCCTCCACCTTAGGGACCGTTTGCCATAAGTCCCGTGTGGTGGCGTCTATTGGAAACATTTTTCTAAATATCGGAGGGGGTGAGAACGGCACACCGGGCCTATCCCACTCCTTAGTAACAATTTCAGTAAGTCTCTTAGGTATAGGAAAAACATCAGTACTCGCCGGTACCGCAAAATATTTATCCAACCTACACATTTTCTCTGGTATTGCAACTGTGTTACAATCATTCAGAGCCGCTAACACCTCCCCTAGTAATACACGGAGGTTTTCCAGCTTAAACTTAAAATTTTAAATATCTGAATCCAATCTATTTGGATCAGAACCGTCACCCACAGAATGAAGTTCTCCGTCCTCATGTTCTGCCGCCTGTGACGCAGTGTCTGACATGGCCCTAATATTATCAGCGCACTCTGTTCTCACCCCAGAGTGATCACGCTTGCCTCTAAGTTCTGGTAATTTAGCCAAAACTTCAGTCATAACAGTAGCCATATCCTGTAATGTGATTTGAAATGGCCGCCCAGATGTACTCGGCGCTACAATATCACGCACCTCCCGAGCGGGAGATGCAGGTACTGACACGTGAGGCGAGTTAGTCGGCATAACTCTCCCCTCGTTGTCTGGTGAAATATGTTCAATTTGTACAGATTGACTTTTATTTAAAGTAGCATCAATACAGTTAGTACATAAACTTCTATTGGGCTCCACTTTGGCATTAGCACATATAGCACATGTATCTTCCTCTGAATCAGACATGTTTAACACACTAGCAATTAACTAGCAACTTGGAAATACTTTTTCAAGTAATTTACAATAATATGAAAACGAACTGTGCCTATAAGAAGCACAGAAAAAAATTATGACAGTTGAAAATAATTAAGTTATAGCATCAATCTTTGTCAGAAATATACAATTTTAGCAAAGGATTGTTCCCATTAGCAAAGGATAACTAACCCAGGCAGCAGAAAAAATACACAAATAAACGTTTTTTATCACAGTCAACTACAATCTTCACAGCTCTGCTGTGATGATTACCTCCCTCAAAAAAAGGCTTTGGAGATCCCTGAGTTCTGTAGAGATGAACCGGATCATGCAGGAAGAAAATGAACCTCTGACTGAGTTTTTTGATGCGTAGGTAAAGCGCCAAAAATGGCCCCTCCCCCTCACACATAACAGTGAGAGAGATCAGTGAACTGCTTTAATTTAAACAAAACTATTGCCAAGTGGAAAAAATAGTGCCCAAAACATTTTTTCACCCAGTACCTCAGAGAAATAAACGTTTTTACATGCCAGCAAAAAAACGTTTAACCTCAATAAATTAATTGTTATTTAAAACCTATTGCAAGTCCCTGCAAATTAGGTTAAGTCTATGCATACAGTATAAATCCAGTGAAGTACCATTCCCCAGAATACTGAAGTGTAAAATATACATACATGACAGCCTGATACCAGCTACATCTACTGCATTTAAGGCTGAGTTTACATTATAACGGTATGGCAGGATTTTCTCATCAATCCCATGTCAGAAAATAACAAACTGCTACATACCTCTTTGCAGATTAATCTGCCCGCTGTCCCCTGATCTGAAGTTTACCTCTCCTCAGATGGCCGAGAAACAGCAATATGATCTTAACTACTCCGGCTAAAATCATAGAAAAAACTCCGGTAGATTCTTCTTCAAATTCTACCAGAGAATGAATAACACACTCCGGTGCTATTATAAAATAACAAACTTTTGATTGAAGGTAATAAACTAATTAAATCACCACAGTCCTCTCACACATCCTATCTATTCGTTGGGTGCAAGAGAATGACTGGGGGTGACGTAGAGGGGAGGAGCTATATAGCAGCTCTGCTGGGTGAATCCTCTTGCACTTCCTGTAGGGGAGGAGATAATATCCCAGAAGTAATGATGACCCGTGGACTGACCACACTTAACAGGAGAAAGAGGATCCTCCACGCTCCATGGCTCCGCGGTCGCCGGTCTTCAGTCTTCAGCTCCGCGGTCTTCAGTCTTCAGCTCCGCTCCACGAAGGATGTTCCAGGAAGAAGAAAGAAGAGGTCACTGCTTGGAAGAAGACTTCACTGCCTGGAACAGGACCTTCTCTGCCGGACTTCAGGAACAGTGAGTAGCAACCTGGGGCTTAGACTTAGGGTTTTTTAAGGTTTTTTTTTTTTTAATTTAGATAGGGTGGGCAGTAAAAGAGCTAAATGCCCTTTTAAGGGCAATGCCCAACAAATGCCCTTTTCAGGGCAATGGGTAGTTTAGGGTTTTAGTGTTAGGTTATTTTATTTGGGGGGCTTTGGTGGGTGGGGGGTTTTACTGTTGGGGGGGCTTTGTGTATTTTCTTGTAAAAGAGCGGATTAGCTTGGGGCAATGCCCTGCAAAAAAGCCCTTTTAAGGGCTACTGGTTGTTTATTAGAGTAGGGGGTGTTTTTATTTTGGGGGGACTTTTTATTTTCATAGGGATTAGGTATAATTTTTTAAAATTCAGTAATTTTATTTTCTGTAATCTTAGATTTTTTTATTTTCTGTAATTGTAGCTTCAAAAGTAGTGTTAGGTTTTTTTATTTTAATAGTAACTTTAGTATTTTGTAAATGAGGTAATTTGGGTTCAATTATGGGGTGTTAGGCTAGGGGGGTTAGGTTAGGGGTTAGGTTTCTTGCGTTGTGGGCTTTGGCGGTTTAGGGGTTATTAGTTTTAATGGGTTTTTTGCGTTGTGGGTTAATGGCGGATTAGGGGTTAATAGTTTTAATAGGTAGTTTGCGATGTTGGGGTTGGCGGGTATAGGGGTTAATACACTTTATTAGTTATTGCGGTGGGGGATTGCGGTTGACACGTAGATAGACATTGCACATGCGTTAGGCGTTAGTTTATTTTTGCAGGCATTTTCAGGAGTTACGGTGCTCCCATACTCAGCGCAAGGCCTGCTACGGCTGCCTTTTATGGCGAGGTAAAAATGGAGTAACATTTCTCCATTTTCACCACGTAAGTCCTTGCGCTGGATATTAGATACCGTTTTGCGACGCGGTCCAATGTTAGTCTATGGGAGTAAAAATTGCGGGCAACGGGTGAAATATACGTTCCGCATTTATATGCTGCGCTGTATATAGAATACCAAATCCGCGCAAAAAGCGGCGTCAGCGGGTTTTGCGGGAGACGCTGCATATGTTATGGGGCCCCACACCACTGAACATAGCTTAAATATCTCTATAGCTAAAATGTTGTTTAAATAAAATGCTAATAATAATCTAGACTACACTCAGAAGCTACATTTTGGCTATAGCTTCCTGCACAACTGCAAATTAGTACTATTCCTACGGTGCCTGGTATAACTTTTGACTCAGGCGCTGTCAGGGTTTTATCCCTGTTGTGTTTGCCATGTGCTGCTGGCAGCCATTTTAACTCACCACTCTTCCTGACTATGGTGCATTATGGGGGATGCTGCTCATTTCCTGGACTTCCTTTTATGGCCAGACTGGTGTGCATCATCCGTGTGAGACAGAATGCAGTCTCAGAATTGTGATGTCATCACTTATTATATAAAGGGCCTCTGTTCAGTATGCTTTGCCTTTGCGTTGTCTCAGACCTGTTTGTGAGAGTTCATGTGTATTACCTGGCTGCCTGACGTCCTTCCTGGTTCCTGATCCCTGGCTTGTTCCCGACTCTGCTGTTTTCCTTGTTCCGGATTCCGGCTCGTCTGACTATTCGCTTTGGCTCCTGACTCGGCTCGTCTGACTACCATCTCTGGTTTTGACTCCTGGCTTGTTATTTGACTTGTGGACTTTTTATTATTTGTTGCTATTAATAAAGGTGTGATTATTTTTGCACTTCTCGTCTCAGTCTGATTCCTGGCACCCTGACAGGCGCCCTATGAGTGACTTATTCTCTCTTATTCTCAAGAGTTAAGATATTTAGTCCTATAATACTCCATCAGTCATCAATAAGAGGTTAAATTGCTTATTCTAGCTCGATCAACCAATAATCACTTAACTCACTCAATATCTTTAGATTTAGAATAAAGACTGCCTGAAACTCTTAATCTTGACACAGGGGCATATTTAAGAGTTTTTTCCCCTAGTGTCTCTTTCACTGTATCTAATTTAAATAAAATAAAAAAAAAATAAAAAAAACTTACATACTCCACTTATCACAACAGATAATAAATTAAATTATTTCTTAAAATGTAGACCGTGTGGCTCTACAAATACTTTTGAATCCACTCTACACTCACTATTTATTTTTTCTCTGCCTCACAAAGTTGCAATTTTTTTATTTCATTTTTTTCTTCACATGGAAAGATTTATTATACACAGTAATCCTTATTCACCCACCATGCCTGTCAAACTCAAAGATAAAAAAAAAGTGTCTCTGAAACATGCCTTGACATGACTAATGAACCGGACGTTTCTAAACTAGAACTTCAACCAATAGTGAATCAACTATCAAATCTGTTTTTATCCCAGTTTGGATATGTGAAAACACAAATATCGAGTTTTATCGGAGGAAATCTGAGGTCTGCTGACTTTCTTCACTATAAGTTCATCTTGAACACTTACTATTCTGCCCTTAATCTATATAAGTAACGCTACTTCTCTACTCTTTCTTCAAACCCAAAACGTCTGTTCTCCACATTCAATACTCTTCTCCGCCCACCCCACCACAACTTCTCTCTCAGCCCAAGATTTGCCAGCTACTTCAACAACAAAATCGACTCCATCAGAACTGAAATCAGCTCTCAACATACTACCGGTCTCCCACCCTCTCAAAAGCTCACAATTATCCAAAACCTACATAGCCATAATTTTAGCTCTTTTGCCCCTGTTACAGAGGATGAAGTTTCTGTCCTTATACTATCCTCTCACCTCACTACCCTGTCCCCCTCATAACTACTCCCCTCCCTCTCTTCTACCCTTACCCCTATACTCACACACATCTTCAACCTCTCCCTCAGCACTGGTATAGTTCCCACATCTCTTAAACACACATTAGTCACACCTATCCTCAAAAAACCTTCTCTCGATCCAACCTCCCCATCCAACTACCGCACTATTTCCCTACTACCTCTTGCCTCAAAGCTTCTTGAAAAGCTAGTATATGCACGTCTATCCCATTTCCTTACATTAAACTCCCTCCTTGACCCACTGCAATGCCTAGGTTAAATAATACAGGTCTTAAACTAAATAGATGGTCAATATTATGATCAAATTTGAAAAGGAAAGTAAAGGTTCAAAATAATGCTATATAATTCTGCACACAGTGCAGAATTATATAACATTATTTAAGTGTATTTTCAGAATTTTCAGTGAACGTTGGACTCTGCTCCAGGATCTACTGAGCGGGTCTTGAATATCCAACGCGCTTCACGGGCTTGCTGGTTAGTCACAGCACGCCCGGTCGCGCTATTGGAATAAATGTAGCTCACTCCCGCTCTGGTCTACTTTTACATTTTCGAAGTTACCGCTTAAATAAGGTTATATAATTCTGCACTGTGTGCAGAATTATATAAAATTATTCTAAACCTTTACTGTCCCTTTAACTACCAAGATAAGATGAATCTTAAGACTATATAGTAAAAATAGATCATTTTTGCAGAGCATAAGATATTACTCTTCCAGGATTTCTCTAGTGAAACTTCGCAAAAGAGAAAAGAAATGACACCCTATTGCACAAAATTAAATTAATAAAGGATATAAAGCCAGGCTTATTTATCCTGCAAAAATTATCCTACAGGAGGATGGGGCTTCCATTACACTATCTCAAGAAGAAAAAGTCAAAGAATTCTTTAGACATACAAGCATTATCTTTAACATGATATGACCCACCATTGACCCCCCCCCCCCGTGATCTAGGTAAAAACGGTTTGGTTTGTTCAAAATAATAAACTTTATGAAGTATTCCTCATGGAATGTAGGGGGGATTACTACCTCGATTAAAAGAAAAATGATTCTTAGGCAGCTAGGTAAGCATAGCCCGGATATAGCATTTATTCAGGAAACACATCATAAAGATAAGGAAATACACTCAAGAGTAAATGGGTAGGGGAAGTTTTTGCTTCTCCATGCCGTCATAGGAAAAGAGGCGTTGTTGTTTTATTGAACAATAATTTTTCCTATAATGTTGTAAATATAGAGATGGATCCTGGAGGAAAGATGGTTGATTTTAGAATTAGAAGCACTAGACAAAAAATATATTTTCTGTAACAAGTATGGGCCCAAGAGATCTGGCATAATCTCACAACATATTTATCTAAACATATTGGACAAAATTTAATACTCCTAGGAGATTTTAACCTGATCCCCCTCCCTCCGTGGATAAACTCGGACAAAAAAAAAAAACTCTTCTCAAAAATCAAAAAGATATATACGCAATTATGTAAAGACTTAAAATTATGACATCTGGCGATTACAACACGCAGAATCAAAGTCATACACTTGTGAATCTAAGTCCTAAAGGTCCCTGTCGCGTAACGATTTGATATTAGTCTCAGACCCATTACTTTTATTAGATACCAGAACTGAAATAAATGATAGCCTCATCTCTGACCATGCTATCATATCTTTAGAAATACAAACTAAAAAGTTTGATCTAGATAAAGTCTTCAATCCCCCTCCCCCCCCGAAATTCTTGGTAAATAATATACAATTCAGGTTGGTTGACCCAGAAATGGAGAGAATACAAAAATTTCAATCATACATACTTCAATAAAATAGAAATATTTTTGGGTACCTGCTAAAGCTTACTTAAAAGGGGAAATTAAGGCATATATGATTAAGCAGAAAAAGAAACATAGGGCACGCAAATTAAAACTGTCAAAACAAGTTAGAAATGTGTCAGGGTTTTTTCCCTTTTTGTTTGCCATGTGCTGCTGGCAGCCATTTTACTCACCTCTCTTCCTGACTATGGTGCATTATGGGGGATGCTGCTCATTTCCGGCACTTCCTTTTATGGCCAGACTGGTGTGCATCATCCATGTGAGACAGGATGCAGTCTCAGAATTGTAATGTCATCATTTATTATTTAAAGGGCATCTGTTCAGTATGCTTTGCCTTCGCGTTGTCTCAGACCTGTTTGTGAGAGTTCCTGTGTATTACCTGGCTGCCTGACGTCCCTCCTGGTTCCTGATCCCTGGCTTGTTCCTGACAGATTCAGGATTGCCTTCATCGTTCTATGCAGCGCCAAAAGTTCTAGGCTGATCGTAGGCGTCCGCCCGCACCTTCCTACCAGGTTGGTGAGAGAGTTTGGCTGTCCTCCCTCAACTTGAACCTTCATGTGCCTTCCAATAAATTGGCTCCCCGTTATGTTGGTCCTTTTCGAATACTCCGACGGGTTAATCCTGTGGCCTACGCTCTTGACCTTCCTCCTGCTATGCGCATCTCCAATGTTTTTCATGTCTCCCTCTTGAAACCATTGGTTTGTAATCGGTTTACCACTGTGTTGCCTCGTCCCCGTCCTATCTTTGTTGACAACCATGAGGAGTATGAGGTCAGCAGCATTATTGACTCTCGTATGTCCAGGGGCCGTGTACAGTATTTGGTTCACTGGATGGGCTATGGTCCGGAGGAGCATTCTTGGGTTCCCTCCTCTGATGTTCATGCTCCCGCCCTCCTCCGTGCCTTCCATGCCCGTTTCCCCAATAAGCCTTTTGTCCACCCGCGGGGGAGGGGTTGTTGAGGTTTTTTTCCCTGTTTGTTTGCCATGTGCTGCTGGCAGCCATTTTACTCACCTCTCTTCCTGACTATGGTGTATTGTGGGAGATGCTGCTCATTTCCTGCACTTCCTTTTATGGCCAGACTGGTGAGCATCATCCATGTGAAACAGGATGCAGTCTCAGAATTGTGATGTCATCACTTATTATTTAAAGCGCCTCTGTTCAGTATGCTTTGCGTTTGCGTTGTCTCAGACTTGTTTGTGAGAGTTCCTGTGTATTACCTGGCTGCCTGACGTCCCTCCTGGTTCCTGATCCCTGGCTTGTTCCTGACTCTGCTGTTTTCCTTGTTCCTGATTCCGGCTCGTCTGACTATTCGCTTTGGCTCCTGACTCGGCTCGTCTGACTACCATCTCTGGTTTTGACTCCTGGCTTGTTATTTGACTTGTGGACTTTTTATTATTTGTTGCTATTAATAAAGGTGTGATTATTTTTGCACTTCTCGTCTCAGTCTGATTCCTGGCACCCTGACATTACGCAAAGGCCATGAATTCTGATGGTGCTAATAATCCACCTTTACCTGCCATCATTTCCAGGATCGATGAACAGGACCACCGCTTGGATCAATTTGCACTAGCCCTGCAAACCCTGCTGACTCGCACTGCACATTTGGACCAAAGTGTCCCGCAAGTTATGGCTGCTCCTGTTTCCGCTGCTGCACCTATGCCTACCAGGAGCATGTCTGGTTCTGCACCTCTACCTCAGCGATATGGAGGCGATCCTATTCAGTGCAGAGGTTTTTTGAACCAGGTGGGCATTTACATTGAGATGTTACCTTAGGCGTTTCCCTCTGACAGAGCTAAGGTGGGATTTCTCATCTCGTTACTCTCTGACACAGCTCTTGCTTGGGCTAATCCCTTGCGGGAGACTAATAAACCTGTGATTTAAAATTACCCTGAATTTTTGGCCTCCTTTTGAATGGTATTTGATGTTCCGGCTCGCTCCTCCTCTGCTGCTAAACGACTCATGTCCATTCAGCAAGGTACAAGATCTGTTGCTCAGTATGCTATTGAGTTCCGTACGCTTGCCGCAGAGGTAGGTTGGAACAATGAAGCCCTTGTTGCTGCCTTCTTTCATGGGCTCTCTGATGCGATTAAAGACGAAGTTGCTGCCAGAGATTTACCAGAGGATCTCGAGGCATTGGTGTCTTTTTTGACCCTAATCAGACTCAGAGAGAGGCCCTCTTTCAAGGAGCGCTTGCGGAAGCCTCCTGTTCAGTTGTCTCCTACGTATTCGTTCCCACCCATGCCTCCTGGTCCTGAGTCATGAGGTACTGCTGAGCCGATGCAGTTGGGATTCACGCGTCTCTCCGCGGCGGAGAGGGCCTTAAGGAGGAGGGAGGGGCTCTTCCTCTATTGTGGGTTACAGGGCCACCTTGGGTGGTTTATCCTCGTCCCCAGAATCGCTTAAAGAGAAACCTTTGGTCACGGTTGTCCTTTCCTGGGTGGACTCCTTCATAGTCACTCAGGCTCTTGTTGACTCCGGTGCTGCGGGCTATTTTATTGACAGTGCTTTTGTATCAAAGCACTCCATTCCTGTTTTGCCTCGGTCCGTTACGCTTGCTATTGATGCCACTGATGGCAGGCCCCTTCAGCCCGCACTCGTTACTCACGAAACTGCTCCGTTGTCCATGGCTGTTGGGGCTCTCCATTTTGAAACCCTCCAGTTCCAGGTAATAAACTCTCCACATTTTCCGGTTGTTCTGGGTTATCCCTGGCTCATAAAGCACAATCCCAGTCTCGATTGGTGCAGGTCCGAAATTTTGTTGTGGTCCCCGCAATATATTTCCACTTGTCTTCGGAAACCAGTTAAAGTCTTGTGCTCTTCTTCGGTATCTCAATTGCCAGGGGAGTACCGAGAGTTCCTAGACGTGTTTGACAAGGTTCGTGCCGGTACGTTGTCTCCTCACCAGTCTTACGATTGTGCCATAGATCTGCAACCCAGAGCCATTCCTCCTCGGGGTCGGGTGTACCCTCTGTCCGTTGCAGAGAATTGTGCTATGGAGGAATATGTTGCCGATGCTCTGTCGTGGTGGATCATCCGCAAATCCTGCTCTCCTGCAGGGGCTGGCTTCTTCTTTGTGAAGAAAAAGGGTGGCGAGTTAAGACCATGTATCGATTATAGGGATCTTAATCGTCTTACCATTAAGAATGCTTACCCTATTCCGCTCATTACGGAACTCTTTGACCGCCTCAAGGGAGCTACGGTCTTTACTAAACTTGATTTGAGAGGAGCATACAATCTCGTTATGATTAAGGAGGGCCACGAATGGAAAACAGCATTTAACACCAGGAGCAGGCATTATGAGTATCTTGTAATGCCCTTTGGCCTATGTAATGCTCCTGCTGTTTTTCAGGAATTTATTAATGATGTCCTACGAGATATGTTGCAATAGTGTGTTGTGGTGTACTTACACGACATCCTCATACACTCACCCACACTTGAGGCTCATCGTTCTGATGTTACACGGGTTCTTCAGAGACTACGTGAGAACGGCCTGATTTGTAAACTCGAGAAATGTGAGTTCCATCAGACTCAAGTAACCTTCCTAGGTTATGTTATCTCCATTGCAGGGTTCTCCATGGATCCTGACAAGTTATCTGCAGTTCTGCAGTGGCCTCGCCCAGTTGGTCTTCGGTCTATTCAACATTTTTTGGAGTTCGCCAATTACTATAGAACGTTTATTAAAAACTTTTCTTCCTTGGTCAAACCTATCACAGACATGACCCGTAAAGAGATTGATCCACTCCATTGGTCACCTACTGCCATTAAGGCCTTTGATAGTCTTAAGACTGCATTTGATGCCGCTCCAGTTCTGGCTCATCCTAACCCTGTCCTGGCTTTCGTTCTTGAGGTCGATGCGTCTGAGACTGGAGTAGGTGCCCTCTTGTCTCAACGTCCTACGCCTGACGGTTCCTTGCATCCGTGTGGTTTCTTCTCTAAGAAATTGTCTCCAGCCGAGTGCAATTATGAAATTGGCGACAGGGAATTACTGGCCATAATTTTGGCAGGAATGGAGGCATCTTCTCGAGGGTACTAGCATGCCAGTGCTCATTCTTACTGACCACAAGAATTTAACTTATCTATCTGAAGCAAAACGTTTGTTGCCCGACAGGCCAGATGGGCGCTATTTTTGTCTTGGTTTAATTATGTGGCCTCCTACATGCCTGGTAGTAAGAATGTTAGGGCTGATGCCCTCTCTCGACAATTTTCGCCTTTGTTCAAAGAGGAGTCTTTACCTACTCCTGTTATACCTTCTGACCATATTTTGGCTACCATACGTACTAATTTGACTTCTCCCTTGGGGGAGGAGATCCTGGCTCCATGAACCAATGCACCTACTGAGAAACCTAGTGGTGTTTTGTTCCTGAGAATCTTCTAACTAAACTTTTGCACACTTACCACTATCCTAAAGCCGCAGGTCACCTAGGCAAGAACCAAATGATTTGGTCTGTCACTCGACAATTCTGGTGGCCAGGTCTTCGTTCTGATGTTGCTGCATATGTTGCCTCCTGCTCAGCTTGTGCACAGAATAAGACTCCTCAACGTCTTCCTGTGGGTCTTCTTCAACCTATTGCTAATGGTGAGCGTCCTTGGACACATCTTTCCATGGACTTCATTGTCGAGCTCCCCGTTTCAAATGGCAATACTGTTATCCTTATGGTGGTTGACCGTTTTTCTAAAATGTCACATTGCATTCCCTTGATGAAGCTGCCTACCGCTCAGGAGCTTGCTTCAATTTTTGCCTGGGAGGTCTTCCGTTTACATGGTTTACCCAAGGAGATAGTGTCAGACCGGGGTAGCCAGTTTGTCTCCAGATTTTGGCGTTCCTTTTGTGCTCAAATGGGGATCCAGCTTTCCTTCTCCTCGGCATATCACCCTCAATCCAATGGGGCTGCGGAACGGTCTTATCAAGCTATGGAACAGTTACTTCGTTGCTATGTCTCAGATCACCACAATAATTGGTCTGAACTGTTACCTTGGGCAGAGTTTGTTTGTAATAGTGCTATTAATGCTTCCTCCAAGTTATCCCCGTTCATGGCAATTTATGAGTTTCAACCATCCTTGTTGCCTGATTCATTCATGTCTCAGGGTATTCCGGCTTTGGAGGAGCATCTCTGGCAACTCCATTCCACGTGGGTGAAGATTCAGGATTGCCTTCATCGTTCTATGCAGCGCCAAAAGTTCTAGGCTGATCGTAGGCGTCCGCCCGCACCTTCCTACCGGGTTGGTGAGAGAGTTTGGCTGTCCTCCCGCAACTTGAACCTTCATGTGCCTTCCAATAAATTGGCTCCCCGTTATGTTGGTCCTTTTCGAATACTCCGACGGGTTAATCCTGTGGCCTACGCTCTTGACCTTCCTCCTGCTATGCGCATCTCCAATGTTTTTCATGTCTCCCTCTTGAAACCATTGGTTTGTAATCGGTTTACCACTGTGTTGCCTCGTCCCCGTCCTATCTTTGTTGACAACCATGAGGAGTATGAGGTCAGCAGCATTATTGACTCTCGTATGTCCAGGGGCCGTGTACAGTATTTGGTTCACTGGATGGGCTATGGCCCGGAGGAGCATTCTTGGGTTCCCTCCTCTGATGTTCATGCTCCCGCCCTCCTCCGTGCCTTCCATGCCCGTTTCCCCAATAAGCCTTTTGTCCACCCGCGGGGGAGGGGTCGTTGAGGTTTTTTCCCTGTTTGTTTGCCATGTGCTGCTGGCAGCCATTTTACTCACCTCTCTTCCTGACTATGGTGTATTGTGGGAGATGCTGCTCATTTCCTGCACTTCCTTTTATGGCCAGACTGGTGAGCATCATCCGTGTGAAACAGGATGCAGTCTCAGAATTGTGATGTCATCACTTATTATTTAAAGGGCCTCTGTTCAGTATGCTTTGCCTTTGCGTTGTCTCAGACTTGTTTGTGAGAGTTCCTGTGTATTACCTGGCTGCCTGACGTCCCTCCTGGTTCCTGATCCCTGGCTTGTTCCTGACTCTGCTGTTTTCCTTGTTCCTGATTCCGGCTCGTCTGACTATTCGCTTTGGCTCCTGACTCGGCTCGTCTGACTACCAGCTCTGGTTTTGACTCCTGGCTTGTTATTTGACTTGTGGACTTTTTATTATTTGTTGCTATTAATAAAGGTGTGATTATTTTTGCACTTCTCGTCTCAGTCTGATTCCTGGCACCCTGACAAAATGCCTATAGGAGATATATAACATTGCACAATAGAATATCATGGTATAGATATATCTTGCTTAGACAAGAAAGGGATATTTTTCTTTTACAAAAAACCTCCTGGGAATAACTTAAAATCAATGCAAAATACAAAGGCCATTTTGGCAAATCGGCTAAATATCTGGCTAGATTAGACAAAGCTAGGAAAAAAAAATTAACAACTGAAACTATTTCAGATGGAAACATTAGTTATACGAAGCTCCCGAATATCAAAAATATATTTTAAAAATATTTTGAACATATTTATACCCCTAAAGAGATTAATGTAGAGAATAAACAAAAGTTTTGGAATAAAATTAAATTACCCAAAGTCTCCTCTGAACATTTAGAAAAGCTGAATATTCCTATATCCCAGGAGGAAATATTGGAAGCTATAGATAAAACTAAACTTAACAAAGCCCCAGGCCCTGATCAAATTCCGTCTGAATTTACTAAAATAGTAAAAACTGATATTGTAGATACTCTAACTTCACTATATAATAGTTACTTTACCAAAGCCCAAATTACTTCTAAATATTTTACTGCTTCACTTATCACACTAATACTTAAAAAGGAAAAAAATCCAACAGATCCTGGTTCGTACAGACTGATCTCGTTATTAAACGTAGATTACAAAATACTTACCTCCATTATCATAAATAAACTCAAAGGACATTTAAATAAAATTATACACGAAGATCAATCAGGCTTTATGTCTGGCAGATATCCTACTAAAAACACCCGTAAAGTAGCTATAATACTAGAACATCTTTGGAATGAACTCTAAAAAAAGAAAAAAATCTACCAAGGCAGACTTTGCCTTACTGATAGTTGACGCAGAAAAGGCCTTTGATTCCGTAATTTGGGACCACTTGTATTCTTCTCTTTCGAATTTTGTTTTTTTCAGGATGTTTTGTAACTTTCGTCAAGGCAATATATAACTATCCCATATCTTCTATGATTGTGAACAGTAGTATGACAGTTACCCTTACCCTAAATAAAGGAACCAGACAGGGTTGCCCTCTTTTTCCTCTGCTATTCAATCTCGCAATTGAACCTTTGGCAATCCTTTTTAGGCAGGAATTAAAAGGAATAACTCTAGGGAATAATAAGTTAGTATCACTATACGCGGTTGACCTACTTTTTATTTCTTAAAAACACTAAAACTAGTATCCCTATTTCCTTACAGGCTTTCCACTTGTTCAGTTCAATTTCTGGATATAAAATTAACCTGTCAAACACAGAAATCTTATGGATACAAAAAAATGTTTCCAATATCCATTCAAAGAAGTAGAATTTATTAAATATTTAGGAATCTACTTCAATAAAAATCCAAATAGATGGTATAAGTCTAATTTTACCAATTTTTTTTTTACAGGAGCTATTTCTAAACTGAATAGATGGCATCATTCCCAATATCTTTCTCTGCTAAAGTAATGCTAATTAAAATAATATTGTTCCCTCAACTTTTTGTCCTAAGTAAAGATATAAGAAGCTTCTATAAAGCATGTGCCAATTTCATTGGGGGGGGGGGGGAGACACCTCTCAATACACAAACTTTCACAACCCAAAGAATTTGGTGGCCACTCCTTTCCTGACATCAAGTGGTATAATTTCAAAAGGAAAGAGAGTGTGATGGCACTACTGAAATAAAGGGGGGGGATGGGCTAATAATAGTCAAAAAGTAGCCTTATGTTTATTATTTACTGCCCAAGGGGTGCTGTGTACTTAACACAATGACAAGTTAGTGACCAAGAAGTCACAAAAAAGAGTACACTTGAAAGCACTCACTCCCTCATCAAATCATAAAGGTATGGCGTGTTGTGTGTGAAAAAAATGACACATTAAAAACATAAACACTTTAATAGAATTTATTAAAAACTGGGTGGTTTTAAAAACACTGAAGAACTGATAGGTGGTATTGTGTAATTCGTCTGAGATATCTGACAGACCTTGTAATATTGATAGTTAGTCAGTTATTGTGATTATGGTTGGCGTCTCACATTAGTAGAGTGAACCAATAGATAAGGAGTATTTATTGATAGGCACTGGGTTGCGTGCTATTAACCCTGAAGAGTTAGTTATATGTAGTTGATACAGTGCTACCTCTTATTTTGTGTCTTCTCCTATATAATTGGTTATTGACCGCTGCTCTTGGATTAAATCTAAATCAAAATATAGGAAAGTGATTATTGAGTCTTATAGGTTGTCCTGTATAGATATAGGTTATCCCTATAGAATGAAAATGGTGTATCTGAAGTTTGGTTATTCTTCAGAAATGTAATGTTCTTATGTTATACCATAATATTGTATTTCACTATATAGGGGAAATTCGATATACTTGGGTGTATACGATTGGGAATAGTTACTTAGAAAGCTTGCTCCTATTAGGACTGGTGGTAATGATAGTTATCCCTGTAAATGGTAGTTAGTATCCTTAAACTGACTTAGTCCCTGTCCGGAAGTATTGGCAAACTTAATATAATTAACTGGGTTCCACAAGAATCAATAACATTAAAGGGTATTGCAATAGTCAGTAACTGTAGTAAGTAATATGCACAGTAAGCTTAATATACCATAATAATTCTATAAGGTATGTGAGTAAATGTATACAAGCTTACTGTGCATATTACTTACTACAGTTACTGACTATTGCAATACCCTTTAATGTTATTGATTCTTGTGGAACCCAGTTAATTATATTAAGTTTGCCAATACTTCCGGACAGGGACTAAGTCAGTTTAAGGATACTAACTACCATTTACAGGGATAACTATCATTACCATCAGTCCTAATAGGAGCAAGCTTTCTAAGTAACTATTCCCAATCGTATACACCCAAGTATATCGAATTTCCCCTATATAGTGAAATACAATATTATGGTATAACATAAGAACATTACATTTCTGAAGAATAACCAAACTTCAGATACACCATTTTCATTCTATAGGGATAACCTATATCTATACAGGACAACCTATAAGACTCAATAATCACTTTCCTATATTTTGATTTAGATTTAATCCAAGAGCAGCGGTCAATAACCAATTATATAGGAGAAGACACAAAATAAGAGGTAGCACTGTATCAACTACATATAACTAACTCTTCAGGGTTAATAGCACGCAACCCAGTGCCTATCAATAAATACTCCTTATCTATTGGTTCACTCTACTAATGTGAGACGCCAACCATAATCACAATAACTGACTAACTATCAATATTACAAGGTCTGTCAGATATCTCAGACGAATTACACAATACCACCTATCAGTTCTTCAGTGTTTTTAAATACACCCAGTTTTTAATAAATTCTATTAAAGTGTTTATGTTTTTAATGTGTCATTTTTTTCACACACAACACGCCATACCTTTATGATTTGATGAGGGAGTGAGTGCTTTCAAGTGTACTCTTTTTTGTGACTTCTTGGTCACTAACTTGTCATCAAGTGGTATAATATCACAATTTTAGCGTGGTATGCAGTTGATTGGCTCACTAAAGAGAACTACCTTACACAGATATAGAAGAAGCTCTAATCTCTCCATTTCTGCTAAATGCCAGCCTCCATGGTCACAAAGCTCATCTTCCATTTAACATCCAAAGCATGATTACTCTACGCAGTTCAACTTCCAGCCTGAGTTCCAAGCACGGGAGCATGTTGTTATTAACTTACATGGGGCGCATGGTGAGGATCTGATTGGCTGAAATAGCTGCCAGTCAAAGAAGCCTAAGCGAAAATTATTCAGAGAGGCTGCATTGAATCAGGTAACGGAGATTGACAAAAATGCTCAGTATTAAAAGTAGATTTGACATTGGAACAAAATAAGCATATCAATATGCTAGTTAGCAGAAGAGTTTTCATACTATGTGAAGTTATGGAAGTGAATTTACCATCACTTTAATTTTTCAGAATAAGTACTCCACAGCATCATAGAATCCATAAAACTATCCTTTATTGAAGCATATGAAACGGACAGGTATGCATACCTGTCCATTTGTATGCTTCAATAAAGGATAGTTTTATGGATTCTATGGTGCTGTGGAGTACTTATTCTGATATATGTTTTAAGCTGAAGGTCGCCAGCTTATCCAACGTGCACCTGGCCTAGTTAGGCACATCTCCCGGTTGCTGGTCTAATCTAGACCTTATTAATTTTTCACAACTTCATAAGTCACTGAATACTGTTTCCTACATATGTGTTTTATTAAATATTAGACAATGGTGTTTGTTATTTTTAAATGTTATTGTTCCTAAATAGATTTTTATAACTGAGTCATCTTCTAGTTTTATATTTGTATATTTTATCAGCACTTCCCGTATTATTTTTGTGCAATGTGAACACCTTTTAAAAACGGACATAAAACCCAACATTTTTCTTTGATGTTTCAGATAGAAGATACAATTTTAAACGACTTTTCAATTTACTTCTATTATCACATTTTCTTCAATTTCTTGTTATCCTTTGTAGAAAAGCAGGAAGGGAAGTACAGGAGTATGCACGTCTGCAGGACTATATGGCAGCAGTATAGCAACAACACTAGATGGTCTATGATTAAGGCTTTTACATAACCGAAACGCGCAAGACCGGCAGGGAGCTCTGAGTCATAGTGTTTCTAGCTTTTCAAGCTTGCTCATTTAGCTATAACTTTTTTACCCCTTATTTAAATTTTGTGTGTGTACCTTTTTTGGATTAAACCCTCACTTTTGTTTGGAGCTCGCTGGACTATCGTCTCTTTTTTAACAACACTATTTCATGTCAATTGATCCCTCTCATATCAGTTTAAGATTTATTAGATCCTCATGCAGAAAGTTTATGGCATAAATAGAGACAGAAGCCCCATATAAAGCACTCACTTCAAAAAGGTATGTAGGTAGAACAAGTCACAACTTAGATCTCTTTAAAAATTAACTTTTATTGAATAGTCATTTAAAATAGTCCGTAATACAAGGAACTAATATATAAAAGACAAACATATATATTAAAAGAAAAGGTGAAAACCTGTGTGTGCTGAATTATACCAATATCTTGGTATAAAATGTAACGAGTAAGATGGTAAGTATAGGAAACATATGTTGGTTCCTGCTAATGAGGAGTCTGATTATATATACTTTCTATAGAAAAAAATAGGGGACTCGGTCCCAAAGCCGTATTAGTTAAGATACCCCTCACACTCCCCTCCAATAATTATATTCTCAGTATTACCAACTTGCTAACAAATATATGTATGTGGAACTTTTTCAACACATACTGAGTATAGTTAAAGGTATATAACAAATAGATGTATGTGGAACAATTTTCAACACATACTCAAAGCAGCACACACCAGGTTACGTCTGCCTGATGAGCATTTTGCCTAAGCTTTGTCAAAGGCCTTTGAAAACTGTTCCACATACATCTATTTGTTATATACCTTTAAAAGGGACATTATACACTAATTTTTTCTTTGCATAAATGTTTTGTAGATCTATTTATATAGCCCATAAAGTTTTTTAGTTTTTTTTTAAATGTATAGTTTTGCTTATTTTTTTCATAACATAGCTCTGATTTTCAGACTCCTAACCAAGCCCTGAAGTTTTAGGAGAATACCGTCAGATACCTACTTCAGCTTGCTCCTATTTGTGTAAAGGGTCTTTTCATATGCAAAAGGGGGAGAGGGGGAGTGTCTTATTTCCCACTTGCAGTGGGCTTTCCAGCTATCTTTTCAACTGAGCTAAACTGAGAGCTTCTAAGAAAGTTTTTAAAACAGTTTTATACAGGATTTTTATATCAGTATCTGTGCATCTTATTCTTTATAGTAGTGTATATTATGTATTTCAGATATATGAAAATTGGTGTATACTGTCCTTTTAACTATACTCAGTATGTGTTGAAAAAGTTCCACATACATATATTTGTACTTACCATCTTACTCATTACATTTTATAACGAGATATTTGTATAATTCAGCACACACAGGTTTTCACCTTTTCTTTTAATATATATATATATATATATACACACACACACAGACATCCCAAGTCTCCCTGAAGTTCATGGAGTCTCCCTGACTGTAATAGCGGCTCCCTGATGCCAGCAAATGGAATGCAATCTCCCTGAAACTCCAAGTTCCACGATCCAATGTGGCCCAAATCCGGAAAAGTGCTTCTTTAAGGAATGCCTTTAGTTGGTGGGATGTTATAGAACCCTCAAAGCATTAGTAGCCAAAATGCCCCCACTGATTCTAATAAAATAAAAACACAAATACTACCTTATTTACTGCACGTAATTAAACTTTGTATTCTAAAATATTTAAGCATTCAACAAGCGTACGGTCACTGGAAAAAAAGGTTTGTTGTATGTGGTTGTGCAACAAAGCTACTTTTTTTTTTTTTTTAACGTGACTTTAGTGGGAAGCTACTTTAATGATAAGTCCCTAACTTATTTAGGGTTTCAAGGTGTCCAATATATAACTGGGGGGGGGGGGTGTAGCGGCGCAATAGCGGGTGAAGCCACCTCCCTGAAATGAGTTTTTGCAGGTTGGGATGTCTGTATATAAAATGTTTGTCTTGTATATATTAGTTCCGTGTATTACGGACTATTTTATATGACTATTCAATAAAAGTTAATTTTTAAGGAGATCTAAGTTGTGACTTTTTCTACCGATATACCTTTTTGAAGTGAGTGCTTTATATGGTGCTTCTGTCTCTATTTATATTATATTGGCATTGAGCACTCTCCACACTCTCTTGTGTGGGTTTACCCTATAATATTGATTCACACAATAAACTATGGTTGCTAAGTGGGGTCACACAATGGTCCCACTTCAAAGCTCTACCTTAGGCTCCTTGCTTGACCCCACCATATATCTATTTTGCACAACTAAGGAGTGATTGATACAATTGGACGCCAGCAACACAAAAACACATTTTGTCTCTATGGCTGCCAGTAACACATACAAAGCGGTAATTTAAACCCCTTCCACCAACTGCCAGTAGCAAACACTGGGTAATGTTTTTATATCCCAGTTGTTGAAAGTAAAAATACAGAGCACATACTTTACTCCAGTAGCTCTTTAAAACACACTGCACAATGCTCATGTTAGAGACATAAAGGGACCTTAAAAAGCTGTCACTACATAGGGGGACTATTTAACATCCAGGTACTTTTGTATAGATTGTATTGGACAGTCTGCTAAAATACTGCACTGTCCGGTTAAATACAGGACACCTGTATACCATGACTGCATAGAAGTTCTAGGACATGAATACACGGGTATCTCTGGTGTAGTTATTAGTTTTGCAGGACTTTTCATCTTGGAGGCTGCTACGTGTAGTGCCATTTGGAAATTTACTACTGTGCATGTTACTCGCATATCGGCATCAGCAGAATCTGTGACTCCTTATTACATGTATTATCACATTTTATTACATCACAAGATTTAACACGTGTAACCTCGTACCTGCGCCACACACGCTACTAGTCACTTCAACCCGCCGATTTTTCTTATGACCAGACCGCTCCCACTCAGTACCCGTTACTATGACAGCGGGCGCAGGATGATGCTGTAACAAGGCGACGTGAAGTTCAAGTCAGGTGACTTTTGCTACTGGGTCACATGATGGGGATGTCAAAGAGTTGCTTGATTGTAGGGGCAGCTTCCTATATACTGCAGTGGGGAACGCTGGAGCATTGACCGGTGGAGAGGAGGCGCTGCCTGCAAAGGTGTCAGGTAAATAGCTCTACAGTGAATATGTGTCACAATATCATAAATGTCAGGTCCATATTTAAAGTGCGGGTGTCGCCTTGGTTACTTTATTTCCAGCCACCTTATATAATAAATATGGGGTTTCTCTGATATCATGCGTTTGGAACCCCTTTATGAAACATGTTTCCTTATCTAGCCCCTCCTTGTAAACATTAGGTGTACTGTAAAAAAAAATATTGTGTCATGAGTTCAAGCAGTAACATTGAGAACATTCAATATTAACCCCTTAGTGACAAGATCATTTTTTTAATTTTCTTCTCCATTTTTGGTTGAGAACCTGGGTTATGCTTGCTTATTGGTGGGTAAATGACAGCCTCCAATAAGCAAGTGCTATCCATGGTGCTGAACCTAAAATGGGCTGGCTGCTAAGATTTACATTTCTGCTTTTAAAATAAAGATAGCAAGAGAACAAAGAAAAATTGATAATAAAAGTAAATTAGAAAGTTGCTTGAAATGCCATGCTTCTCTCTGAATCGTCAATGAAAAAAAATTGGGTTCAGTGTCCCTTTAACCCCTTAGTGACCAGACCACTTTCCATTTGTTGACCCTTTGGGACCAGGGCTATTTTTAAATTTCTGCGGTGTTTGTGTTAAGCTGTAATTTTACTCTCACGCATTTACTGTACCCACACCTATATACAGTTTTTCTCGCCATTAAATGAATGGACTTTCTAAAGATAACATTATTTTCATCATGTCTTATAATTTACTATAAAATAAACAATTATAAAATATGATGAAAAAATGGAAAAAAAAAAACACTTTTTCTAACTTTGACCCCCAAAATCTGTTATACATCTACAACCACCAAAAAATACCAATGCTAAATAGTTTCTAAATTTTGTTCTGAGTTTAGAAATACCCAGTGTTTACATGTTCTTTGCTTTTTTTGCAAGTGATATGGCAATAAATACAAGTAGCACTTTGCTATTTTCAAACCATTTTTTTTTTTTCAAAATTAGCGATAGTTACATTCTAACACTGATATCTGTCAGGAATCCCTGAATAACCCTTCACATGTGTGTGTATATATATATATATATATATATATATATATATATATATATATATATATATATATATATATATATATATATATATATATATATATTTAGTAGACAACCCAAAGTATTAATCTAGGACCATTTGGGTATATTTCATGCCACCATTTCGTCGCCATATGCGATCAAATAAAATCGTTAACTTGTTTACTAACTTTTTTACAAACTTTAGCTTTCTCACTGAAATTATTTACAAACGGCTTGTGCAATTATGGCACATATGGTTGTAAATGCTTCTCTGGGATCCCCTTTGTTCAGAAATAGCAGACATATATGGCTTTGGCATTGGTTTTTGTTAATTAGAAGGCCACTAAATGCCGCTGCGCACCACACTTGTAATATGCCCAGCAGTTAAGGGGTTAATAAGTTAACTTGTAGGGTTAATTTTAGCTTCAGTGTAGAGATCAGCCTCCCACCTGACACATCACACCCCCTGATCCCTCCCTGACCACCCTCAAACAGCTCTCTTCCCTCCCCCACCTCACAATTGTCACCGCCATCTTAAAGGGACACCAAACGCAAAATGTTTCTTTAATGATTCAGATAGACATGCAATTGTAAGCAACTTTCTAATTTACTCCTATTATCAATTTTTCTTACTATATTTATTTAAAAAGCAGGAATGTGATGCAAAAGAGCCGGCCCATTTTTGGTTGAAAACCTGGATTATGCTTGCTTATTGGTGGATAAATGTCAGCCTCCAATAAGCAAGCGCTATCCATGGTGCTGAACCTAAAATGGTCTGGCTGCTAAGATTTACATTCATGATTTTCATAGCAAGAGAACAAAGAAAAATTGATAATAGGAGTAAATTAGAAAGTTGCTTAAAATTGCATGCTCTATCTGAAGCACGAAAGAAAAAAAATTGGGCTCAGGGTCCCTTTAAGTACTGGCAGAAAGTCTGTCAGTATAAAAATAAAGGTGTTTTTTTTGTTATATATATATATTTTATCGTTAGTGTAGGATCCCCCATTCCCCCCCAAACAGCTCTCTAAGCCTCCCCCTTGACCTATTGGCCGCCATCTTAGCTACTGGCAGCTACTACCCAGTTTACTAAAAAAAATTCCTTTTTTGTCTAAAAAGAAAAAACAACAATTTCTGTAATGTAGCTGCCCACCCTTAATACTCTACCGACCCTCCCAGATCCCTTACCCAACCTTTCCCCCCCCCCTTCTTTGTCTCGGACTTTACTGTTACTGAATGTAGCACACGCGCACGCCCCCCCCCCCCCCTCCGCCTCCTCGTGTGCTCCAGGAAACAGTGGGGACAGGATCCGGATCTCCACCAACGATGGGCTGCCCGTCCGCCTCCCTACTATGGCTCCCACCAACGATCAGCACCATCCCTGGCCGATGCAGAGATGGCCTTTTTTTTTAATGCAGGATGCCCTAATATCGAGGCACCACTGCAATAACATTAACATGGCTGAAAGCGATCACGATCGCTTCCAGAGTTTGAAAACCCTGAGGATGTACAGGGTACATCCTTGGTCATTAAGGGGCAGTTTTTGTAGGCCGTACCCTGTACGTCCTTGGTCCTTAAGGGGTTAAAGGGATACTAAACTCAATTTTTTTTCTTTCATGATTCATATAGAACAAACAATTTTCTAATTTATTACTATTATCACATTTTCTTCATTACCTTGCTATCTTTATTTGAAAAGCAGGAATGTAAATCTTAAGAGCTGGCCCATTTTAAATTCAGCACCCTGGATAGCGCTTGCATATTACTGGCTACATTTAGCCACCAATCAGCAAGCATTACCCAGGTGCTGAACGAAAAATGGGCTGGCTCCTAAGCTTTACATTCCTGCTTTTCAAATGAAGAAAGCAAGAGAACTATGACAAACTGATAATACAGTATAAGTAAATTAGAAAGTTACTTAAAATTGAAAGCTCTATCTGAGTCAGTAAAGAAAAATTAGGTTTAGTATCCCTTTAAGCCTATGTATATAATTCTGTTTTTTATATAAAACCTCATTGCACCTATTAACACAAATAGGAGGATCTATTTAGACCACATTTAAAAAAAAAAATTAAAAAACGAGGCAATCTCTGATATAACATTTTGTAAAATACATGGTTTATGGGGAGCTTATTATATTAATATGAACTCATTTGTAGTGTGAATCTAATTAGGACAGAAGACCTTAAAAGGGAATTGATGTAATATGTAAGAGAACCAATTATAATACATATTGGGCTCTTATCAGAGACTTCCTTATATGTTTGCTTATAGTAAAGCAGAGTTGATGTGACGCAAGTTTTTGCGCCCATTTAGCAAACATGGGGCTTCTGCTGTGATATTTTGTGATGCTCTCCCTATTATAAATAGGCGATCATCTGCTTATACACTATAGCTTGGGTTGTTTGGCAGATACATAAGGTATTCACCTCATATTATACACATTTAAATTATGGTTTAAAAACATAATCTTTTCCAATGCAGTTTGATTTTTCTCTTTCTAATAAATACACAAATATATTACAATTACAATGCATGTGTGTGATATTGTATCCCTAAAAACATGTATTAGAGAGCTTTTGCTTTGTATTAGTAATAGCGGAGAGTAGCTTTAGCATAAAGCATTTTTGTTTTTTGAACAGGCTCATCAAATGCAATTTTAATGCAAGATTTCCGTTTTTTATTAGGTTCAAATACAAATATTTTTTGTCTGATGGTGATTTATTTTGAATGAATATTAATACAGTTGTGTTAACTGTTTTTTCCTTGTTTAGGCTCAGAAAGAAAATATACTCATACGCTTTGAACACACTGTCCATGATCAGAATGGTTGATTTCCTAGCAGAAAATAATCACTGTGGGCAGGCAATTCTGCGGATCGTCTCCCGTGGAAATGCAATTATTGCCGAACTTTTGAGACTTTCAGAATTTGTACCTGCTGTATTCAGGCTAAAAGACAAAGCCGATCAACAGAAGTATGGAGAAATTATATTTGATTTTAGTTATTTCAAGGTAAATAAATCGATTTGTTATGTTATGCTAATGCTTATAATATATAAATGTAAATGCTTAATATTGCTATATGGACTATTAGTCAATTTCCTTTTCTTAACAGGTTTTGTCTGTAAAATGTGCTTGTAGAATATTATTCATAATTCTGACAGCATGGTTTATGTAGTATTAAAGGGACACTGTACTCCAAAAAATTCTATCATCCACACAAATTAATAACATCTTAAATATGCTGATTTTTTTTAACGTGAAGTAAAAGAGGTTTAAACATGAAATGACACTAACAGAGTTGTATTAGTTGTGTACTTCCTACTAATGCTCATTGTCTGAGAAGTACTAACTTCTATAGCTCATTGGCCAATAGGTACTTCCTTGTAATGCTTATTAAGCATTAGTAGGAAGTACCTATAAGTTAGTGCGGATTAGCAATACGTACACAACTGATACTGGTATGTTAGTTTAAATGTATACAGCTTTTGCTTCATATTTATTCAGGCAATAAAAATGTTTAACTGTTGCTCTTCTATATGGATAATAGAACATTGTTTTTTAGTACAATTTCCATGTAACCAGAATCTGTGTAAGAATCTAAAGGAGTTTGTGATCTCTTTATGTCAGTAAGCTGTGTTGCTAGCTATTGATGGTATAATTACTATTAAAAACAAGTTTAATTTAATATATACAATGCCAATATTATATCTAAAATTTGTAATCATAGTGTTCATGAAGGTAAGGATTGGTGACAAATATGAAACCGCAGTTTATAATAGTAATTGAAACTTAAAAAAGTGTTAAGTGCCTAATTGCTTGGGTATTCTATTTCTTTCATGTAATTGGCAAGAGTCCATGAGCTAGTGACATATGGGATATACAATCCTACCAGGAGGGGCAAAGTTTCCCAAACCTCAAAATGCCTATAAATACATCCCTCACCACACCCACAATTCAGTTTTTACAAACGTTGCCTCCTATGGAGGTGGTGAAGTAAGTTTGTGCTTAGATTCTACGTTGATATGCGCTTCTCAGCATTTTGAAGCCCGATTCCTCTCAGAGTACAGCGAATGTCAGAGGCACGTGGAGAGTATCACCTATTGAATGCAATGATTTTCCTAACGGGGGTCTATTTCATAGGTTCTCTGTTATTGGTCGTAGAGATTCATCTCCTACCTCCCTTTTCAGATTGACGATATACGCTCATATAACATTGCCTCTACTGATAACTGTTTCAGTACTGGTTTGGCTATCTGCTATATGTGGATTGGTGTCATTTGGTAAGTATGTTTTTTATTACTTAAGACACCTCAGCTATGGTTTGGCACTTTATGCATTAATATAAAGTTCTACATATATGTATTGTACTTATATTTGCCTTGAGTCAGGTTCATGTATTTCCTTTTGCAGATTGTCAGTTTCATATTTGGGGAAAGTAAATATTAAGAAATATTTTTTTACCTGGGGAGTCTTTTTTTCAATTGACTACTTTGTTTCAAATTGTGGGCTGGATTAGGTTCGCGGGTGCGCCAAATGCTACACTTTATTGCGTCATTCTTGACGCAATAAAGTTACGTTGTGCGTCATACTTGGCGCCAAACTTTTTTCATTTTTTATTACCCTATTGCTGTTTGCCTCTTGCCTTTTTCTATGTCAGAGGGCTATGCTATTTGCATTTTTTCCCATTCCTGAAACTATCATATAAGGAAATTTGATAATTTTGCTTTATATGTTGTTTTTCCTTTTACATTTTGCAAGATGTCTCAATCTGATCCTGCCTCAGAAGTATCTGTTGGAACTTTGCCTGACATCGGTTCTACCAAAGCTAAGTGCATTTGTTGTAAAATTGTGGAGATTATATCTCCTAATGTCATTTGTATTAGTTGTCATGATAAACTTTTACATGCAGATAGTGTATCCATCAATAATAGTACATTGCCGGTTGCAGTTCCTTCAACCTCTACTGTACATGATATACCTATGAATTTTAAAGAATTTGTTTCTGATTCTATTCTGAAGGCTTTGTCTACATTTCTGCCTTCTAATAAACGTAAAAGGTCTTTTAAAACTTCTCATAAAGTTGATGAAATTTGAAATGACCGACAACATAATGAATTATCCACCTCTGTTGAGGATCTATCTGATTCAAAAGATCCTTCCTCAGATATTGACACTGACAAATCTACTTATTTATTTAAAATGGAGTATATGCGTTCTTTGTTAAAAGAAGTGTTAATTACTTTGGATATTTAGGAAGCTAGTCCTCTTGATATTAAAACCAGTAAACGTTTAAATTCTGTTTTTAAACCTCCTGTGGTTAGGCCAGAGGTTTTTCCTATTCCTGATGCTATTTCTGATATGATTTCTAAGGAATGGAATAAGCCGGGTACTCCTTTTAATCCTTCTGCAAGGTTTAAAAAATTTTATCCTTTACCAGCAGTTTCAATAGAGTTTTGGGAAAAGATCCCCAAAGTTGATGGGGCTATTTCTACTCATGCTAAACGAACCACTGTTCCTATGGAAGATAGTACTTCCTGCAATTTCTTTGGCTGATGTTGCAGCTGCTTCAACTTTTTGGTTGGAGAATTTAGTGCAACAAGAATTGGATTCTGACTTATATAGCATTGTTTGTTTTACTGCAACATGCTAATCATTTTATTTGTGATGCTATTTTTGATATTATCAAAATTGATGTTAGATCCATGTCTTTAGCTATTTTAGCTAGAAGAGCTTTGTGGCTTAAATCTTGGAATGCTGATATGACATCTAAGTCTAGATTATTATCTCTTTCTTTCCAAGGTAATAATTTATTCGGTTCTCAGTTGGATTCTATTATTTCAACTGTTACTGGGGGAAGGGAGTTTTTTTGCCTCAGGATAAAAAACATAAGGGTAAATCTAAGGCTTCTAATCGTTTTCGTTCCTTTCGTCAAAATAAGGAACAAAAACCTAATCCTTCCCCCCAAGGAATCTGTTTCCAATTGAAAGCCTTCCTCAAATTGGAATAAATCCAAGCCTTTTAAGAAACCAAAGTCAGCCCCTAAGTCCGCATGAAGGTGCGGCCCTCATTCCAGCTCAGCTGGTAGGGGGCAGATTAAGGTTTTTCAAGGATGTTTGGGCAAATTCTGTCCAAAATCAAAGGATTCAGAGCATTGTCTCTCAGGGGTACCGAATAGGATTCAGAGTAAGACCGCCTGTGAGAAGATTTTTTTCTCTTACGCATCCCAGTAAATCCAGTAAAAGCTCAGGCTTTCCTGAAGTGTGTTTCAGACCTATAGGTTTCATGGGAAATCATGCCAGTTCCTTTTCAGGAACAAGGTCTGGGGTTTTATTCAAATCTATTAATTGTCCCAAAGAATGAAACTTCATTCAGACCAGTTCTGGATCTGAAAATTTTGAATCGTTATGTAAGAGTACCAACTTTTAAGATGGTGACTATAAGGACTATTCTTCCTTTTGTTCAGCAAGGACATTATATGTCTACAATAGACTTGCAGGATGCTTACCTTCATATTACGATTCATCCAGAACATTATCAGTTCCTGAGATTCTCTTTTCTAGACAAGCATTACCAATATGTTGCTCTTCCATTTGGCCTAGCAACAGCTCCAAGAATCTTTTCAAAGGTTCTAGGTGCCCTACTCTCTGTAATCAGAGAACAGGGTATTGTGGTGTTTCCTTATTTGGACGATATCTTGGTACTAGCTCAGTCTTTACGTTCTGCAGAATCTCACACAAATCAACTAGTGTTGTTTCTACGAAAACATGGTTGGAGGATCAATTTACCAAAAAGTTTATTGATTCATCAGACAAGGGTCACTTTTTTAGGCTTCCAGATAGATTCAGTGTCCATGACTCTGTCTCTAACAGACGAGACGTTTAAAATTGGTTGCAGCATGTCGGCACCTTCAGTCTCAGTCATTCCCTTCAGTGGCTATGTGCATGGAAGTTTTAGGCCTCATGACTGCAGCATTGGACGCGATTCCTTTTGCTCGTTTTCACATGAGACCTCTCCAGCTTTGTATGCTGAATCAATGGTGCCGGGATTATATAAAGATATCACAATTAATATCTTTAAATCCCATTGTCCGACACTCTCTGACGTGGTGGTTAAATCACCAATGTTTAGTTCAAGGGGCCTCTTTTGTTCGGACAACCTGGACTGTGATCACAACAGATGCAAGTCTTTCAGGTTGGGGAGCTGTCTTGGAATCTCTGACAGCACAAGGGGTTTGGAAGTCTCAAGAGGCGAGATTACCAATCAATATTTTAGAACTCCGTGCAATCCTCAGAGCTCTTCAGTTTTGGCCTCTGTTGAAGAGAGAACCGTTCATTTGTTTTCAGACAGACAATATCACGACTGTGGCATATGTCAATCATCAGGGTGGGACTCACAGTCCCCAAGCTATGAAAGAAGTATCTCGGATACTTGTTTGGGCGGAATCCAGCTCCTGTCTAATTTCTGCGGTTCATATCCCAGGTGTAGACAATTGGGAGGCGGATTATCTCAGCCGTCAGACTTTACATCCGGGGGAGTGGTCTCTCCATCCAGATGTGTTTTCTCAGATTGTTCAGATGTGGGGTCTTCCAGAAATAGATCTGATGGCCTCTCATCTAAACAAGAAACTTCCCAGATACCTGTCCAGGTCCAGGGATTTTCAGGCGGAAGCAGTAGATGCGTTGAAACTTCCATGGTGTTATCAACCTGCTTACATCTTTCCGCCTCTAGTTCTTCTTTCAAGAGTGATTTCCAAAATCATCATGGAACAATCGTTTGTGTTGCTGGTTGCTCCAGCATGGCCACACAGGTTTTGGTATGCAGATCTTGTTCGGATGTCCAGTTGCCAACCTTGGCCACTTCCGTTAAGGCCGGACCTTCTATCTCAAGGGCCGTTTTTACATCAGGATCTCAAATCATTACATTTGAAGGTATGGAAATTGAACGCTTAGTGCTAAGTCATAAATTCTCTTGGCATTCTTTTAGAATTCCTAGAATTTTACAGTTTCTTCAGGATGGTTTGGATAAAGATTTGTCTGCAAGTACCTTGAAGGGACAAATCTCTGCTCTTTCTGTTCTGATTCACTGAAAGATTGCTAAACTTCCTGATATTCACTGTTTTGTACAGGCTTTAGTCCGTATTAAGCTTGTCATTAAATCAATTTCTCCTCCTTGGAGTCTTAATTTGGTTTTGAAGGCATTACAGGCTCCTTCATTTGAGCCTATGCATTCTTTGGACATTAAGCTACTTCCTTGGAAAGTGTTGTTCCTTTTGGCTATTTCTTCTGCTAGACGAGTTTCTGAGCTATCTACTCTTTCTTGTGAATCTCCTTTTCTGATTTTTCATCAGGATAAGGCGGTTTTGCGGACTTCATTTAAATTTTTACCTAAGGTTGTGAATTCTAACAACATTAGTAGAGAAATTGTTGTCCCTTCCTTGTGTCCTAATCCTAAGAATTCTTTGGAAAGATCCTTACATTCTTTGGATGTGGTGAGAGCTTTGAAATATTATGTTGAAGCTTCTAAAGATTTCAGGAAGACTTCTATTTGTTATATTTTCTGGTCCTAGGAAAGGTCAGAAGGCTTCTGCTATTTCCTTGGCTTCTTGGTTAAAGCTTTTGATTCTTCAAGATTATTTGGAGGCGGGTCAGGCCCCGCCTCAGAGAATTACAGCTCATTCTACTAGATCAGTCTCCACTTTGTGGGCTTTTAAGAATGAAGCTTCAGTTGATCAGATTTGCAAAGCAGCAACTTGGTCCTCTTTGCATACATTTACTAAATTCTACCGTTTTGATGTTTTTGCTTCTTCAGAAGCAGCTTTTGGTAGAAAAGTTCTTCAGGCAGCTGTTTCAGTTTGATTCTTCTGCTGATGTTTTGAGTTTTTCTTTTTATTATGAGAATAACTTATATTTTGGGTTGTGGATTATTTTTTTCAGCGTATGGCTGTTATTTATTTTTATCCCTCCCTCTCTAGTGACTCTTGAGTGAAGTTCCACATCTTGGGTATTGATATCCCATACGTCACTAGCTCATGGACTCTTGCCAATTACATGAAATAAAACATAATTTATGTAAGAACTTACCTGATAAATTCATTTCTTTCATATTGGCAAGAGTCCATGAGGCCCACCCTTTTTTTGTGGTGGTTATGATTTTTTTGTATAAAGCACAATTATTTCCAAATTCCTTTGTTGATGCTTTTTACTCCTTTCTTTATCACCCCACTACTTGGCTATTCGTTAAACTGAATTGTGGGTGTGGTGAGGGGTGTATTTATAGGCATTTTGAGATTTGGGAAACTTTGCCCCTCCTGGTAGGATTGTATATTCCATACGTCACTAGCTCATGGACTCTTGCCAATATGAAAGAAATTAATTTATCAGGTAAGTTCTTACATAAATTATGTTATTTTAGTAAGGAATGCGTAAGAATGAATGCTGGAAATATTTTTTTAATATAAAACGCTAATGGTGGTTTGTAAGTAAAACAACCACCCAAAGGAGTTTATAAGTGTACTTTCCACAGTGTATTTGAAATGGGCAATCCACAAAAAGTGAGTATGTTCTGCTATGTTGACCAAAAATGCAGGTAAATATATGGTTTACTGTTTCCTTAAACTGAAACGTACAACAACAACAAAAGACTTTGATGCAACAGAGATTTTTTTTCTCAAGCTTCTATCTCTCAGCAAATATTCTCTGGCATCAACTATTGTGGGTGATCACCATTTTCACATGCACTTGAGAGGGGCAAAATAAAAGATTAACCTAAGATATTTCAAACAAAGATATTGCATGATCATCTATGTATAGAGAAGAATTGGCAACCTCCTCTGCCCTCTTCTTTATTATGTTGTCACTTTGCATTTCTGTTGAGTTTGACCTCACACATAAGTTGAAAAACATAAAAAAAGAAAAGTGAAGAAAATGTAACCCTTTTTATAAAAAAAATATTGTTCAGTCACTGAAGCTTGAACAGACTTCTTTATTTATGGAAGAAATTAGTGCTTAATTGTGTCTAGGTTTTAAACTGCGTATATCCGTTGTAGCAAACATTATGTTGTCTTTATAACTATTCATTTTTTCAATTCCTTGTTTTTCTGATTTTTTTTCTTATTATCAAATCTGATGTTGAAGCCTTATATGGTCAACTCTCAGAACAGAGATCATTTAATAGATAAAGTTAATTCCATCATAATCTTTTTTTCACTGGATGAAAATGTCTTTTTTTTCTTTTTCTTTTTTGAAAGCACTGAAAATATCACTTGCATTTCTAAATGCTTGATCCCATGAATCACTCTGGTACTGACTCTAGATTGTCTGTCTGCTTTCTTACTCATGTATCAGCCCTGGACTGGATATAAGCCAGTCATGTTAGAACCCATTTGCAGAGCAGTGAAGGGAGTTTTGGGCAGCTATTAAGGATTAAAGGGACACTGTAGTGAAAAAAATTACATACTGTAATTAGTTAGAGTGTGTAATAAAGACATACATTTCCACAGTGAGTGGAGCAAAAACATTGTCGCGCATGAAGTTAGTGTCTGTCCCAGTATGGACCCTGTGACTGAAAAGTGGATAGAAAATTACACTGCTCCAACACACTGGGTAGGACCCTGGACATGACTCAAAAAAGGAGGTTGCAACATTAACAGCAAGTAATATATGGAGTAGCGTCACTTACAGTTCAGAGAGGGCCTTCTCAGGGAGAAGACCTGACAGAAGGAAACAGGCTCAGGCAAAAACGTAGTCAAATCAATTAGGGGTCTGGTAGATCTTGCAGCAAGGTGCAAATTCACGTAGACAGGAGATTAGTCAAGTTCTCAGCAGAGTTCAGTTAATGGAGCTGGTCGTGAAGTACATAATCACAAGGACAGAAGAGTGGTCAAATTCAGACAAAAGTTCTGGTAACTGAGCTGGCAATAAGGTACAAATTTGGCAGAAGAGTGGCCAAAATCCAGCAGGAGGTCTAGCAGCAAGATGATTTTACAAGATAGCACACCCAAGAATATTGAAGATCATTACACAGGTGAAGAATGATTCTAAGGTTAGCTATGTAAAGATTGTAGCTGTAACCCGGCTAAACGCATAGTGATAGTTTACTAGGAACGACATCGGCAACTGCGCTAACACCAGAGCTTGCATTACAAACATTAATTAGAGCATATACCTTTTCCTCTACAAAGTCCCTTTAATAGTAAGTTAACTTAAGTTCGGGACCTTTTAAATGAAAATCTTTATATCATGCTTGCAGTTATGTTTGCTGTATTTACAATACCATGAAATGCACATGAGCAATTGATTTTTATTGAGTTTCAACTTCACAGGGACCAGAGACTTGTGAGGGGAGATTAGAAGCTAAACCAGAGCTTCAGGATCTGGATGAAGAATTCCGTGAAAACAATATTGAAATACTGACCAGATTCTATTTGGCTTTTGAAAGTGTGCACAAGTATATTGTTGATTTAAACAGGTACATGAGTTTTGCTAGTTGACTTGCTTACTTACATTTAATCAGTTGCATGTCGCGATGGACACAATTGTGGTAGGTAAGATATTCAAACATTATTATTCATTTCTTTATTTTGCATGGAAATTTGATGTAAACCTTGGAAAACAATGATATATTTTGTGGTTTATATTGTTCCCATCTCCCCCATTTTTCAGAATATTTTAAAAATGATCTGTACCAGGAACTGGACTATATAAAGTACTGTAAGGGATTTCAAGAATGTCTCTGTATAAGGCTTTCCTAAGAGAGTAATAAAGTGAATTTATAGTTTATTGAATAAGTGCCCGGTATCTAAAAATACTATTAAAAACAGGGGCACTTTCATTCATTAAACTTTACATTGAAGCTTCTTTTTTTAAAATTCATACCTTTTCTTTATGAAAAGCAGACCGGCGATCCTCCGCCCTTTTTCCTGCTGTAGTTAGCACAACGGTGACGAATCTGGCTTCCTCCTATCGTTGCAGTGCTTCACGAGCTGGATGCCAAAGGGGGCAGGCAATAATTAAAGAAACCTGCCTTCGTCATCAATATGCTAACTACAGCAGGAGCTGCGGGCGGAGGATCACCAGTCTGTAAGTGTTTAAAAAAAGAAGAAGCTTCAATGTAAAGTTTAATGAATGAAAGTGCCCCTGTTTTTAAGAGTATTTTTATATACCGGGCATTTATTCATTAAACTTTACATTCACTTTAAAGGGACATAATACCAAAATGTTAAATCACTTGAAAGTGAAGCAGTATAGTTGTAAAAACTGACTTGAAAATATTACCTAAACATCTCTATGTAAAAAAGGAAGCGCGTGCATCTGTTATGTGCAGTCAGTCATATTATTTCCCTACTCCGTTTAAGGAAGTTTGCCATGAAATCTCACGAGATTTAAATTGATTCTCATGAGATCACAGTAAAGCAAAGCATGATATCACATAGCTAATGCTGATTGGCTATTTTGTTTTTTTTGTTTTCAATTTGCATCTGACAGTAGCTGAAGGTTAACTGTACACAGATCACTTACTATTGTGAGCTGAAGAAATTTTGAGATAAAATATCTTCCTTTTTTTTTACACAGAGATGTTCAGGTGATATTTTCTTGTCAGCTTTTTACAGTTATGCTGCATCACATACAAGTGCTTTGGCAATTGGCATATGGGATTTATCAAAGGCTTTGCAAGCCTTTCGATCCACTATGGCTGCAGGTTCTCACAAGAGAACCTGCACACCGTATTTAACAAGCAGCGGTCATCAGACCGCTGCTTCCCTAATCTTTTCCCACCTCTAAAGTGGCGAAATTTATTCTCCGCGGTCTAGTCCGACCGGGGAGATTGACAGTTCCTGTGTGCGTGGGCTGGGGCGGGATTGCACGCGAGCGCAAAATAGCACTTGTGTGCAATGCTGAATTCCGCCTGGGGATTTCAGCCCGCCAGAGGCGAGCTGTGGCGGACAGGGGAACGTATGTGCACCCCCTTCTGCCTCAGCTTGATAAATCTCCCTCTTAGTCCCTGTAAATTTATCCACAGAAGGAAATATGTGTAGACTCAGTGGGTCTTATGGTTATTATCTGCTGTCTGTACTATGTTTTCTTACTAGATAGACTGATTTTAAAATCTTTACATAAAGTTAGCTATAACAAGCAGATATATGATCCTTGTAGGTACAAGGGCTGACTGATATCTAAATAGCAGAAACTGTTTTATTGCTCACAAGCCAATTTGATTAATTCCAGGCAAGCTGACCTCTCTGGTCATTTAACCCTTGAAGCATAAAGGATACAGTATTTATTTGCCCCACTGTACTTTAATACTTGAATGATAGAATATAAGGGTTTTGCATTTCTCTTTTACCTGTAAATACATACTAAGGGTTAATGGGTAGGTAATTCGATAGTTACGTTTTATGATGTGTATTCACAAGTGACATTCCTGATCTGCAGTTTAAAGAGCAAGAAAAATGCTATATAAGTGTTAGGTTTTTTATACACAACAAAACATTTTTCTATTTCCCACCTAAAATTTCAAGATACCACGTGATCAGGGCACCTCATAGAAAGTGAGTGGGACTTTAAAAGAACACACAATGTGCAAACTTTATTTCAAAACCATATTAAAACCTAGTATCCCCTGTAATGCATTTGAAAGAAAGATCTATAATAGGTGTGTTGCAGTTTAGTTCTTTATTTAAGATGTTAATGTGACATTTTCTAAGTTCTACTAGTTGTTAAATATTTTTTAACTGCCCCTAAAGCACTGCCATGTGTTCCAGGCTTCCTTCTCTTCTGAAGCCAATTAGATATATAATTTAGGGACTGTGTAGAATGTAGCTGTGTTAAAGGGACATGAAACCCATTTTTTTCTTTCATGATTCAAATAGAACATGTGATTTTCAAACAACTTTCCAATTTACTTCTATTATCTAATTTGTGTTGTTCTCTTGGTATCCTTTGTTGAAATGGGATAGCGGGGTAGGCTCAGGAGCTGCTGATTGGTGGCTGCACATACATGCCTCATGTTGTTGGCTCGCACAGTGTTCAGCTAGCTCCCAGTAGTGCATTACTGATTCAAAAAAGAATACCAAAAAAAAATGAAGCAAATGGAAAAAATAGAAGTAAATTGGAAAGTTGTTTAAAATTGACTCATGAAAGTAAAATTTGGGGTTTCATGTCCCTTTAAGTCTGTAGTCTGCTCTTCCACGTCTGACAGGAATGGAAAAATCCACAATTTTCAGACTACAGGAAAAGGTGACAAAATAAATAATAAAAGTATATTGCAAAGTCGGGGGCGGAGACAACTGCTGAAGCGGGTGGACGTGCACTAAGGGAGCTCCTGGTCTTAATATGTTTTTAGGGACATTTTATCTATATTTATATAAAACCTTTCATCTACCACTTGAGTCCCGTTTATGAAGAGCTCTTTACCAATGACTTTGAAGACCCTAGGAGTACCTATTCAGGACATTTTCTACCATAAGTCCTTCAGCGAATCCACGTGGCTGCAAGGGGAACGCACTTGCAATACAATCGCTATTGGTATCCATATATTAGTGCTTATTTGGGACAACTATGAAACTAGCTATGTCATTGGCGGCAAGACTCAGCTATATCTTGGATGCATGCCAGGCCGACTTGGTGGAGTCCATCCACTCTGCATTTGTCACGCTAGCAGTTGAAAGAGCGACCGATTATTTACAGATAAACCCTGAGGACTATGCTTTGAGACCTCAACGACAGCTAGCTACCTCCTCTTGCAGTGTACCAGTTATGGAGACTGGTGACTATCCTCTGCTGTATAGCACACTTTCATACCGGAGTGCCACATAGATAATAGACAGTATGAGTGACAATAGCGCAATAGAAATGGAGATCGAACATGCTTCCCCAGAAGACAGTAGACAATTTATGTTTGTAACAGGCAGCGCGGCAGCCGGACCCGCACCTATGGGTGCCACTGATACGCAACTCCAGCTGTGTGATCTTTTCTGTGCGGCACACCATTACTGTGATGGTCAGAAAATTGGACCAGATATTGATGTGTATTTAGAGATCCATGTCTTGAGGGATGGTGCATACAGCTGGCCGATATGGTCGGAGAGTCCGGAGGCTGAAAGACAAAACATCTGGAATACCGGCGTGGGGTAAGGGACTTTACCCCACATGAAAGGGACTACACCACTTCTTGAATCCGGTGACTTGTCTCACCATTTATTAGCAACAGCCTTTTAATTATGGGAACTTTGATGAGGCGGGGCTTGGAGCCGTTGAAGTATGGAGGTGTAAAGCAAGAGCTCTGTGATACATGGCTGTTTAACCTGGCTAACAGAACATTCTGACCCCCAAATTGTTATAAGAAGGGCGAGATAAGACAGTAACTAACCACCGAGAAGAGATTGGCTCGGTGGTGGAAGATGTAAAGAGCAGGCAGCCTCAGCTGCAGTTGATAAAGCACGGAGCCGACTGCCATCTTGGCCACACGGTATACACTAAACTCAGGCTGCAGAACTTCACAGCGAGCGTATAAAAAGCTCCGGAGACATGATCCTCTCTGACCGGAGGTAAAACAAGCAGACTCAGCTAATAAGGAGCTGGAGTAAGGCCATCACAGAGCTGCATGGAAGCGGACCGCCAGGACTGAGGCCTGACATAGTAAGAGGCTGTAGCAGAAGTGAATGAGGCAGTTGAGGGACATGTGAGAATAAAATTAATGCATCTTAGCCTTATTAAACTTGGCTTTATTTGCGACTATCTGTATGACTGGGACATTTCTGGGGCTCACGTGCAATACAAAGTGTGATGTCTGCAAGGAGAGAGAAAGCTTACTATAAAGTGGGGAGACAATCTTGAGTGAGATATCATTGGAAGAAATTTGCACTATAATGTTGTGACCATAGCAATAATGGTTTTATATACAATAGTTGCCACTCTTGCTGCTTGAATTAGCTACTGAAATCTATGTAAATGGAATAGCTGCGCAATATTATACAGGCCTCACTACAGAATCGATCAGCAGACAGTGCATAAAGCAAAGAGGTACCATAAGCTTCACAGAAAGGCAAATACCCATTACATATCATACTGCAAAGTAACCTACATAAATTCTGATATCTATCCTGGGTTGGCCACTGGCTAGTAGGAACGAACATGTCAGCCAGAAAACATAACAAGTCTTCACAAGGGACTAAAACTCCTGCAGCCAGCTTATTTTTTAAACCTGCCAGAGGGGAGAAAGTGGTTGAAACGGCGGAGAGTATTAATGAAGAAGATATAGATTCAGAATCGGATTCTCAGATAGTTGAAGAATATTCTACCCCTGTTACAAGAGCGGACCTCAAAACCCTGGTATCTAAACAAGATATTAATAGAAACTTTGACAAGCTGTGGGAGAAATTTGATTTGTTTCAAAATACTGTGACTAACAGGACTATTACAGGAGAGGTGGACGATGGTAAATACTTAATGGAAAGAGCACATAGAGCATTAAGGGCAAAGCCAAAGGAAGATGCACCCCCTAGAGATGTCATAGTCAAGCTTTTCAGATTTCCAGAAAAAGAGGCTATTCTATCTGCAGCGAGAAAACATCCCACTTTCAAGTTCCAAGGTACAGTTATACAATTTTATCAGGACTTGTGCGTGAGAACGCTCCAAAGGAGAAGTTGTCTAAAACCCCTCACTCTACTCCTGAGAAAGCATCAAATTAGCTATCGCTGGGGATTTCCATTTAATCTACATATCCTCCACAATGGTAGGTCTATTAGCTTGAAGGAACCATCAGAAATCCCAGCGGTATGCGGTAGATTGCAACTGGAACCGCCAGAGATACCTCAGGAACACTCTTCAGAAGAATCATCAAAACAACAGGTGGCTGCAGCACTTCCCCAACGCCAAAAATGGAACAGAGTACCGAAAAGGAAAACGAAATCCTGAAACCTCTAGGGCCCAAGGACTTGATTTTATTTATAGGCACTAGGCTAGACAAGTGTACTCAAAAAGAAGATTTTTTTTTTTTACTCCCTATGAAGTAGTAGGAGGGTAATAATACCAGCGAGAGGAAGAAATCTGGTAGTAGTAATATGGTAAATAATTAACATGCTATGTGGTACAGGTAATTATTCACTAAGTGCAGTTATTTCCGCCTTTTTCCCTTCTCTCCCCCTATATTTTTTTCTACACATGGGGGTCTTATTATTATTATTATTTCTTTTTTTTTTTTTTTTTTTTTTTTTTTTTTTTTTTTTTAGCCAGGACTAAGAATAATGTAAATTAACAAAACGGCTAATGTATCGCTCTGCAAGTGTTACATATCGGGTTTTTGTCTGATTTTTTCCCCTCCTCCCTTTTTCTTCCCCCCCCCCTTCCCCTTTTTTGTTAAGGGTGGAGGGCTCTCAGAGAATTCCTTTTTTTTTTCTTTTTTTTTTCTCTCATTGTTCTTAATACACATAGCGACTGTGATATTTTCATGATTATGTTTGTGTATATTGATGGTTTTTGTTCTTTTTTTCTAGTTCATTGTTATGCCTGCCTGTTTAGCCTAGCTGAGTTTGCTGTGACCAGAGGGGGGAGGCCCCACACCTAGGACTGTAAGTAATGGACAACAATATCAAACTAATTTCACACAACGTGAGGGGCCTAAACTCAGACCACAAACGTAGAACTGCACTAAGTCAGTACACCCGACTGCAAGCCAACATTATCTACTTACAGGAAACCCACTTCACTAAGGAGGTAGTACCCAGGTACTGGACGAGACAGTTCACCCAACATTATCACTCCACTACCGACCAAAAGAAAAGAGGAGTGTCGATTTTGATACACCAATCAATAGGATTTGTGCTAGAGGAGACAATTAGAGACCCAGAGGGCAGATACTTGATTCTTAGGTGGAGGCTACATGATAAACAAATAGTTCTTTGCAACATCTATGCACCAAATGAGACACAGATTAATTTTTTTACGAACATTTCCCATTTGCTGACTCAGTGGTCCCACTCTAGGATCCTTCTAGGGGGAGACTTTAATTTGTCTATGTATGCGCACCAAGCACGGGGTAAACTGGAGCTTTCACAGAAACAAATGAGACACAACTCTATGGTAAAGAGGATTAAGGAAGTTCTCCTCTCACATAACATATTAGATTCCTGGGACACACTATACGGGAAAACTACAGATTATACATATTACTCTTTTGCCCACAAATCGTACTCCAAATTAGACTATATCTATGTAAGCCAAATTTTGATTCCAGACTTGGTTTCATCATCAATACATGCATGTGCTTGGTCTGACCACTCAATTGTCCAGGTAGATATTAGAGAGTCTTTTCATACCAGTGCCACGCGTTCTTGGACCTTTGACCCACAAGTCCTCCGAAATCCAAACGCACAAGAGAATATTTCTAATGCATTAAATGAGTACTGGGAAATAAACGTAGGTACAACCTCCAACCCGGCCAATGTTTGGGCAGCTCACAAACCCTACATCAGGGGGTTGTTAATTAAAGAGAAGGCAGCATTAACCAAAGCGTCAAGACTACAAATAGACTCTTTACAGAAAGAGACTCCCTGACTAGATTGCACCAGGTGACCTTATCACCAGATACTTTTACACTACTACAAAATAGGAGATTAGAATTAGCCACAATTATGAATAAGGCATCCGCTAGAGCAGCCACTAGACTGAAAGCACAGTACTACTTATATTCCAACAAGCCGGATAAATACCTGGCACATAGACTAAGGGAGCAAGTTAGATCCTTTACTATACCATATCTACAAAAAACAGATGGAATTTATACTTCCAATCCCCAGGAGATAGTGGACACCTTTGCACAATATTATGCGCAGCTATATGATGGGGATAAAACGGTACATAATGCCCAGACGGAGAGGTTGCTTGATAGGTTTCTGGAGAGGGCCAGACTCACTCCCTTAACTGAAGATACTAGCAGAGAGATTAATGCTGAGATCACGGCCAGGGAAGTCCTTAATGCCATCAAAGAACTAAAACCGGGGAAGGCTGCTTGTCCTGACGGCTTCCCAGGGGAGTATTACAAACTCTTTAGAACAATTTTAATACCACATGTAGTCAGATTTTGTAATGAAATACTGCAGGGGGGTGAGATCCCAAGGGAGATTTTACAGGCTAAAATAGTAGTCATACCTAAACCAGGTCGCAATCCAAAACTCTGTCAAAGTTACCGGCCTATTTTTTTAATAAACCAGGACATCAAGATCCTCACTAATATTCTAGCAAATAGACTTAAATTACACCTTCCACAATTGATCCACCCAGATCAGGTCGGTTTCATTTCTAACAGAGAGGCCCCTGACAATACGAGACGAGCGATTTCCCTGATTGACTATCTCATGAGTACTGGAACGCCTTCTCTGGTCCTTTCTCTGGACGCAGAGAAGGCGTTCGATAGAATAGATTGGAACTTTATGCTAGCAGTACTAACCAAATTGGGATTTCACGGTTCATTTTTGAAAGCCATTAAGAGTGTCTATTCTTGTCCCACAGCTACGATTAGGGCAGCAGGTCACCAGTCACAAATTATAAACATTCTGAATGGCACTAGGCAGGGCTGCCCCCTGTCGCCGTTACTGTTTGCGATATGTATAGAGCCACTAGCCGCCACGATTCGCTTAGCTTCGGAGGTCCATGGGGTGAAAATAGCAGGGACTGAATTTAAATTATCATTATTCGCAGATGATGTGCTTCTTACGCTAACTAAGCCGTTGGTGTCCTTGCCGAACCTATATCAAATATTAAGCGACTTTTCTGACATATCGGGCTATAAAATAAATTTAGATAAATGCAAAGCTTTACCCATAGCTATCCCACCCCACACTAAAAAGGTTATTGAAGCTAACTTTGAATTTATATGGGCTCCAGTAGCGATTAAATATTTGGGGATTAGATTGCCAAGCGATATTAGAGACCTCTATAAACTCAATTATCTCCCACTATTTAAAACAATTTGGAAAGATATTAAAAAATGTAAATTGGGCAACTTCTCCTGGTACGGTCGACTTTCGGCTATTAAAATGAACATTCTCCCACGGCTGTTATATCTTTTTCGGGCCCTCCCAATTAAGATCCCTATGATAGATCTAGCTAGGATGCAGTCAGACCTGGTGGGGTTTTTGAGAGGAAACAAGAAAGCTAGAATTCCGTCACAAACTCTATTGCAACATAGGCAATTGGGGGGCGTAGGAGTACCAAACCTGACTCGCTACTATCAAGCAGCGAGGTTAGCGCAGACTACCTTACTGAGTAAAAACCCAGAAGAGGTATTGTGGCTGAAATTTGAGACATTGCTAGCTAACTATAAACGCCCAGACGACATACTGTGGGGGAGACAAAGACACTCACTTAGAGGTATTAAGTCCTCGACAATAACCATAGAGTCGATGCAGGAGTGGGCTTCTTGGTCCAAATCTATGCACCTGATTCCAGTGAATTCAGTGGTCAGACCAATTAGGTCTCTTGAATCCGGATTTTCATGCGCAAATTGCAAATTGGGAAAATAAGGGGCTGTATAGGGTGGCAGATTTTTTACACCTAGGGAAGATAGCTACCTTTCACCAAATACAAGACAAGATAGCAACAGAGAGGTTGTACTGGTTTTTGTACCTGCAAGTAGCTTCAGCTATAGCGAAATATAGTTCACACTCCTCTAGACAAGGACTGACAACATTGGAACATCTATGCAACACAGAAAAACGCGACAAAAAAATCATCTCTCGCATATATCTCGCAATACAACAAGCTACCAACACTTCTAAATCATCCCTTATGGTTAAGTGGGAATTGGATATCGGGCAAGAATTAACAAAGGAAGAGTGGGAAGGGATTCTCTCTACATCAGGTAAAGGACTAATTAGTGCTGATTTTAGGGAGAATTGTATAAAAACGTCTTTCAGATGGTATCTCACCCCTGTGATTACGTCTCACTATGCCCAGAACGGCAACAAAAATTGCTACAGAGGATGCGCTGAGGTGGGGACATACTATCATATGTGGTGGGATTGTCCCCAGGTCAGGCTCATTTGGAATAAGCTATCAGAGTTATTAAGCAAGGTATTGTCTGAGACTATCAAATTAACAGCAACACAGGCATTGCTGAATGAACATATCAAACCATTTAATGCAGCCACTAACACTTTCATCCGCACATTGTGTACAGCCACCAGGATAAGTGTAGCTAGGCATTGGAAAACTGGGTCGCCCTCTTGGGGAGAAGTCTTAGAAAAGATTAAAACCACACATCAAATGTCCAAAATAGTGGCCTACCAACAGGGAACAAAAGATCAATTTCTGAAAATATGGAATTACTGGATCTTGAAGGGGTATTAAATTGCTACACTTTAGGGAATCACCCGCACACTACACAAGACGACTAGATTTTAGGCTGACTGCTCTTCCTACTCTAGATTACTAATTGACTGTAGGTTCCCGGACGGCGAAGCAATTGGTTGGGGTCTCCTCTCTCGGTCTGATTAAGCAGAGTTTCATGCTGCAGGCAGGTAGGTTTTGGTTTGACACTATTTGTTTAAGTTAAGTAATTTTATGTGTTATAGTTGAGAGAGGAAGGTCCAAAATTGTTGCAGGATGTCTGGGGAGGGGGGGGGGGTACTGTAAGGGTGTAGGGGCCAATCTTCAGTTGCTGCACTTCCTCCTCTCCTGGGATGTCCTGGAGTAAGATCAAGAACGCACTAATGGATGAGTATAAGGATATTATCTATAACATCGATATAGGAGCAATCCTTAAGCTGCAGAATTCCTGGACTCTATTTTATTTGAAGAAGCAAGAAAGATGGACTTGAGCTATTTTATAAAATTACAGGGGGATGATAAAACTCTATGGGTAGAGATACAAGATATCAGAACTATTGTGCGGAGGGTTGTTACTCCCATTGTCTTTTGTTATTGTCTTTCAATATGTGTGTTCTATAATAAAAAATATTTCAACTAATTATGGGAACTTTCTTCTGTTATGTGTGATCAGTCCACGGGTCATCATTACTTCTGGGATATAACTCCTCCCCAACAGGAAATGCAAGAGGATTCACCCAGCAGAGCTGCATATAGCTCCTCCCCTCTACGTCAGTCCCAGTCATTCTCTTGCACCCAACGACTAGATAGGATGTGTGAGAGGACTATGGTGATTATACTTAGTTTTTATGACTTCAATCAAAAGTTTGTTATTTTAAAATAGCACCGGAGCGTGTTATTACTTCTCTGGCAGAGTTTGAGGAAGAATCTGACAGAGATTTTTTACTATGATTTTAACCGGAGTCGTTAAGATCATATTGCTGTTCTCGACCATCTGAGGGAGGTAAAGGCTTCAGATCAGGGGACAGCGGGCAGATGAATCTGCATTGAGGTATGTGGCAGTTTTTATTTTCTGAATGGAATTGATGAGAAAAGCCTGCCATACCGTTAAAATGACATGTATGTATACACTTCAGTATTCTGGGGATGGTATTTCACCGGAACTACTGTGTTAAGGTCACTAATCCTTTTAATAACTATTCTCATGTTAAACGTTTTTGCTGGAATGTAGAATCGTTTACATTGCTGAGGTACTGTGTGAATAAATGTTTGGGCATTATTTTCCACTTGGCAGTTTTTTGCTTTAATTGTGACAGTTTCGTTTCTCTTCACTGCTGTGTGGGAGAGGGAGGGGCCGTTTTTGGCGCTCTTTGCTACGCATCAAAAAATTCCAGTCAGCTACTTTTATATGTCCTGCATGATCCGGTTCATTTCTGACAGATCTCAGGGGTCTTCAAACTTCTTTGAAGGGAGGTAAATTCTCTCAGCAGAGCTGTGAGAATTCTTATAGTGACTGTGTATAAAAAAACGTTGTTTTGTTTTCTTATGTACAAATTTAATTAGTGTTGTTTTTTACTAATGGGAACAAACCTTTGCTAAAAGTTGTGTTGTTTTAAAATTTGATGCAATAACTGTTTTTCAGTTCATTATTTCAACTGTCATTTAATCGTTAGTACCTCTTTGAGGCACAGTACGTTTTTTGCTAAAAAAGATTATAACCAAGTTGTAAGTTTTTTGCTAGTGTGTTAAACATGTCTGACTCAGAGGAAGATATCTGTGTCATTTGTTCCAATGCCAAGGTGGAGCCCAATAGAAATTTATGTACTAACTGTATTGATGCTACTTTAAATAAAAGTCAATCTGTACAATGTGAACAAATTTCACCAAACAGCGAGGGGAGAGTTATGCCGACTAACTCGCCTCACGCGACAGTACCTGCATCTCCCGCCCGGGAGGTGCGTGATATTTTGGCGCCTAGTACATCTGGGCGGCCATTACAGATAACATTACAAGATATGGCTACTGTTATGACTGAAGTTTTGTCTAAATTACCTGAACTAAGAGGCAAGCGTGATCACTCTGGGGTGAGAACAGAGTGCGCTGACAATGCTAGGGCCATGTCTGATACTGCGTCACAGCTCGCAGAGCATGAGGACGGAGAGCTTCATTCTGTGGGTGACGGTTCTGATCCAAACAGATTGGACTCAGATATTTCAAATTTTAAATTTAAATTGGAGAACCTCCGTGTACTACTAGGGGAGGTCTTAGCAGCTCTCAACGATTGTAACACTGTTGCAATACCAGAGAAACTGTGTAGGTTGGATAAATACTTTGCGGTACCGGCGAGTACTGACGTTTTTCCTATACCTAAGAGACTAACTGAAATTGTTACTAAGGAGTGGGATAGACCCGGTGTGCCGTTCTCACCCCCTCCAATATTTAGAAAGATGTTTCCAATAGACGCCACCACTCGGGACTTATGGCAAACGGTCCCCAAGGTGGAGGGAGCAGTTTCTACTTTAGCTAAGCGTACCACTATCCCGGTGGAGGATAGCTGTGCTTTCTCAGATCCAATGGATAAAAAATTAGAGGGTTACCTTAAGAAAATGTTTGTTCAACAAGGTTTTATATTACAACCCCTTGCATGTATCGCGCCGATTACGGCTGCGGCAGCATTTTGGATTGAGTCGCTTGAAGAGAACCTTAGTTCCTCTACGCTAGACGACATTACGGACAGGCTTAGAGTCCTTAAACTAGCTAATTCTTTCATTTCGGAGGCCGTAGTACATTTAACCAAACTTACGGCTAAGAACTCAGGATTCGCCATACAGGCACGCAGGGCACTGTGGCTAAAATCCTGGTCAGCTGATGTTACTTCTAAGTCCAAATTACTTAATATACCTTTCAAGGGGCAGTCCTTATTCGGGCCCGGTTTGAAAGAAATTATCGCTGACATTACGGGAGGTAAGGGCCACGCCCTACCTCAAGACAAGGCCAAAGCTAAGGCTAGACAGTCTAATTTTCGTCCCTTTCGGAATTTCAAAACAGGAGCAGCATCAACCTCCACTGCACCAAAACAGGAAGGAGCTGTTGCTCGTTACAGGCAAGGCTGGAAGCCTAACCAGTCCTGGAACAAAAGCAAGCAGGCCAGGAAACCTGCTGCTGCCCCAAAGACAGCATGAACCGAGAACCCCCGATCCGGGACCGGATCTAGTAGGGGGCAGACTCTCTCTCTTCGCCCAGGCCTGGGCAAGAGATGTTCAGGATCCCTGGGCACTAGAGATCATATCTCAGGGATACCTTCTAGACTTCAAATTATCTCCCCCAAGAGGGAGATTTCATCTGTCAAGGTTGTCAACAAACCAGATAAAGAAAGAAGCGTTTCTACGCTGCGTACAAGATCTGTTAACAATGGGAGTGATCCATCCGGTTCCGTGGTCGGAACAAGGACAAGGGTTCTACTCAAACCTGTTTGTGGTTCCCAAAAAAGAGGGAACTTTCAGGCCAATCTTAGATTTAAAGACTCTAAACAAATTACTAAGAGTTCCATCGTTCAAAATGGAAACTATTCGGACTATTTTACCCATGATCCAAGAGGGTCAGTACATGACCACAGTGGATTTAAAGGATGCTTACCTTCACATACCGATCCACAAAGATCATCACCGGTATCTAAGGTTTGCCTTCTTAGACAGGCACTACCAGTTTGTAGCTCTTCCATTCGGATTGGCTACGGCTCCAAGAATCTTCACAAAGGTTCTGGGTGCCCTTCTAGCGGTACTAAGACCGCGAGGGATTTCGGTAGCTCCGTACCTAGACGACATTCTAATACAAGCTTCAAGCTTTCAAACTGCCAAGTCTCATACAGAGTTAGTTCTGGCATTTCTAAGGTCGCATGGATGGAAAGTGAACGAAAAGAAGAGTTCTCTCTTTCCTCTCACAAGAGTTCCATTCTTGGGGACTCTTATAGATTCTGTAGAAATGAAGTTTTACCTGACAGAAGACAGGTTAACAAAACTTCAAAATGCATGCCGCGTCCTTCATTCCATTCAACACCCGTCAGTAGCTCAATGCATGGAGGTGATCGGCTTAATGGTAGCGGCAATGGACATAGTACCTTTTGCACGCCTACACCTCAGACCGCTGCAACTATGCATGCTAAGTCAGTGGAATGGGGATTACTCAGATTTGTCCCCTACTTTGAATCTGAATCAAGAGACCAGAAATTCTCTTCTATGGTGGCTTCATCGGCCACACCTGTCCAGGGGAATGCCATTCAGCAGGCCAGACTGGACAATTGTAACAACAGACGCCAGCCTACTAGGTTGGGGCGCTGTCTGGAATTCTCTGAAGGCTCAGGGACTATGGAATCAGGAGGAGAGTCTCCTTCCAATAAACATTCTGGAATTGAGAGCAGTTCTCAATGCCCTTCTGGCTTGGCCCCAGTTAATAACTCGGGGGTTCATCAGGTTTCAGTCGGACAACATCACGACTGTAGCTTACATCAACCATCAGGGAGGGACAAGAAGCTCCCTAGCAATGATGGAAGTATCAAAGATAATTCGCTGGGCAGAGTCTCACTCTTGCCACCTGTCAGCAATCCACATCCCGGGAGTGGAGAACTGGGAGGCGGATTTCTTGAGTCGCCAGACTCTTCATCCGGGGGAGTGGGAACTTCATCCGGAGGTCTTTGCCCAAATACTTCGACGTTGGGGCAAACCAGAGATAGATCTCATGGCGTCTCGCCAGAACGCCAAACTTCCTCGCTACGGGTCCAGATCCAGGGATCCGGGAGCAGTTCTGATAGATGCTTTGACAGCACCTTGGAACTTCAGGATGGCTTATGTGTTTCCACCCTTCCCGCTGCTTCCTCGATTGATTGCCAAAATCAAACAGGAGAGAGCATCAGTAATTCTAATAGCACCTGCTTGGCCACGCAGGACTTGGTATGCAGATCTAGTGGACATGTCATCCTGTCCGCCTTGGTCTCTACCTCTGAGACAGGACCTTCTGATACAGGGTCCATTCAAACATCAAAATCTAACTTCTCTGAAGCTGACTGCTTGGAAATTGAACGCTTGATTTTATCAAAACGTGGTTTTTCTGAGTCGGTTATTGATACCCTGATTCAGGCTAGGAAGCCTGTTACCAGAAGGATTTACCATAAAATATGGCGGAAATACCTATACTGGTGCGAATCCAAAGGTTACTCCTGGAGTAAGGTTAGGATCGCTAGGATATTGTCTTTTCTACAAGAAGGTTTAGAAAAGGGTTTATCAGCTAGTTCATTAAAGGGACAGATTTCAGCTCTGTCCATCTTGTTACACAGACGTCTGTCAGAAAATCCAGACGTCCAGTCCTTTTGTCAGGCTTTAGCTAGGATCAAGCCTGTGTTTAAAGCTGTTGCTCCACCATGGAGTTTAAACTTAGTTCTTAACGTTTTACAGGGTGTTCCGTTTGAACCCCTTCATTCCATTGATATAAAAATGTTATCTTGGAAAGTTCTGTTTTTAATGGCTATTTCCTCGGCTCGAAGAGTCTCTGAGTTATCAGCCTTACATTGTGATTCCCCTTATCTGATTTTTCACTCAGACAAGGTAGTTCTGCGTACTAAACCTGGGTTCTTACCTAAGGTAGTCACTAACAGGAACATCAATCAAGAGATTGTTGTCCCATCCTTGTGTCCAAATCCTTCTTCAAAGAAGGAACGTCTTTTACACAATCTGGATGTAGTTCGTGCCCTCAAGTTCTACTTGCAGGCAACTAAAGATTTTCGCCAAACTTCTTCCTTGTTTGTCGTTTACTCTGGACAGAGGAGAGGTCAAAAAGCTTCTGCTACCTCTCTCTCTTTTTGGCTTCGTAGCATAATACGTTTAGCCTATGAGACTGCTGGACAGCAGCCTCCTGAAAGAATTACAGCTCACTCCACTAGAGCTGTGGCTTCCACTTGGGCCTTTAAGAATGAGGCCTCTGTTGAACAGATTTGCAAGGCTGCAACTTGGTCTTCGCTTCATACTTTTTCCAAATTTTACAAATTTGACACTTTTGCTTCTTCGGAGGCTATTTTTGGGAGAAAGGTTCTTCAGGCAGTGGTTCCTTCTGTATAATGAGCCTGCCTATCCCTCCCGTCATCCGTGTACTTTTGCTTTGGTATTGGTATCCCAGAAGTAATGATGACCCGTGGACTGATCACACATAACAGAAGAAAACATAATTTATGCTTACCTGATAAATTCCTTTCTTCTGTTGTGTGATCAGTCCACGGCCCGCCCTGTTTTAAGGCAGGTAAATATCTTTTAAATTATACTCCAGTCACCACTTCACCCTTGGTTACTCCTTTCTCGTTGTTTCTTGGTCGAATGACTGGGACTGACGTAGAGGGGAGGAGCTATATGCAGCTCTGCTGGGTGAATCCTCTTGCATTTCCTGTTGGGGAGGAGTTATATCCCAGAAGTAATGATGACCCGTGGACTGATCACACAACAGAAGAAAGGAATTTATCAGGTAAGCATAAATTATGTTTTTTTGAAGACAGATGTCAGAAAACATGGACCTGTAACTATGTATGGGACAATCACTTAGTTATAGTTAGCTGCCTATTTAGTCACTTGGTAATGACTTAGATGTTAAAGTATATAGCTCTATTGATACAACAGAAAATGCTAGTTTGTGTTTTAGTTTATGGTCCTGAAATGGTTAAAATAAACGAATACTGTATTTTACTCCTGCCATGCTACCCTAGTCATAACTTGCTGTTTTTTGTATATGCTAATTACCCAACTTGGTCTGCTGGAGATTATCTCATCCGTTCACTAGGTCTTACTTGTACCCCCAACCGTACAACTTCATTTTATTATACATTATATTCAGTTTTTATTGGTAGTAAGAGATATGCTACTTAATACAATTTATCCTTCAGTCTATGCATTTTCCATGGAGGCTGTTAGTTACAGTAAGTATATGTTTCTCCAGAGGCGATCTCTACAGCTTAAGCTCTGTAGCCCAGCACAATATATGTATGTAATATTCTCTTTGATGCAGCCAATTGTCTATTATTTAAATGGGCAAAGGCAGATCACTACCGAGACATTTCAAAACGGAGCCTTGCATTCAATATAATATGAAACTTCTCCCTTCAATGCATAACACTGCTATACATACTGCTGGATCCTAGTTATAGTATATAGAGAGATTTTATCTCTCGGTACTAATATTTTCCCAGATGGACAGTGTGCTGTCTGCGGCCGAGACAGCACGATATGTCTGTATCACAATAATGTGTATCCCTAATGTGTATCTTGCCCCCAGCAAATAGTATCCAAAGGCCAGGCAGAGTTACTGTTAACTATCCAGTTAATCAACAACCCCTCAAGTATTTAATAGCCCATATGAAACCCATAGTGTGATGTAAGAAGATATTTTCATGCTATAATAACCTTTGTTCTGTGGGCAACCTATAGTTTTGATCACCCAAGCTTAGTTGTGTTAAACTTGTAGGTCTTTTCAGATAGTGCCACCTTTATCTAGCTCAGTATGATTCTTGCTAGACATTATACCAGCTAACTAATGATTTGAAAGCTATTATAAACCTATGCTAGATATCTGATACTATACGGGTTATAAGTTACATTTTTTACTGAAACTATTCTTTTACATATTCCCCTATGTTTCCTCACGGGAATGCTTGTTCTTAAAGCAAGTTCATTAACCACTTAAAAATAAAATAGATATTGGCTTGTCTTACGGGCTTCACTCAGAGATGCAGATAGCCTAATGTGTATATATGTTTCCCTGGCACAACTGGATTATGTGCAATCTCACTGCTGATGACTTTGACCCATATATGATAATATGTTAAAGGGACAGTCAACACCAGAATTTTTGTTATTTAAAAAGAAATATAATCCCTTTATTACCCATTCTGCAGCTTTGCATAACCAACACTGTTATAGGAATACACTTTTTACCTCTGTGATTACCTTGTATCTAAGCCTCTGCAGACTGCCTCCTTATTTCAGTTCTTTTGACAGACTTGCATTTTAGCCAATCAGTGCTCACTCCAGGGTAACTTCACGTGTATGAGCTCAATGTTATCTATATGAAACACATAAACTAACGCCCTCTAGTGGTGAAAAACTGTCCAAATGGATTCAGATTAGAGGCAGTCTTCATGGTCTAAGAAATTAGCATATCAACCACCTAGGTTTAGCTTTCGACTAAGAATACCAAGAGAACAAAGCAAAATTGGTGATAAAAGTAAATTGGAAAGTTGTTTAAACTTACATTTAAATCATGAAAGTTTTTTTTTTGGACTTGACTGTCCCTTTAAATATATGTTGCTGTACTCCTGACCTTAGCTGGATAAATAGTCTGTTTTTTAATAGCATCCACGATATCTCTCTCCTTGCTTTTCATATTATTGATAGTATTTCATTGATGCATAGGTAATTTTGTTCTTTAAATGCGTAAGGGGATGAATTTATGTCTCAACTGTAGAACCTTCTGGACTGTTGAACAACTTCTACATCTATACTTAATCAAATCTACCACCTGGAATACCTGAATATATGATATTTGACAAAGATCTTTTAAGTATGTAGGTAATCTCCGTTAGGGTTGCCATATTCCTCATAATATAAACCTTACCCAAATAGCTCCTCGTCCCATATTCACAGTGCCTATTTTTGAAGTATAGGTGGCAAAGATATACCTCTCTTTAAGATATTTCAGAACTATATATAGCGAATAATTAATTTTTGGAGATTGCTGGCTCCGTTTATCCCCCCCCCTCACTGGTTAAACTTAAAGTGAAGGTAAAGTTAACCGGTATTGAAGACACCAAATCATCTATCAATAGTAAATTTATGTAGTCGCTAAGTTGTTTTTTTTTTTTGTTTGTTTTTTAAATAATCTTACTGCTTTGGTTTAAAAAAAATATATATTTCAAATTCCCTACCATTTCTCACCCGACTCCTCCCAACCCCTACTTCCATGTTCTGCTCTCTACTTTGCTCAAAAGCTCTTTCCCGATTCTGAACTAACTGTGAATCTAACTGCACATGTGCAAATCGCCTATGCTGCTTTCCACAGCGCATGCGATAATCGTACAATGATGCAGTTGTCAGTAAGAAGCAGACAACGTAACTGGTGATTCCCCCAAGCAATTAGGACGCATGCACGAAACAGGAGCGCGCACTGTTCTCTAGGAGAAGAAAAAGAAATGGCGCATGCGCAGATGATTTACGGGGCGGATGATGTCAAGGGACGGCCGCATAATGGCCAGAATTTCAATGATATGGTCTAATCATCAATACATAAGATCTAATTACTTGGAATGTCAATCACTATGTGATAATCGGGATCCAACCTGTATTCGGTAAAACTTATCCTTGCAAAATTCCTGAAAAGTCCCAATCCTGTGATATAAGTATCACTATTCCGTTTCCAGATAAGTGTATGGAAAAGTCGCATATATATCATATGAAAAGTGTGCATATCAACCACGCTACAGGGCTGCTATATTGGATAGAGGGTAAAGTAACTTTACCATCACTTTAAGGAAAATATATCCAATTTATATATATATGAAAATTCCCGCCCAATCACTAAATCGAACTGAGGTTTCAATACTACCAGGTCTTTCATATAAGTCTCTAACGACCACTTGAATAGCATGTATACACAAATTATGTTTACCTATATAATATATTCTCCTTGAACATTAATATCTCAACGTCAGTGTTTGTAACAGCTTTAAGTATGATCTGGAAGTAATTCTCTATTCTATAACTAGTGCTTTTTTGCGTTTTAGTTCTTACATGGATGTCAATGCATTGTATATCTTTTAAGTTTGTGAAAGAACATGTTCCTCATTGTATGCCTTTAAAAACCTCAATAAAAATATAAAAAAAGTATATTGCAAAGTCATCTTACTAAGTATTATTAAACATTTTATATTACAATGTCAAACTGTTTAAAATCCCTTTAACAGCCTTAGCGGAGTAGCAATTAAACATTGGGGTATGTGATTGTTTGCTTTTTTTATACAATGGACAAACCTCTTTACAGATTCCAATTATTTTTAGGTATCTGGAAGATCTTAATGAAGGAATTTATATTCAACAAACATTAGAAACTGTGCTTCTTAATGAAGATGGGAAACAGCTTTTGGTGAGTATACAGGTCTGTAAAGGCTAACGCTCCAGTCTCACTCCGTACAAGGGACCTTATACATTTACGTAAGATGATATGGTCTAATCATCAATACATAAGATCTGCATTTTGGCACAATATGCCAATGGTGAGTGATAAAGTTATTCAGATTTTAAGAAAATGTTGGCAATTGTGTTATAGCCGTGAGTTTAAAAGGTGGATTGTTTTCCTATATTCATCTCAGTACAGGCAAACTGGGAGATAAAGAGTTAAAAAGTATTTTTTTAATTTGTGTTATTTAAGCATATGTCCTTGTGTTAAAGGGGTAGAAAAGTGAAAATTAAACTTGCATGATTCAGACAGAGCACTTTGAAATCCACTTCTGCGTTCAAATGTACTTTATTCTCTTGATATCAGTTGTTGTATTCCTAATCAAATTTTTACATTGCAGTATATTTAAAGTGATTGTAAAGTTTAAAGAATTAAAGCCCAGTATCTAAAAATACTCTTTAATTCATTAAACACACTTTTTTTTTTTTTTTTTTAATACTTACCTTTTCGTTAGGGTAAATAGACCCCCGATTCTTCGCCCACTTCTTCTTCTGTATTTTGCAGATCGATGACAAATCCAGCTTCCTACAATCGTTGCGTGCCCCCATTAGCTTCCAGCTTGTGAGGTATGCAACGATTGGAGGAAACCGGATTTGTTCTTCCAAAATATAATTTTGTTATTATAATATATTGGCCACTAGGTGGTGCAGTTGGATTGTAATTTTGCAATGTTGTGTCCTTGAATTGGTTGTTAAAATGTAGATCCTCTGTTATTGCTTATAGACGTGTTTAAATACTGTTAGGGTTTTTAATTAACAATATTTTGTATAGTGTTTGTGGTGGAGTCTTACCTTTATTGGTAAATTTGGAGATTAATTCATGAAGCATCCTCAGAGAGACAGCTTAAGGCTTTAAATAGACAACACAGGTGATTATAGAAAGTGTGTTTGTGCGCTAACAGCTTAAGGGTTTAGCGTGAACAAAACCTATAATTATGAACTCTATAATAATGGTATTTGAATGATCTTAAAATAATATAATATCTAATAAAAATAAAATGTGTATCACATTAAGGGTGCAAAAATTTAATTTATAAACTTAAAATATGAGTACAAGTATTTAAAAACGTAAATGAATACACATATACAGTATATGACCGGTCATAAAAAACATCAATAGATAAAATATTGTAAAATGCGTTCTAAAACTAAAACATATGACTACTAAGACAATAGTGTATCTCGTTATTCAGCTCAGCAGTCAAATTGCTTATTTGTCAAACTGCAATGATCGTATAAACATGAGAAAAAGAGAGGCAGTGTATGTATGTGTATATGTATATATTTTTATATATATATATATATATATATATATATATATATATATATATATATATATATATATATATATATATATATATATATATAGTTATATAGTATGTAGTGGGTCAAACTGTCTCTAATTACTTGGAATGTCAATCACTATGTGATAATCGGGATCCAACCTGTATTCGGTAAAACTTATCCTTGCAAAATTCCTGAAAAGTCCCAATTCTGTGATATAAGTATCACTATTCCGTTTCCAGATAAGTGTATGGAAAAGTCGCATATATATCATATGAAAAGTGTGCATATCAACCACGCTACAGGGCTGCTACACCTCTACGTGCCTACCTGCTCTTGTCTGAGCTCGATACGTCCTCTCCTGGTAAGACACAGGTGTCTGTGCAGCTCCGTGCAGCTGGTGACGTCACACGTTACGTTGGTAGTATCAGAAAGAAGATCCGTTCTGTATCAATGTCGCTTACTCTGTGCAGAGTATTTTGGAGCTTGAAAGTAGTTCCTTTGTGAATCTATGACAATCCTTCGAATAAGTTATGTGATATTAGTCGTATGACATCAATATGTTCCCATCAACGCGTTTCGCCATTTACAATGGCTTTATCAAGATGGTTTAAGCTAATTTTCTACTGCTTTATACATGCTTGAATGTTCTGTAATTAGTCAAATCAAGCAGCCTCTTTTCCAATTCTTTCTCTCTTTAGGTGGAATTAGGTTAAGGTGGATTTATCAATGTTACAAAGCGACATAAAAAATATATATGAGCTGTGTTTATACGATCTATTAGAAATCAATCTTGCAATAGTAAATAAACATACAATTATTACTACAGATCAGATAGAACTATAAACCACTACATATATAAAATGTAAATAGGATGTAGAACAAATCTTGCAATTTTAAATAGACAACACAGGAATCAAACAATGATCCTGTTTATTTACAGAAAAGTAACAGTTATACGGTAGAATTGTGTTATCGACATGCATTATAAAAAAGACAATGCAATAGCACTTACTCTGATTTTAAATGAGCAGTAGATTTTCCTGTATTACGACAGCCATCAACCAATCACAAACTCATATGCATATACACTGTGCACTCTTGCACATGCTCAGTAGGATCTGCCTCAGAAACTGTGCTTATAAAAAGACTGTGCACAATCTAATAGTGGAAGTAAATTTGAAAAGTTTCATAAAGCTGAATGCTCTATCTGAATCATTTAAGTTTCATTTTGACTTTAGTGTCCCTTTAAATTCATATAATACATTCAGTCAATGGCACAAAACTATTTTTTTTAATCATTTGTATGAATGAGTAATCTATAATATTGTTAAATGTAGTTTTGTGTGTGGAAGAAATGTTGTGGAAACAATGTTTTGGTTAACGGGTGCATGGTTGTGCAACTCTGATGACAAATTACTTATTGGCTGATTAAGACAACACCTACGGCTCTATTGGTGGACAGAGACATTCTTCCACCATCATGAAATGTTTTATTTAGGGTAGGGACATCTGCTGTTTACATTTTAAAATGTCTCCTTCTAGATATAGAAATGAAAAATAAGATAATCTAATGTCCCTTTAAGGACTACTTTATTATTTTGTTTTAAGCAACAGGTTATAAAGGAATAGAGAATTTCTATAAAGGATATCCTGAGAGTTGCTTAGATTTGCTTTAAAGGGACATGAAACCCACAATTTTCCTTTCATAATACAGTAAGAACATACAATTTTAAACAACTTTCCAATTTACCTGTAATATCAATTTTGCTTCATTATCTTGTTTTCTTTTTTATTGAAGGAGCAGCAATGCACTACTGGGATCTAGCTGAGCACAACTGTAAGCCAGTGACAAGAGGCATAGCTCATTAGCCTACCTAAGTATTCTTTTCAACAAAAGATACCAAGATGAAGCAAATTAGATAATAGAAGTAAATTTGAAAGAAAATGTTTGGGTTTTGTGTCCCTTTAAGCAGAACATACAAAAAAATCATATAACTAACACTACTGCCTTATAGCACTCAGGACATGTGCACACTCCTGAGCCTATTTCAGTATGCTCTCATTGTCATTTTTCCTTACACTCTAGATTTTAATTTCATGATTATTTAAGAACTGGAACATATATAAGATAATCTAATGTCCCTTTTTATCGATAATCTGGCAGAAAACATTGGGGATTTCAGCACATATAGGGCTAGATTTATCAAAGGCTAGGCAAACTCTGTATGTGCTTCGCCTGTAACTGCGCCCCAGCTCGCCTCCGAAGAAGCGCACATGTGCGCCTGAATTAATAAAAAATATAGACGTAACTTTGCGCAGACGAGCTGGGGCGTAATAATGATAAATTTTGTCTGTCGGAAAAAGCATTTACTCCCTATTTATGTAAAAAGAGGTGCGTAGGTCTAGCGCTAGTAAAATCACCTTCAGCTCTCTTCAAAAGGATGCCTAGTCAGCCTAAGGTAATCAATACAGTGAGTAAAAGAAGTGAGCGCCTAAGAGGCAGAGGTGGATAAGAATATTAAACAGTTAATTTTAATAATGCATAACAAATTTACAAGTATAAAAAACATGGATCCATGAATGCATAACAAATAAATAACAATAAATTATGAAAAATAAAAATGTAATAAAATGATGTTGTCAGACAAGTAGTTACACCACGACAAAATTATAAGGTACTGTCTCTGATACAGCTGTATTTGATGTAAAAAACAGTAGTAGATGCCAATATAAAGGTGATCCAAATTATAAATCCAGTATATATATATATCCAAAAAATTATTTGATGTTTCCAAGTGAATATTTTAAAAGGAAGTGGTGCTATATGTGTAGAAAAACTTTGCAAATGAAAGCTCCATAAAAAGGATCCAAAATTGTGAAGATACAAAAAAGTGAAAGATGCCAAAAAGAGAAATTTATTTAAAAGATATCAAAAAAGCAATTGCTGCAAAAATTTGTGATATAAAAGTGATAAAAATGTGAATACAGTGATCAAAAAAATAAATAAAAATGTTATAAAAAATGGAGGTGATTCTTGAGTGGTTACTTTTCCTTATAGTCCCATTGTTTATAGTGGCATAACTAAAAATTCATGTGAAAATAAAATAAAAACAATACTGTAGACAATTTGTTAAATACTTGTTTAAGGTATCAGAAATTATCTCAGCAATTATATGTCGATGCGTTTCGGCCTGATAACAGGCCTTTTTCAAGAGTCCATGTTTTTTATACTTGTAAATTTGTTATGCATTATTAAAATTAGCTGTTTAATGTTCTTATCCACCTCTGCCTCTTAGGCGCTCACTTCTTTTACTCCCTATTTATCACAGTACATCCCTATAAATATTTACGCCGCCATGTTTTCATTATTAAAAAAGCGTTTTTTAGGTAACTATTTAGCTTATATATATATATACATATAAAACCAGTTTGTACCCATATGCGCCTGGCAATTTCTGGCAATAACAGTCTCTTCTTGGCGCTGAGTCTTTGAAAATTTTGTTACAAAGAAGAAAGTATTGCATCACAAGATGTAAAAGCATGTATTATAATGGTGTTCGCCTCAGTCTGTTTGGCGAAACATACAACACGCAATTACAGCCGAAATTTCAGTTCCCTATCAGCGCAAAGCAATGATAAATAATAAACTGGGCGTATTTGTAGGTCGGGCTGTTAAATTACGCCTATTACTAACGTATATTGTTGCACTCGGGAGAGCGCCCGTGTGCCTAGGCAAATGCAAGCGGAGTGTGAAGAAGTTTCTTTCAGATTTGCGCAATTATAGGCGCAGAGAGCTTTGATGAATAGGACGATTAGTTTGTATGCGCTATTTTGGACGGAATTAAAGGAGAATGGCTTTGATAAATCTACCCCATAGTGTTGTCTGTATATTTTGACATAGTTCTATCTCTGCCAAACAGTGTGAAGCTTTGTACCTGTACGGTGTCATGTTGCTGGTCATAGATGAAAAGATTGAAGGGGAGGTGCGCGAGAGAATGCTGGTGTCATATTACCGCTACAGGTATGTCTCCATAGGAAATGCCTGAACATTCTATAGTCTTGACAATAAAAATGCTCTGTATGCAAAAACTTGCTAAATCGTATGTATCTAGATCTAATTAATGGAATTGCATTCCCTTTGCACATCATCCATTTCTCCTTTGGGTTCATTGTGCTTAATACTTATATTTTATTAAGCTATTGTTTAACTTCTTCTATAGCTCAACGAGTTGTTTTTCTGTATCAGAATTTATCAGAATAGATGCACTAGTAATTAAGAGATCAATAAGGTGTGAGACATTTATTTCCAATATTGTGCATGATTTACTTATTTCACAAGGTAAGTGATATGACCTATACCGTAAAGGTGCTCCCAATATAAACAAAACAGCTTGTTGTGATTCTCCACCTAATCACATGGTAACACATGGTAACATCTAGTACGGTTTAAAGTAAATACACATTAAACTGTAGGGGTTTTTTCCCATTACATTGTCGCATAGCTACTTTTTAACAATACACAATGATATTGTGAATATTTACTGCTATTGTACTGAGATAACACAGTAAAAGCAGTGAATGGAATAAGAACAATTTGGATTCCACTCCTCATCAGATATCATCAATGTAATGAATTTAAAGTGACAGTCTACGCCAAATTTTTCTTGTTTCATAAGGTATTACCCATTTCCCCGTTTTGTATAACCAACACTGTTATATTAGGTACAGTTTTTACCTCTGATTACCATGTATTTAAGCCTCTGCAGACTGCCCTCTTATTTCGTTGTTAGATTTGGATTTTAGCCAATCAGTGCTGACTCATAAATAACTCCACTGGAGTGAATACAATGTTATCTACATGGCATACATGAACTAGCCCTGTCTAACTGAAAAACCTTTCAACATGCACTGAGATAAGAGGCGGCCTTCAAGGGCTTAGAAATTAGAATATGCGCCTACCTAGGTTTAGCTTTCAACAAAGAATACCAAGAAAACAAAGCAAATTTTATCATAAAAAGAAAATTGGAACGTTATTTAAAATTGCATGCCCTATCTGAATCATGAGTTACATTTTGACTTCTGTCTCTTTAACTCTATTAATTATATCACCAGTTAAGCTATAGCTACACCACAACAGAACATAATGGCACAGCCCATACAGAATTCAGTGGTCTCCAACTAGATTCCACCCCCTTGTCTCCTACCTCTCCATACACGGTTCTTTTGTAAAATTGTTTGTGATTCCATATACTGCCATCTATTATATATTAAGTAGGTCACCTGTAGAACTCGGTTATATATGGTGTCATTTACCGTACTAGGAATATTTGCACAGTCTGCAATCATACACAGCAATAATTCTAGATGTGATTAGTAACTACCCAAAGAATGTGTATTTGGAAGTAAACCTAACTAGCTTATATATACTGTCTTAAAGGGAACCTGCGTATAATCAGATTGAAGTATAAATGTGAGACCTCATTTTCATATGTTACCCAGAATCTTTTGCTGCATTGGAAACAATTAATTTAGAGTTTTTTTGTGGGAAAAACAAGTATTTATTTTTAATGGCCTACACAATGAGTTATTCCCTCTACATTATATATATATATATATATATATATATATATATATATATATATATATATATATATATATATATATATATATTTATTACACACATTATATAATAATCCAATAAAAGTTTGATTTGTATTTCACAGCTGCAAGGATTAGAAAGGATTGGGGGACACCCATAGGTGTCATGGGGAAGTAAACCAGTGCACCAGGGCCTAATTTCTAAGGCACCAGTGTCTCCCTGGCACCTGGCTTATCGAGTCCTGCTTTAATGTGTTAGATCATTTACTTATTGAACTAGTGCTTGCATATAACTATGTGTTTAACCCATGAAATAGTCAGCTCCAGAGTAGGAATGCGCTATTGGTATTTAGCTGAACACATCTGGTGAGCCAATGAAAAAAGTAATGTCGTAGCCGCCAATCACCAGCTAGCTTTCAGTAGTGCATAGCTGCTTCTGAAGCTATCTATGTATACTTTTCAACAAAGGACACCAAAAGCACAAAGAAAATTGGATGGCAGAAGTCAACTAAAAAACAATTACAATTGTATGCTGTAACTGAGCCATTGAGTTGACTTTCATGTCCCTTTAAGGACACCTAGGTCTGTACCATAGATCACTCAGAACTTTAAAAGAAGCACTTGGGGTTTTAAGTCCCCTAAATCCACCCCCAGCCCCCTTCATTAATTCTTGGTACAGATTTTCCTTAAAGGGACAGTAAACCTAAAAAATAATGTTATATAATTCTGCACATAGTGCAGAATTTTTTAACATTATATTAGTGCTATCGTTATAAAACCTTATTTCCCCATTGAATTTTTTTAAAATATGTCAGTGTTTCAGACCCGCTCTCTGCGCTCTTTTGAGCGGGTCTGTTTTTATTACACAGCGCATCGGGCCAGCTGTATAGTCACAGCCCGGCCCGATCGCGCCATAACACTAAGTGCAGCTCGCTCCTGCTGTCAGACAAAGCAGGAGCGAGCTGCACTTAGTGTTATGGCGCGGTCGGGCCGGGCTGTGACTATACTGCTGGCCCGATACGCTGTGTAATAAAAACAGACCCGCTCAAAAGAGCGCAGAGAGCGGGTCTGAAACACTGACATATTTTAAAAAAATTCAAAGGGGAAATAAGGTTTTATAACGATAGCGCTAATATAATGTTATATAATTCTGCACTATGTGCAGAATAATATAACATTATATTTTAGGTTTACAGACACTTTAAATTAAATTTTCCTTAAATGTTAAGCATTTTCTAATTTCTTTAGTGCAGCTAGATCTTCTGCCGACTCCAACATGGATGATATCTGCAAGCTGTTGCGGAGCACTGGATATTCAAGCCATCCCGGGGCCAAAAGACCTCCCAACTACCCTGAGAGTTATTTCTGCCGAGTACCAATCAATGAAGCTTTCATCAGTATGGTGATTGGGAGACTGCGGTCAGATGACATCTATAACCAGGTGAGCAACGCAATCAGATGCAAAATTTGCTATAAGCTATTCCATATTGGTGCATTTTATACTGTATATTTACATATATGCGTACATAGTCTTAAAGGGATATGAAACCTAACATTTTTCTTTCATGATTCAGATAGAGCATGCAATTTTAAACAACTGTCTAATCTCTGCAAAACTGAGCTCCTTATCCCCACCACTCTTCTTCCAAAATCCCTACCACCCAACTTTCTCTAACTGTTAATAATAACGTCATTACCTCAACCCCGTATGCCCGATGTCTTGGGGTCACACTTGACTCAGATCTCTCTTTCATTCCCCACATCCAGTTTTTGGCCAGTCCCTGCCGTCTCCATCTTAAAAACATCTCCAAAATTTGCCACTTTCTCACACAAGACATAACTAAGACTTGAACTGACTCTCTCATCATTTCCCGCCTTGCCTATTACAACTCCATCATGTGTGGCCTCCATAGCTGTAGTCTATCTCCCTTATAATCCATAATAAATGCCTCTGCCAGGCCAATCTTCCTTACACATCACTCCTCATCTGCTGCACCTCTCTGCCAGTCCCTTCATAGGCTTCCTCTAACCTATATAATAAATCACAAAATACTAACTTTTAAAGCTCTCAATAAAACTGCTCCACCCTATATCTCCGACCTAGTCTCCAGATACTCTCCCTCCCATCCCCTTCGCTCTGCTCATGACCTCCTTCTCTCCTCCTCTCTTGTTACCTCTTTACATTCACATCTACAAGACTTCTCCAGACTGGCCCAAATTTTTTGTCTTCCTCTACAAGATTCTCCCCTATTTTTTAAACATTCAAGTGCTCCTTAAAGACTCTTCTGTTCAGGGATGCATATAATATAAACTAACATTTTCCTATCTTAGTTCCTCTCCTCCTTTAGTTACAATGCCTTGCAAAAGTATTCTCCCCCCTTGACTTTTTAACCTATTTTGTTACATTACAGCCTTAAGTTCAATGTTTTATTAATCTGATTTTTATGTGATGGATCAGAACACAATAGTCTAAGTTGGTGAAGTGAAATGAGAAAAATATATACATAAAACTATTTTTTAGAAATTGAAAACAGAAAATTGGCATGTGCGTATGTATTCACCCCCTTTGTTATGAAGCCCATAAAAAGCTCTGGTGCAACCAATTACCTTCAGAAGTCACCTAATTAGTGAAATGATGCCCACCTGTGTGCAATCTAAGTGTCACATGATCTGTCATTACATATACACACCTTTTTTGAAAGGCCCCAGAGGCTGCAACACCTAAGCAAGAGGCACCACTAACCAAACACTGCCATGAAGACCAAGGAACTCTCCAAACAAGTAAGGGACAATGTTGTTGAGAAGTACAAGTCAGGGTTAGGTTATAAAAATATCCAAATCTTTGATGATCCCCAGGAGCACCATCAAATCTATCATAACCAAATGGAAAGAACATGGCAAAACAGCAAACCTGCCAAGAGACGGCCGCCCACCAAAACTCACGGACCTGGCACAGAGGGCATTAATCAGAGAGGCAGCACAGAGACATAGGGTAACCCTGGAGGAGCTGCAGAGTTCCACAGCAGAGACTGGAGTATCTGTACATAGGACGACAATAAGCCGTACGCTCCATAGAGTTGGGCTTTATGGCAGAGTGGCCAGAAGAAAGCCATTACTTTCAGCAAAAAACAAAATGGCACGTTTTGAGTTTGGGAAAAGGCAGGTGGGAGACTCCCAAAATGTATGGAGGAAGGTGCTCTGATCTGATGAGACTAAAATTGAACTTTTTGGCCATCAAAGAAAACACTATGTCTGGCGCAAACCCAACACATCAAATCACCTAAAGAACACCATCCCCACAGTGAAACATGGTGGTGGCAGCATCATGCTGTGGGGATGTTTTTCAGCAGCCGGGACTGGGAAACTGGTCAGAGTTGAGGGAAAGATGGATGGTGCTAAATACAGGGATATTGTTGAGCAAAACCTGTACCACTCTGTGCGTGATTTGAGGCTAGGACGGAGGTTCACCTTCCAGCAGAACAATGACCCCAAACACACTGCTAAAGCAACACTTGAGTGGTTTAAGGGGAAACATGTAAATGTGTTGGAATGGCCTAGTCAAAGCCCAGACCTCAATCCAATAGAAAATCTGTGGTCAGACTTAAAGATTGCTGTTCACAAGCGCAAACCATCCAACTTGAAGGAGCAGTTTTGCAAGGAGGAATGGGCAAAAATCCCAGTGGTAAGATGTGGCAAGTTCATAGAGACTTATCCAAAGCGACTTGGAGGTGTGATTGCCGCAAAAGGTGGCTTTACAAAGTATTGACTTTAGGGGGGTGAATAGTTATGCATATTGACTTTTTCTGTTATTTTGTCTTATTTGTTGTTTGCTTCACAATAATAATAAAAAAAACATCTTCAAAATTGTGGGCATGTTCTGTAAATTAAATGATGCAAATCCTCAAACAATCCATGTTAATTCCAGGTTGTGAGGCAACAAAACACAAAAAATGCCAAGGCGGTGAATACTTTTGCAAGGCATTGTATCCCCTTGAACCCCCTTAGCACGTAAGCTTACACACCTAGCAGCTTTGTAGAGCACCTTCATGAGAGATTTACAACAGGGAAACTCTTAACAGGACCCCCTATCGCTCCCATAATTGTTACCTTGCATTTTGGATCCATGTTTTTAGCGTCGCTGAATCTATTGGCTCTCTACAAATATCTGATAATAATAATTTACTTCTATCATCATTTCTTCTTTCTTGTAGCACAATAGAAACCTATGTAGGCTCATAAGCTAATGTTTGACAGTTTTTCACAGCTAGACAGTCCCTTTAAATTGTATTAGTTGATATTGTATATTGATGCATATAATGTGCTGTTATTTATTAGGCGCCTTCTAGTTTTTTGTCTAACTCACTTTGTGTGTTTGATATTAGATTGGCAGCAGTTTTGCAAGATTGTTATCCATTTACAAGAGCACTAGAGGGCAGCACTACGCCCTGTCATGTAGTGATCCAGATACTACCTAGGTATCTCTTCAACACAGAATAACACGGTCGATACGCAAATTTGATAATAGAAGTAAATTGGAAAGTTTTTGGTTTTTTTAAATGGTATATTGTGTCTGAATCACTAAAGAACATTTTTGGGTTTCATATCCCTTTAATAGTAGGAAGAGGATTTAAAGCAACATAGAAGTTAAATTACACTTTCATGGTTCAGAGTTTATAATTAAAAAAAAAATACATTGAATATCAGTTTTATTTCTTTTGCTTGATATCCTTTGTTAAAAATTAGCTCTAGTGTGCTCTATATGGCTGCAGTACAAAGGTTGTATGGTATCCATATAGTGCTGAAGTCACGTGCACACTCATGTGCCTACCTCAGTATGCACTCATTGAAGGGGCAAAGAAAAAAAAAGGTCAAGTTTATTAATCACTACAACGTCTTATATTAACTATTTAAAGGTACTCTATACTTTAACTGGTGAAATAATTAATGGAGTTAAAGGGACAGTCAAGTCAAAATAAAACTTTCATGATTCAGATAGGGCATGCAACTTTCCAATTTACTTTTATCATCAAATTTGCTTTTTTCTCTTGGAATTCTTTGTTGAAAGTATTTTTGTAAGTATTTTAGATTTGTATAGGTTGAACTCGATGGACTTCAGTCTTTTTTCAACCTTATCTACTATGTTACTATGTTACTATGAAAGCTAAACCTAGGTAGGCACATATTTTAATTTCTAAGCCCTTGAAGGCTGCCTCTTATCCCAGTGCTTTTTGACAGTTTTTCACAGCTAGACAGCACTAGTTCATGTGTGCCATATAGATAACATTGTGCTCAATCACATGGAATTATTTATGAGTCAGCTGTGATTGGCTAAAATGCAAGTCTGTCAAAAGAACTGAGATAAGGGGGCAGTCTTCAGAGGCTTAGATTAGAGGTATCACAGAGGTAAAATGTATACTAATATAACCTTGATGGTCATGCAAAACTCTGGGGAAAGGGTAATATGCCATCCTACATAAATAAATGCAATTCTGGTTGGCTGTAGGCAGAATGTGAGCAGAATGCCACTGGAGTAAGTGGCCGGTGTATCGTACAATATTTGAAGGGATATGAAACCCAAATGTTCTTTTGTGATTCAGACAGAGACTACGATAAAAAATAATAATTTACTTCTATTACCAAATTTGCTTCTTTCCCATCATATCCTGTGTTGAAGAGATACCTAGGTAGCATCTGGAACACTACATGACAGGAAATAGTGCTGCCCTCTAGTGTTCTTGCAAATGGATAACATTCGTACAAAACTGCTCCATATAGTGCTCCATAATCTAATATCTAACACACAAAGAGCCAGATTGCAAGTGGAGCGCTCAATAACGATGTAAAAAACTGCCAATTTGCACTGAGATAAGAGGCGGCCTTCATGAGCTTAGAAATTAGCATATGAGCCTACCTAGGGTTAGCTTTTAACTAAGAATATCAAGAGAACAAAGCAAATTAGATTATGGTAAATTGGAAAGTTGTTTAAAATTGCGTGCCCTATCTGACTCATGAACGTTTAATGTGTATATACCGGTTTAGAGGAAGTCCCTTATAATGTGATGCTCACGCCAGTGACCCGGGGCCGAGAGTTCAAGAGATAAAAAACAGTGGCAGCTCATTCCGTGACCTTCTCGTACTAATTTAACTGTAAACGCAAAGCAGAGAAGGAGGGGCCTCCTAGTGCAGAGAATCCATAACGCCCCCCCAGATGCAGTAATACTCACAATGGGAGCAGCACTATGTGCTTAGTCAGCCATGCTGAGAGATTGCAGTGTCTGTACTACAGAATGGTAGCGATCTGTAACGTGCAGAAGACTCCAACTACTATGTGCAGCCAATGACTTTAATACAAAGATTTAAAAACATCACATTATGAAAAATGATTGCAAGGCTCACATATTCTACACGCTACGCATTTCTCGGCATCGTACACCGTTTCATCAGGCTTATAGTGCTCCAGACATGGGCAGGCTCCTGAGCTTACATTCCCTGCTTTTCAACAAAAGCTACCAAGAGAATGAAGCAAAGTTGATATTAGAAGTAAAAAGTTGTGTTGCATGCTTTATCTGAATCACATAAGAAATGTTTGGGGTTCTCGTATCCCTTTAACATCTGCAGATGGGCGTTCTCTTCTGCTTGTGGTATTTAGTCACAGATCACTCGTATGTTGCACTCAGTTTCCCTATTCACTGTACTTTTGATATTCTCTTATGTCCCTATTTCCTAAACAACATTTTCCTATTATTGGGATCTTCTTTTACTGTCCCAGGTATCTGCATATCCTTTACCGGAGCACCGCAGCACTGCCCTAGCCACGCAAGCTGCCATGCTGTACGTTATCTTATACTTCCATCCTACAACGCTCCACACCCACCAGGCGAAGATGAGAGAAATAGTGGATAAATATTTTCCTGATAACTGGGTGAGTAAGTTTATTCTGCTGCGTATTAATGTCAGCTTTATATACTGTAGTTCTAAAGTCCTTTAGATTGTAAGCTGGAGGGTCTCTCTACCTGTATTTAAAGCTGGTGCAGAAACACCATTTTAAAAGACTGGGCTCTCTCCCTGTCCCCTTATGGGAAGTTGATTTCTTCTGATGCCTCTTATGCCTTACATACCTGTTCTGTATCCATTAATGCATTGTTGATATTTGTAGTATATGTAGAGGGCTAACAGGAAAAAAAGGACTTTCAAAATGAATTTCAAAATGACAAACTGAAAATAAAGTAGGTATTTTTAAACAATTTAACGCACTCCAGCAGGTAAAATGGATCATTGGGAACTCATTAAAGGAAGGAATATTCTACAGTACGCTGTTTGTCATGCACCCTTGCGAATGTAACCCGGATTTATTTAACTTATTAGGGTATGAATTGTAGTTTACCCCATTATTATTGTTATCTCCATAGAGCTATTTAATATGTCTGTGCTTTATAAATAACAGATTAATATTATTACTGTTAATAATAATATAATAAGAAGCATTTTTTAACTATATATTTAACCCTTTTGCTTTGGTTGGAACAACTCTATACCAAACTAGAGCATTTTATTATTAGACTAGAAGGCTCCTTTAAAACAGATTTTTATTTATTTTTTTATCTTTAGGTTATCAGCATTTACATGGGAATAACTGTCAATCTGATGGAAGCATGGGACCCGTATAAAGCTGCCAAGACTGCACTAAACTACACGCTAGATCTTCCAAACATTAAGGAGCAGGTATATTTGTCTGTAGTGATCTGCTTGACACTTTCTTAAATACACTGGAAGGTGCCATCTTCTGAAAGAAACATTCATCACTCTTGTTTTCTTTACTACAGGCAAGTAGGTATGCAGCCATGACTGAGCGCCTGCACCCGCAAGTTCAGCAGTTCCTTAAGGAGGGCTTCCTCAGCGAGGAGTTTGTGCTAGATAATATCCCAAAGTTGCTGAACTGTCTGCGAGACTGCAACGTCAGCATCCGATGGCTAATGCTCCACACCGCAGATTCTGGTGAGACTTTAAATCTTGTGCACATAAGTAAATGCCAAGCACAGTGATCCCCTTGGTTTGGACACACTTGACACATACCTCGGACACCCAAGGACTATATTAGTGTACTGTAATTGTATAAAAATCATTACACTTTATATACACAAAATGACACATTGTTACTGGAGTTGTGGCTCTCTGGCTGCGAGAACTTATTAATAACTGTTATAATATTTATTTTAGTTATGAAAAGTACAAAAGACTCAGCTGATCACTTTGTATTTTTAAGCTTATGACCCAAACAACAAACGACTTCGCCAGGTGAAAGAGCAGATTCTCACGGACTCTAAGTACAACTCGAAGATCTTGTTCCAGCTACTACTAGACACAGCACAGTTTGAGTTCATTCTTAAGGAGGTAACAGCTCTTTTTGTTACATTACAAATATAATTAAATTCCTTTTATAATGTTTAATTAAAACTATATTGCCGTGCACTTTCATTTTTAATTTTTTTCCTATTTGTGCTATAAAATAACCTTGCAAAGTGTGCTGTTCCTGGACAGCTCTTGATATGCAAAACCTTTTAAATTCTGCAAACAATGTATTCTATGTTCAATGCAAAATATAATTATTGATCCATTTTATCCACTTAAAGGGACATGAAACCCAACATTTGTCTTTCATGATTCAGACAGAGCATGTCGTTTTAATCAACTTTCCAATTTACTTCTATTATTAAATTTGCTTCATTCTCTTGTTATTCTTTATTGAAGAATCTTCACTTCACAGCTGGGAGCTAGCTCAACACATCGGTTGAGCCAATGACAAGAGGCATATATGTGCCGTCCCCCAATCAGCTGCTTGCTCCCTGTAGTGCGTTGCTGTACCTGAGCCTTCCAAGCTATGCTTTTATACAAAGGATACCAAGAGAGCAAAACTAATTAGATCATTGAAGTTTTGGAAACTTGTTTAAAATGTTTTGTTCTATGTGAGTCATGAAAGTTTAATTGTGTCCCTTCAATGCCCCTTTTAACACAGTAGTTTTCCTTATTTAGAAAGATTTTTGCTTGGCTGGTTTAAGTTGCATTCTTTTTAGGTTCTTGGCATGTGTAATATTTTCAGCTAAGTGGCACCCAGGAGTCAATATAATAATTCTTAAGTTTCCTATCTGAGTTTTAAGGGGACAGTAAAGTAAAAAATAAGGAGAATACAACTTTCCACTTTACTTATATCATCTGATTTGCATCATTCTCTTTGTATCCTTTGTTGAAAGCCATACCTAGATATTTCATGAATAGCAATGCACTACTTGAAGCTAGCTTCTGATTGGTGGCTGAATATAAATGCCTCTTGTCGCTGGCTCTTCTGATGTGTTCATCTAGCTCCCAGTACTGCACTGCTGCTTCTTCAACAAAGGATACCAAGAGAATTTTATAATAGAAGTAAATTAGAAAGTTGTTTTAAAATTGTATGCTCTATCTCGCTCTAACTGTCTCAGAGCTCCTATTTTCCACAAATGTCTAAGCATGCACAATGTCTTTCTGCATTTATGCGCCTACAAACTAGCTCTCGTAATCGCATCTAATCTAAAAACGCCACCTGTTCCAACATCAGGACCTTAATGTGACAGCAAGGTCAAAATGTAACTTTTATGATTCAGATAGAGCCTGCAATTTTCACTAACTTCCAATTGTACTTCTATTATCTTATTGGATTCATTCTCCAGTTGTCTTTTGTTGATGAGCATACCTACATGCATTGCTGCGCCATCTACAAAAGATGCCAAGAGAATTAAAGTGAAGGTCAATTTCGATGAATAGGTGCCCGGTGTTTAATAAACCTATTAAAAACAAGGGCACTTTAATTCATCAAAATTGACATTACACTCATTTTCTTCAAATACTTACCTTTTCATCCTGACAGCCGCTGCAGGGCTTCCTCCACCCGTCGCAAGCCCTCTTTGCGGGTCCATAACGACAAATCTGGCTTCCTCCAATCACGGCGTTGCCTCAGGCCATGATTTCCCCGGGGGGAAGCCGTGATTGGAGGAAGCCGGATTCGTCATTTCTGACGTATGAAGAGGCTTCCGACGGCCGGGGGAATCGCTGGAGCGGCTGTGAGGATTAAAAGGTAAGTATTTGAAGAAAACAAGTGAAATGTCAATTTTGATGAATTAAAGTGCCCTTGTTTTTAATAGGTTTATTAAAAACCTGGCACCTATTCTTCGAAATTGACCTTCACTTTAAGTAAATTTTATAATAGAAGTAAAGTTGTTTAAAATTGTGTTTTCTGAATAAATACATACAAGACAAATTGTAGGTTTTGCGCCCCTTTAACTTCTTCATATTATTACATCAGTGATTCCAAATGTGCATGTTCTATTCATACGTCTGTTAAAGTGATTGTAATCTTTAATGATCAGCGTTATTTTTGCCATAACAAAATGGTAAGTATTTAAAAAAAAAAAAAAAACATCTTTGTAAACTTTAATGAATTAAAGTCCCCCTGTTTTTAAGAGTATTATTTGGATACTGGCCTTTAATTCATTAAAGTTTGCATTCACTTAAAGGGACACTCAGGTTAAATTAAATTTTCATGATTCAGACACAGCATGTCATTTGAAACAACTTTCCAATTTACTTCAATTAAAAAAAATGTGCACAGTATTTTATATTTACAATTTTTGAGTCACCAGATCCTACTGAGCATGTGCAAGAATTCACAGACTATACGTATATGCATTTGTGACTGGCTGATTGCTATCACATGGTACAAGGGGAGTGGAAATATACTTAACTTTGAAATTTGTTATAAAAAAATCTACTACTCATATGAAGTTCAGACTAAATGCTATTGCATTGTCTTGTTATCTTGCATTTGTTGATTATGCAAATCAATGTGTTGACTGGTCCTTTAAAGGCGCATGCAATGAATGGGATGATAGACGGTTAACGTGACACAAGAAACAATCCTGATCTCTACAGCTTTTTGAATCTGATTAACTAGTACATGCGTTTGTTGTGTATTCTGCGCAATGTATATTCAATAGGCTATAGATAATATCATATGAGGGATTGTCAGTACAACTTGATCAATCTTATAATTACTTACATTAAAGGGACATTATGGTGCTCAGGGACCTTAAGTGGTTTTTGCCTTTTCGCCACTATTGCTCTATTTCTCTTAATTTGGAACATAGAGTGCTCTACATCCCTTCAGTCAGCCACATGCAATTAAAGGGACACTAAAGTTAAAAAAAAAACTTTCCAATATACTTCCCTTGTCAAAACATGCACATTCTTTTTATAGGCACACTTTCTGAGGCTCTAGCTCCTACTGAGCATGGGCAAAAGTGCACAGTATATACATATGTGCATTTTGTGATTGGCTGATAGCTGTCACATGGTACAGGGGGAGGGAAATGTGGCTTAAATTTGAAATTTGTCAGAAAATATTCTGCTGTTCATTTCAAATTTAATGTAAGTGCTATAACATTGTCTTTTTGTTGTGTTTTTGTCAATTATTCAATTCTACTATATTTAGTGGTCCTTTAAGCTGGACCTAGGGGATGACAGATGGGTTAATGTGACACAAAAAACAAACGTTTATCTCGGCAGCTTCAAGTTCAATGTTAGATTAAACCAGGAATATGTGTTTTTATATCCAATAGGATTCTTTGTACATAAAGTTTATTTTAATCATATTGTAAACAAGACTACAGGAGTACAGTTAGTTAGGTGATGCTAAAGGGTGAACACTTCTAAGCTATAAAGGCAGCCATTGTAATCAGATGTGCAGCTAATTAAAGGGACTCGAAACCCAAAAATGTTCCTTCGTGATTCAGATAGAGCATGTCATTTTAAACAACTTTCCAATGTAATTCTATTATCTGATTTGTTTTATTCTCTTGGCATACTTTGTTGAAAGGAATAGCTAGGTAGGTTCAGGAGCAACAATGCATTACTGGGAGCTAGCTGCTGATTGGTGGTTGCACATATATGCCTCTTGTTATTGGCTCACCAGATATGTTCAGCTAGCTCCCAGTAGCGCATTGCACCTCCTTCAACAAAGGATGCAAAGGGAATGAAGCAAATTTGATAACACAAATTGGAACAATGTTTATAATTGTCCTCCTATAACTGAATCATGAAATATTTTGTGTTTCATATCCCTTTAAATGTTATTGTTCCTTTCAGATGTTCAAGCAGATGTTGTCTGAAAAGCAAACAAAGTGGGAGAACTATAAGAAGGAGGGGTCGGAACGGATGACGGAACTTGCTGATGTCTTCTCGGGGGTTAAACCTCTCACCAGGGTTGAGAAAAATGGTATGAAACAGTGTGTGCAGAGTTATGGCTCATACAGCACACAGGCTCACCAAAACCGAGGCACCTTGGCTGTTTTTTGTATTTACCGACCTTTGTTATGTGTAGGCGTCATTTAACCTCTTAAGGACATATGACGGAATTTTTCCGTCATAAAACAATTGAGCAAACTGAAAGCTGTGTCCTTAAAGAGTTAAAGTATAGCGACAACTTGTTTTACCAGGAATTTGAGACAATTCCTTATAGGTCTTCTGTATGACTGATATAATCTAGAATAGAATAGAGGTTAACAGATGGAGGTCACGGCTACTGACCTTGTCAGCTTCTAATGGACTAAATATTGCACATATTATGCACTTTAGTTTTAGATAAAAAGGTAAATATCGTCTGTAAATAGCTTTTTTTTTTTATTAAATTTTTTTATTCAAATTAATAATTAAATCAATATATAAAGGAGCATATGGTCATTACAGTTTAAAGTCTCGGATTTATGTATTGTGCCATATTTCTTTTTTTGGAATCCAGGCTTTATTAGCACTTGAAACCTAATATTAGTCCACTTTAGATTATATAATGTAATGGATTATCAATACTGTGAAACACGTTAAACAACTTGATCAATCTTATAATAACTTCCATGAAAGGCACATGGTGCAAAACTTACATGCTCTTCATATTTTTGCATTACATTTCCTTCTTAGCTGTTAAACACCTACAAAGAGATTAAACACCTAGGTAAAGTCGATTTTGATAAACAATGTTTGCAGGACTTTACCTATGTGCTTAATCCCTTTTCGGAGGTTTAACACTTAGTTCTGTGGGGTCAGTGATGCAGAAACGTCATGCTCTATAAATTAGATCGTCATTTTTGTCTCAGAATCTCCCTATTGACATTGAGTAAATACATATTAATAGTGTCAGGTATTTTTTTTTTCTTTTCTTTGTTGTCGGGTAATTATCAAATTTTACCAAAGTATAAAGATACAAATGTATTTTAGTAGTTAAACAAATGTTTTGTTTGCATTTTCATATTTATGAGGAAATAGCCTAGATTTCCAATGCATTGAGTACAGTCAGAAATGATCTAATACGTTTTTTATCCTCAGAAAACCTGCAAGCCTGGTTCAGGGAGATCTCCAAACAAATCGAGTCCTTAAATTATGACGATTCTACTGCAGCAGGAAGAAAAACTGTCCAGCTCATTCAGGCTCTTGAAGAGGTAAAAATGAGTATATATATATATATATATATTATTTTTTTTTTATATATATAGATATATATATATATATAGATAGATAGATAGATATAGATATAGATATATATATATATATATATATATATATATATATATATATATATATATATATATATTGCCATTAAGAGATTAGCATTATCTTGACTCAGTTTTGTAAAATTCACCAACAAAGGAGGATAGAAAAAGGTATTAGCAGAAAAAAATGGTGGTTTGGCACTTTGCAGATTATTAGTTATTATTATTATTATTATTATTATAATCATCATTTATTTTATTATTTATTTATAAAGTGCCATCAAATTTTGTAACACTGGTTACATGCGTAGGGGTACACAATGACACTGATTTATGGTTAAAAAAAACACATACATAAAACAGACTAAACAAAGCAAATTAACAAAACAAGAGGAGAGCCCTTCAATCTACAGGTTAAGGCTTCTTCTTGATTATTTTGTACAGTTCCGTAGACCATATCTACGTTTGCCAGATGGCTATTGAAAAATAAAACATACAATTGATAGACTTCCCTGACCTTTATATGTATAGCAAAGAGGAAAGAAGGGAGAGATGTGAGAGAAACCTTTTTAAAGGGACAGTCTACTTTAAAATGTTTATTGTTTAAAAAGTTAGATAATCCCTTTATTACCCATTTCCCAGTTTTGCATAACCAACACAGTTATATAAATACACTTTTTTACCTCTGTGATTACCTTGAATCTAGGCCTCTGCAGACTGCCCCCTTATCTCAGTTCTTTCTTTTTCAAGATACGATGAGTCCACGGATTTCATCCTTTACTTATGGGATATTCACCTCCTGGTCAGCAGGAGGCGGCAAAGCGCACCACAGCAGAGCTGAATAAATAGCTCCTCCCTTCCCTCCCAACCCAGTCATTCTCTTTGCCTGTGTTAGTTAGATAGGAGATGGCAAAGTGAGGTGTTAGTAAAGATTCTTCAATCAAGTGTTTATTATTTTTAAAGTGGTGCCGCTGAGTGCTACTTTGTGCTAGGGTGTAGCCTAGACCAGATCAGTCTCTTCAGTACAAAAAGAGAAGCATTTGGTGGCTTTAAAGCAATAGGAACTGGTGGGACATAATTCTCACTGCGCCTCCTATACATGTTTGCTGCCCTAATACAGATAGCCTAAGCTCTTTTAACTCAGCCTGATCTTTGTCATCAGGGCTATGGGAGGGAGAGGACCTCTGAAAACCTGCTGGACTGCCATGCTGTCGCGCAGCATTCAAGGTAAGTGCTGACTTTTTTATTCTGTGTTACAGAGAAGTGGAGCACTTTATTTTTGTGGTAAGACCTCCTACATGTCAAAGGAGGGACCTTCGGAAAGCACATTCTTAGCAGGGGCTAAGGAAGGATCTCTTGGACTGAGGGTAACTAAAACTCAGTGGGGTGAGATCGTTTTCACATCTTTGGCTGAGCTGTGTTAGGAAGTAGCGGTAGCCACATTTGTCCCCATGTTTCTAGCGGTTCAATGGCTGTTAATGGCAAAAGGGGAGCTCCAGAGAACTAAGGAGCTTGCTGGGGGGTAAATTGCATGAATATTTATTTGAGTAAGCTTCGTTATGATAGTGGTAGTTTGTCACCAGAGTACTAATGGCGACCGGGAGCTACATGATAGTTACGCCCACGATGGGCGGGGACTCGTGACGCGCCAGTTTGGTACATAGCAATGTCTGTTGCCAGCAAGGTTCACATACTAATTGGATATTTTCTGACACAAATATCAGAGAATGTAAAGTGACAGTAAAGTTTTTTTGTGTGAATTGTTATTAAAACATTACACTCCTTTTATGACGTTTGCTGTTTGGGCACTGCCACACTACTCTGATTACACCTGACACTGTCAAATCTCAGGAGCTAAGAAGGGCAGGCTGGGCCAGTACCTGGATGGGGGGGCATTGTCTCCAAGGGTGCACATACATTCTATAGGCATCTCCTATATAGTTCCCTCTCATACTCCATTCAGAGTCTTTCTATGCATTCTATGTTTTTTTTTTTTTCCCACGTGGAATCTAACCTTACCAGCATAAGGAGTTCCTTAGCGATGACAGAAGTATCGAAGATAATACAGTGGGCGGAGTTGCACTTTTGCCATCTGTCAGCGATCCACATACCAGGGGTGAAAAGCTGTGAATCGGATTTTCTGAGCAGACAGACGTTTCCTCCTGGAGAATGGGAACTCCACCCAGAGGTATTTTCCAGCCTGATTCTCAGAAGGGGCAGGCCAGAGTTGAATCTCATGGCATCTCGCCAGAATGCAAAGCTTCCAAGATACGGGTCCAGGTCCAGAGATCCTCAGACCGAGCTAATAGATGCCTTGGCAGTGCTTTGGTCTTTCATCCTAGCTTATGTATTCCCTCCGTTTGCTCTTCTTCCCCGGGTTACTCGAGTCAAACAGGAGAGGGCATAGGTGATCCTCATCGGCCCTGCGTGGTCTCACAGGATTTGGTATGCCAATCTGGTGGACATGTCAACTCAGTCACCGTGGAAGCTTCCATTGGGGAAAGACCTTCTCATTCAGGGGCTCTTACATCATCCGAATTTGGTTTCTCTGCAGCTGACTGCTTGGAGATTGAACGCTTAATTTTATCTACGCGAGGGTTTTCTGATTCGGTCATCGATACCTTGATTCAGGCGCGTGAGCCTGTTACTAGGAAAGTTTACCATAAGATATGGCGTAAATATCTTTATTGGTGTGAATCCGAGGGCTACTCATGGAGTAGAGTTAGGATTCCCAGGATTTTGTCTTTTCTCCAAGAGGGATTGGAGAAGGGGTTGTCCACAAACTCTTTGAAAAGACAGATTTCTGCTTTATCCATATCGTTACACAAGCATATGGCAGATGTCCCAGATGTACAATCTTTTTGTCAGGCTCTGACTAGAATCAGGCCTGTATTTAGACCAATTGCTCCTCCTTGGAGTTAAAATTTAGTTCTTAGAGTTCTTTAAGGGGTTCTGTTTGAACCTATGCATTCCATAGATCTTAAGTTGTTATCTTGGAAATTTTTATTTTTGGTTGCTTTTCCTCTGCCCAAAGAGTTTGAGCTTTTGGCATTGCAATGTGATTCTCCTTATCTTTTTTTCTATCGGATAAGGTGGTGTTGCGAACCAGACCTGTTTTTCTTCCTGAGGTTGTTACTCAGGGAATTGTTGTTCCTTCCTTATGTCCTAATCCTTCTTCTAAGAAGGAGCGTCTGTTACATAATTTGGACGTGTTCTGTGCTTTGAAGTTCTACTTACAGGCGACTAAGGATTTTCGCTAATCATCTTCATTGTTTGTTGTTTTTTCCGGGAAATGTGGGAGTCAGAAAACTACGGCTACCTCTTTCTTTTTTGGCTGAAGAGTATCATCCGCTTTGCATATGAGACTGCTGGACAGCAGCCTCCTGAACAAATTACGGCTCATTCCACTAGGGCTGTGGCTTCCTTATGGGCATTCGAAAATGATGCTACTGTTGAACAGATGTGCAAGGCTGCGACTTGGTCGTCTCTTCACACATTTTCCAAATTTTACAAATTTGTTACCTTTGCCTCAGGCTGTTTTTGGGAGAAGAGTTCTTCAAGCAGTGGTGCCTTCCGTTAAGGTTCCCTGTCTTGTCCCTCCCATTTCATCCGTGTACTATAGCTTTGGTATTGTATCCCACAAGTAAGGATGAAATCCGTGGACTCATCGTATCTTGAAAAAGAAAAGGAAATTTATGCTTACCTGATAAATTTATTTCTTTTTCGATACGATGAGTCCACGGCCCGCCCTGTTCTATGAGACAGGTTATTAAATTTTTGTTAAACTTCAGACACCTCTGCACCTTGGCTTTTCCTTTCTCTTCCTAACTTCAGTCGAATGACTGGATTGGGAGGGAAGGGAGGAGCTATTTATACAGCTCTGCTTTGGTGCTCTTTGCCGCCTCCTGCTGACCAGGAGGTGAATATCCCACAAGTAAGGATGAAATCCATGGACTCATCGTATCGAAAAAGAAATAAATTTATCAGGTAAGCATAAAGTTCCTTTTTACCAGACTTGCATGTTAGTCAATCAGTGCTGACTCGTAAACAATGTTATCTATATGACACACATCGACTAGCAGTGTCTAACTGTGAAAAACTGTTAACAGCTTGAAAATTAGCATATGAGCCTACCTAGGTTTAGCTTTCATCAAAAATACCAAGAGAACAAAGCAAATTTGATGATAAACGTAAATTGAAAAATTGCGTGCCCTTTCTGAATCATGAAAGTTTAATTTTGACTTGACTTTCCCATTAAATTTATTAAGGTATTTAATAAAGCTCAGGATTAAAATAACATTTTTCACGAAAAGAGAATAACCACAACAAGGACTCGTGATCTCAAGCTGGAATGTAGTAGGTCCAGAAGTTATTTTTATTAGGTACTTTGATACAAAAAGGATGGGTTATTCACGGGTTAGACAGTGTTTGTGACAATTACTGTAACAGAATACCCGGGCTATGCATAAATATATTCTAAGAATAAATAAAGTTTGCACTTCAGAATAAAATATGGGCAGATTTGATTGGCCTTTTGCTTATCTGCCATCATTATCTATGTTTCTTTAAATAGTTTTTTAGTGTCTACGCAGAGCTTTTAGGTTTGTCTGTGAATTTCTCAAGTATTAAAATCTGAATAATATAGAATTCACTAGTAAGCATCACGTTACACACATGCACAGCACGTTACACACATGCACAGCACGTTACACACATGCACAGCACCATTAACGTAAGTGAACCGTATAATTCTTGTATGTTCAGGTTCAGGAGTTTCATCAGCTGGAAAACAACCTTCAGGTTTGTCAGTTTCTTGCTGACACTCGCAAGTTTCTTCATCAGATGATTCGGACCATAAACATCAAAGAGGAAGTTCTGATCACCATGCAGATTGTGGGTGACCTGTCGTATGCTTGGCAGCTGATTGACAGGTAATGTTTGTGTTACTAGTGCTATGGTCTAGCTATGCTTCTCTGGTGTTCTGTTGTATTAGCCCATGAAGACATTTAGACCTAATGAACTATTTGTCTTCCATAGTATCTCATCTCTTCCGTCTATATCATTTTTTTCCTATTTAAGAAATTGCTTTTTGGGTTATTTGCTGCTGTTCATTAAAAGGACACTAAACCCACATTTTTTATTTTGTGATTCAGATAGGGCATGCAGTTTTAAGCAACTTTCTAATTTACTCCTGTTATCAATTTTTCTTTGTTCCCTTGGTATATTTATTTAAAAAGCAGGAATGTGATGCATAGGAGCCGGCCCATTTTTGGTTGAGAACCTGGGTTATGCTTGCTTATTGGTGGGTAAATGTAAGCCTCCAATAAGCAAGCACTATCAATGGTGCTGACCCTAAAATGGGCTGGCTGCTAAGATTTACATTCCTGCTTTTAAAATAAACATAGCAAGAGAACGAAGAAAAATTGATAATAGGAGTAAATTAGAAAGTTGCTTAAAATTTCCTGGTCTATCTGAATCATGAAAGAAAAAATTTGGGTTCAGTGTCCCTTTAATAGTTAATAGACGTTAGCGACTCTCTGTCCTGTGCTTCTTTTGAATGTTTTTTGTACACTCACACATGTTTTGACCCCAGTCTCATTATTCTATTGAATATCTGTCTGTAAATCTATTTACCTATCTTACCCCGGGACATCTGTATTTTTATTGTTTATTTGTAAAGTGCAACATTTTATGTAGCATTACACAAAGATACATTACTATAATACGGGTACAATACAATAAAAAACTTACAATAAGACATTATATAAGACTATGTACAATGTACATTACTAGACTTGCATTGACAAACGTAACAAAAGGAGAGGAGTGCTCTGCCCCTGAGGTGCACTTTTATACACAGTGAGCTACACTCTAAATAATACAATATATGACACAACACGAGAGGGAAACTAATACATTACTATAATACGGGTACAATACAATAAAAAACTTACAATAAGACATTATATAAGACTATACAATGTACATTACTAGACAAACGTAACAAAAGGAGAGGAGTGCTCTGCCCCTGAGGTGCACTTTTATACACAGTGAGCTACACTCTAAATAATACAATATATGACACAGCACGAGAGGGAAACTAATACATTACTATAATACGGGTACAATACAATAAAAAACTTACAATAAGATATTATATAAGACTATACAATGTACATTACTAGACAAACGTAACAAAAGGAGAGGAGTGCTCTGCCCCTGAGGTGCACTTTTATACACAGTGAGCTACACTCTAAATAATACAATATATGACACAGCACGAGAGGGAAACTAATACATTACTATAATAAGGGTACAATACAATAAAAAACTAGACTATACAATGTACATTACTAGACTTGCACTGACAAACGTAACAAAAGGAGAGGAGTGCTCTGCCCCTGAGGTGCACTTTTATACACAGTGATCTACAGTTAGAGAGGTTCTTAAGCTAACACTCTAATACAATATATGACACAGCACGAGAGGGAAACAAATACATTACTATAACAATTGTTCTATTTGAGGATGTGTAATAGCTGGAGAAAGGGTAGACTACAAAGCAGTTATGTGATCAGTTACCTAAGTCAGGTGAAATGACACTTGCACCGGATCTCCATTTTAAGGGGAGGTTATCTAAAGGACCTTAAAGGGACATAAAACCCCACATTTTTCTTTCATGATTCAAATAGAACATACAATTTTAAACAACTTTCCAATTTACTTCTTTTATCAAAGTTTCTTTGTTTTCTTGTTATCCTTTGTTAAAAAGCAGTTCAGGAGTGCGCACTTGTCTGCAGCACTATATGGCAGCAGTTTTGCAACATTGTTATTCATTAACAAGAGCACTAAATGGCATCATTATTTCCTGTCATGTAAAGCTGCAGACGTGCACACTACCCATCTAGATATATATTTAACAAAGAATAACGTGAGAACAACTAAAATTTGATAATAGAAGTAAATTGGAAACTTTTTTAAAAATTGTATTCTCTATCTGAATCATAAAAGAAAAATTGTGGGTTGATGTCCTTTTTAAGTAGAGTAGAAATGCATGATAAAAAGACAATGCAATAGCACGTGCTCTGATTTTTAAATGAGCAGTAAAATTCTTCTGAAAGTTTTTCAAAAATGTATTTAAATTTGCCGGCCCACTGCATCATGTGACACCGAATCAGGGAATCCCAGACTCGTATAGGTAGGTATACACTGACCTGTTGCACACGCTCATTATTAGCTGGTGCCCCATATATGTTGTTTAAAATTGCATCTGAATAATAAAAGTTTAATTTTAAGTCCCTTTAAACATATGCATCACGTGAACACATAAATTAGCCATAGAGAAGTAGAGCACACTATGTTCCAAATGTGGTAGAGCAATGTCAGTGGAAAAGACCAGATCTACTTGTGGTTCCCGTGCAATAGGTTGGACATCTTAGGTTTAGATATTAGGGATAAAAAATAATAGGAGTTATATGTTAGTTTTTTTATGATACCAGAAGACGATTATTTGGACTAGACTAAAGGTACCTGAACTCTAAAGCTTGTTTGGTTGTACGCCATTTTGTATCACCTTGTAGATACAACCCAAGCCATGTAGTCTCTGTAGAGGACTCTTGATCTCGTTAATACTTAAATGGAATAACTCTGTACCTTATTTATTTATTTTTTTAACACTTATGTCTTCTGTCTTATTATTATATTGTACAAATTCTTTGAAAGGAATAAAAAGATGTTTACAAAAAAAATAAAAACAATAATAGGAGTTAAACTATAACCGTTCAAAAGGTGTAAGATTGAGACCAGAGCCCATCATGTTTTCACAGGCGATATAATTGCTGCAGAATTCTATATGATGTTTTTAGTCAGCACAGGTTTTTATTGGGTTGTCGAATCAATTTTGTATACTTTATTACTAGGTATTAAATACAGACCTTTTATGTATAGTTTATTATAATACATTTCAGTATGTATGATATTGTACCATATCAGTTGGGGTTTGTTTTTGTATGTTTAAGATTCATTAATATATTGGTAATACTGATCATGTTTGCAGTGGGTTTTTTCTTTCTATTCCCAACAATCTATATAGGTAATTTCATTTATTTGATATAAATATCCATGTTAGTAATACAGCTGACTGTAATTATATTATTTTTTGACAGGCTAAAGTATTCCTTCTTTTCTTTCAAGTGCCTTATGTTTTAAATGTCACAAAAGTTATGAATTTCTAATCTTTATAAAACATTTTAACCATTGCTTTTCCAAATTTCTGCTTTTAGTTTTACATCTATTATGCAGGAGAGTATAAGAGCCAGTCCCTTCATGGTAACTAAGCTGAGAGCTACGTTCTTAAAGGTAAATCCTCTCTTCTTCTACAACTTACTCAGCACAACTACCCACCATGCTGTTGTTTTATTTCTCCTATACCTACAGCTGTTTTCAGAGCTGTTCTTTTAGTTTAACCACAGAATCTGGTTGGTGACTCTTTATACTTATCAACAGCAACTTAAAGCATAAATATTGTTGCTCCCTCTTCCAGAAGCTGTGCATTCACAGATCCCAGCTTTTAAAGAGTTTGTGATTTATTTATTTATTTTATACACAAAGTTTGTTATAAAAAATCTATTTTCAAATGCCATTAGGAATGTAACTGCTGCCAAATCTAAACCTCCCCCCCTGTATTGTGCACGGCTGCACGCTAATCTGGAGCATACAATATAAATGTTAAAAAGTCAGCCATGTCCCTGATCTGTGAATGCTCAATGAGTCACAGAGTGTGAGAATACCTAACCTCCAAGATGGGAGTTCTCAGTATGAAAATGCGGAGCCTTATCAACCAGCATCTGTAAGGAGTTAATATAGTTCAGCTTTGCCAGCACAGTAGGTAGTAACTGGGAAATTGCAGTCATGCCCAGCAGTTTAGTGTCACTTAACCACATTGACAACCGATGTACCTTGTATGTTGCATGGTCGTTAATGGGTTTACTAGCTTAGCTTTGCCGACAGCGGTAGTACTGCATTCCTCACTTCCGAAGGCATGCAGATATATTGCAGTCTTGCCAACAAGACCTGTGCTATTTCCCAGGCCATATAAGTGGGTATGTGAACGACTGGTCGATGTACAGGGTACGTCTGTGGTCATTATGGGCTTAAAGGAATACGGTTTGAAAATATTGTTTAGAATGCATATCAAAGGGCAGCTTTGACAATTTTGTTTTGCCTGAAAAACATTTAAAATATGTTTAAACTACTACGAGATCAGTTGTGCATATCCTGCTAATGAGAACAGCTCCACTGGTGAAATCATCTCTGCATATCTGACGGGACAAAACATTTTTTTCATGAAACATTGTTTCACAAGTATTGCATTTATTAATATTGTGTATTTAGCAGCAATTAAAGAAACATCACTGCAAAATTTGAAACACCTGAGTGCATTTCAGCTTTGAGAGTTCAGTATGAGCTTTTATACTGCGCCAGGAGCACATCATACTGAACCAGGGAGATTTTTACACAAAGCCTTTTTTCTAATACATGTGCATAGCAAAAATGCTTCTATTTAAAACTGAAGTGTGTTGTATATTTATATTTTGTCTATTATGTCTCACTACATTATATTTGTTGTTGTGTTCCAGAATAACAGGGGTTAACAAATCTCATTACCTTATAGTATTTTTCTTCTGGTCCCTTACCTTTTTCAATTATCCTTTGTATCTATTTATAAAAACCCTCAACTTTAGAAAAAGTGTATTTAAGATATCTTTTGTTATATCCTTTGTTGTTTAAGCTGGCATCTGCCCTTGACTTGCCCTTGCTACGTATCAATCAAGCAAACAGCCCTGACTTACTCAGTGTATCGCAGTATTACTCAGGAGAGTTGGTTTCTTATGTCAGGAAGGTAAGTATCCTCATTTGCTGTTTTGTTTTTTACTTAGTTTATTTGTATTTAAAGTGATAGTAAAGTATACAAATAATTAATGCTGAATTTGATTAAAAATTAAAAAATAATGGTACTTTCATTCATCAATTAATATTAAATGTAGCTTATTAAGATTGAGTACCTTTTTAAAAATGTTTAAATCTTGCTGCCGTTCCTCTGCCCGTTTTTTTTTTTTTTGTCTGGCATTTTTTTTTTTGTCACATTTTCAATCAACGAAAAACTGGGCCAGCTGGCATCCTTTGAAGACAGACACACGCCCCTTCAGTGGAGAGCGCATGCGCTAAAGAGTTTTGACGTTGCTGTATTGTAATTTGCATACAGTGACGCACATGCACTAGATTCCCCATAGAATGACTGTCCATAGAATGACGTAGTGAGCGGGTGGGACGGGTCTCTTTGTGAATAATTGAAGCAAGCCGAAAAAACATATGGGGGCGGAGTAAAGAACGTTAACGCAGTGTGAGTAAAATATGTTTTAAAAAGACAGACGATTGATTTTTATACAAAAAAACTAGCGATTCACATTGTGTTACCTTTAGGAATAAAATTCTGTTATTAGTTTTAGGACAGTTTACCATCACTTTAATTCTCCTAGTTGGCAATTACTACATTTAAAAATATTTGAGGGTCAAAATGTAACTTTTATGGTTCAGACAAAAAACATTTTAATTTACTTATATTTGGGAGCTAGTTGGTAATTGAAGGCTACGGACATGGTTTCTTGTATGTGCATTGCTGCTCTGGAGCTGACTTTAAATATACGTTTTACAACTTTGCAGGGGTTAAACACATGATTATATTCAAGCAACGGTACAATAACACAGAGCATTTTTTTTGCACTTCATGGGCGCGATCCGATATAGATCGTAGTTTGCGACGCAAGCGAGGGAACCCGCGTCGCCCGCAGTTTCAGCTCGCAACTCGAGCTATCCCATATACGGCGCCGTCAGATGCTAACGTGCCGTAAGTCAGATAAACCAGCGATGTCCAGAAATCTGCGCAAGTACAAATTTCTGGCGTCGCCAGTGACTTGCGGCACGTTAGAAACTGCCGGCGCCTACAAAACCTGACTAAAGTCTAAATCCCCCGCACTGTCTAACACGCCTCCCTAACATAGCCCGACACGTCTAACACGCCTCCCTAACATAGCCCGACACGTCTAACACGCCTCCCTAACATAGCCCGACACGTCTAACCCTCTATCCGCTATCCCCCCTCACTATCCTAACAATAACAATGTATTAACCCCTAAACCGCCGCTACCTAATAAAGTTATTAACCCCTAAACCGCCGCCAGCTATATTAAATCTATAACCCCCTAAAGTGAGCCCCTAACACCGCCGCCATCTACCTTACCTACCCCCTAAAGTGAGCCCCTACCCCGCCGCTATCTATTTTAAAATTATTAACCCCTAATCTAATCCCCCTACCCCGCCGCCATCTATATTAAATTATTCAACCCCTAAACTACTAAACTATCCCTACCACTAAACCTAAGTCTAACCCTACAAATAGCCCTGAAAAGGGCTTTTTGCGTGGCATTGCCCCAAAGTAACAGCTCTTTTGCCAGCCCTTAAAAGGGCTTTTTGCGGGGCATGCCCCAAAGTAACAGCTCTTTTGCCAGCCCTTAAAAGGGCTTTTGGCGGGGCTTTGTCACAAAGTAAACTGCTCTTTTGCCTACAATCTACATCCCCCTACACCGCGGCCACCTATAATAAATGTATTAACCCCTAATCTAATCCCCCTACACCGCCGCCAGCTATATTAACTATATTAACCCTAATTATATTAGGGTTAATATAGTTAATATCGTTATTATATTATATATATATTAAGTATAATAACCCTATCTAACTCTAACATCCTAACTAAACTCTTATTAAAATAAATCTAATATTATTATTATTAATTAAAATATTCCTTTCTCCTGTTAAGTGTAGTCAGTCCACGGGTCATCATTACTTCTGGGATATTAACTCCTCCCCAACAGGAAGTGCAAGAGGATCACCCAAGCAGAGCTGCTATATAGCTCCTCCCCTCTACGTCACACCCAGTCATTCTCTTGCACCCAACTAATAGATAGGATGTGTGAGAGGACTGTGGTGATTATACTTAGTTTTTATATCTTCAATCAAAAGTTTGTTATTTTAAACAGCACCGGAGTGTGTTGTTCCTTCTCAGGTAGAATTTGAAGAAGAATCTACCTGAGTTTTTGTATGATCTTAGTCGGCGTAGCTAAGATTCATTTTGCTGTTCTCGGCCATTCTGAGGAGTGAGGTAAACTTCAGATCAGGGGACAGCGAGCAGGTTCACCTGCAAAGAGGTATGTTGCAGTATATTATTTTCTGAGGAATGGAATTGACTAAGAAAATACTGCCAATACCGATATAATGTAAGTTCAGCCTTAAATGCAGTAGTAGCAACTGGTATCAGGCTGTTATGTATATATATGTTTACACTTCAGTATTCTGGGGAATGGCACTTCACTGGGACAATACTGTATGCATATAACTTTTAGCCTATCTTGCAGTGGGAAAGACTAGCAGCAGGCTTTTTAATAACATTTCATATTATTAGATTTTAAATGTTTGCTGGTATGTTAAATCATTTAATTATCTGAGGTACTTGGTGAAAAATTGTTTTGGGCACTGTTTTTCCACTTGGCTGTCGTTTATTTTAAATTTAAGACAGTTTCACTGAACTTCCCTCACTGTTGTGTGTGAGGGGGAGGGGCCTATTTTGGCGCTTTTGCTACGCATCAGAAATTCAGTCACAAGTCTGTTTTCTCTCCCTGCATGATCCGGATCGTCTCTACAGAGCTCAAGGGTCTTCAAAACTTATTTTGAGGGAGGTAATCACTCCCAGCAGACCTGTGAGATTGTGCTTTGACTGTGATAAAAAACGTTTATATTTTGTACATTTTTTTCTGCTATTAAGGGTTAGTTATCCATTGCTAATGGGGGCAATCCTTTGCTAAATGTATGCCTTTACCGGGAAAAATTTGGTTTTTATAACTTCTCCGGTTCATTGTTATTCAACTGTCATAGTTCTTTTCTGTGCTTCTTAAAGGCACAGTACGTTTTGCATATTACTTGTAAATTGAGTTGAAAAGTATTTCCAAGCTTGCTAGTCTAATTGCTAGTTTGTTAAACATGTCTGACTCAGAGGAATATCTCTGTGCTATATGTGCAGAAGCCAAGGTGGAGCCCAATAGAAATTTATGTACTAATTGCATTGATGCTACTTTAAATAAAAGTCAATCTGTACAAGTTGAACATCATTCACCAAACAACGAGGGGGAAGTTATGCCGACTAACTTGCCTCACGTGTCAGTACCTGCATCTCCCGCTCGGGAGGTGCGTGATATTGTAACGCAGAGTACTTCAGGGCGGCCATTACAAATCACCCTACAGGACATGGCTAATGTTATGACTGAAGTTTTGTCTAAATTACCAGAACTTAGAGGTAAGCGAGATCACTCTGGGGTGAGAACAGAGTGCGCTGATAATAATAGGGCCATGTCAGATACTGCGTCACAATTTGCAGAACATGAGGACGGAGAGCTTCAATCTGCAGGTGACGGATCTGATCCAAATAGAGTGGATTCAGACATTTCAAATTTTAAGTTTAAACTAGAAAACCTCCGTGTACTGCTAGGGGAGGTATTAGCGGCTCTGAATGATTGTAACACCGTTGCAATCCCAGAGAAATTATGTAGGCTGGATAGATACTATGCGGTACCAGCGAGTACTGACGTATTTCCTATACCTAAGAGGCTTACAGAGATAATTACTAAGGAGTGGGATAGGCCCGGTGTACCCTTTTCCCCCCCTCGTGTATTTAGGAAAATGTTTCCAATAGACGCCACCACACGGGACTTATGGCAGACGGTCCCTAAGGTGGAGGGAGCAGTTTCTACTCTGGCTAAGCGTACCACTATCCCGGTGGAGGATAGCTGTGCCTTTTCAGATCCAATGGATAAAAAGTTAGAGGGTTACCTTAAGAAAATGTTTGTTCAACAAGGTTTTATATTGCAACCCCTTGCATGTATTGCGTCTGTCACGGCTGCGGCCGCATTTTGGTCCGAGTCTCTGGAAGAGACTCTTGACTCAGCAACTATAGATGAGATTTCAAACAAGCTTAAAACCCTTAAGCTAGCTAATTCATTTATTTCAGATGCCGTAGTACATTTAACTAAACTTACGGCTAAGAATTCCGGATTCGCCATTCAAGCACGTAGAGCACTGTGGCTAAAATCCTGGTCAGCTGATGTTACTTCTAAATCTAAATTACTTAACATACCTTTCAAGGGGCAGACCTTATTCGGGCCCGGTTTGAAAGAAATTATCGCTGACATTACAGGAGGTAAAGGCCATGCCCTGCCTCAAGACAGAGCCAAACCTAGGGCTAGACAGTCTAATTTCCGTGCCTTTCGTAACTTCAAGGCAGGAGCAGCATCAACTTCCTCTGCACCAAAACAGGAAGGAGCTGTTGCTCGCTACAGACAAGGCTGGAAACCTAACCAGTCCTGGAACAAGGGCAAGCAGGCCAGAAAACCTGCTGCTGCCCCTAAGACAGCATGAATTGAGGGCCCCCGATCCGGGAACGGATCTAGTGGGGGGCAGACTTTCTCTCTTCGCCCAGGCTTGGGCAAGAGATGTCCAGGATCCCTGGGCGTTAGAGATCATATCTCAGGGATATCTTCTGGACTTCAAAACCTCTCCCCCAAAAGGGAGATTTCATCTTTCAAGGTTGTCAACAAACCAAATAAAGAAAGAGGCGTTTCTACGCTGTGTACAAGATCTTTTACTAATGGGAGTGATCCACCCGGTTCCGCGGTCGGAGCACGGACAGGGGTTTTGCTCAAATCTGTTTGTGGTTCCCAAGAAAGAAGGAACCTTCAGACCAATCTTGGATTTAAAGATCCTAAACAAATTCCTAAGAGTTCCATCGTTCAAAATGGAAACTATTCGGACAATCTTACCCATGATCCAAAAGGGTCAGTACATGACCACAGTGGATTTAAAGGATGCTTACCTTCACATACCGATTCACAAAGATCATTACCGGTATCTAAGGTTTGCCTTCCTAGACAGGCATTACCAGTTTGTAGCTCTTCCATTCGGATTGGCTACGGCTCCAAGAATCTTCACAAAGGTTCTGGGCTCTCTTCTGGCGGTACTAAGACCGCGAGGAATTTCGGTGGCTCCGTACCTAGACGACATTCTGATACAAGCGTCAAGCTTTCAAACTGCCAAGTCTCATACAGAGTTAGTACTGGCATTTCTAAGGTCGCATGGGTGGAAGGTGAACGAAGAGAAGAGTTCTCTCTTTCCACTCACAAGAGTTCCCTTCTTGGGGACTCTTATAGATTCTGTAGAAATGAAGATTTACCTGACAGAAGACAGGTTAACAAAGCTTCAAAATGCTTGCCGTGTCCTTCATTCCATTCAACACCCGTCAGTGGCTCAATGCATGGAGGTAATCGGCTTAATGGTAGCGGCAATGGACATAGTACCCTTTGCACGCCTACATCTCAGACCGCTGCAATTGTGCATGCTAAGTCAGTGGAATGGGGATTACTCAGATTTGTCCCCTACTCTGAATCTGGATCAAGAGACCATAAATTCTCTGCTATGGTGGCTTTCTCGGCCACATCTGTCCAGGGGGATGCCCTTCAGCAGGCCAGATTGGACAATTGTAACAAAAGACGCCAGCCTACTAGGTTGGGGCGCTGTCTGGAATTCCCTGAAGGCTCAGGGATCATGGACTCAGGAGGAGAGTCTCCTTCCAATAAACATTCTGGAATTGAGAGCAGTTCTCAATGCCCTTCTGGCTTGGCCTCAGTTAACAACTCGGAGGTTCATCAGGTTTCAGTCGGACAACATCACGACTGTAGCTTACATCAACCATCAAGGAGGGACAAGAAGCTCCCTAGCGATGATGGAAGTATCAAAGATAATTCGCTGGGCAGAGTCTCACTCTTGCCACCTGTCAGCGATCCACATTCCGGGAGTGGAGAACTGGGAGGCGGATTTCCTAAGTCGTCAGACTTTTCATCCGGGGGAGTGGGAACTTCATCCGGAGGTCTTTGCAAACCAGAGATAGATCTCATGGCGTCTCGCCAGAACGCCAAGCTTCCTTGTTACGGGTCCAGGTCCAGAGACCCGGGAGCGGTCCTGGTAGATGCTTTGACAGCACCTTGGACCTTCGGGATGGCTTATGTGTTTCCACCCTTCCCGATGCTTCCTCGATTGATTGCCAGGATCAAACAGGAGAGAGCATCAGTGATTCTAATAGCGCCTGCGTGGCCACGCAGGACCTGGTATGCAGATCTAGTGGACATGTCATCCTGTCCACCTTGGTCTCTGCCTCTGAGACAGGACCTTCTGATTCAGGGTCCTTTCAAACATCAAAATCTAACTTCTCTGAAGCTGACTGCTTGGAAATTGAACGCTTGATTTTATCAAAGCGTGGATTTTCGGAGTCAGTAATTGATACCTTAATACAGGCTAGGAAACCTGTTACCAGAAAGATTTACCATAAAATATGGCGTAAATACTTACATTGGTGCGAATCCAAGAGTTACTCATGGAGTAAGGTTAGGATTCCTAGGATATTGTCTTTTCTACAAGAAGGTTTAGAAAAGGGTTTATCTGCTAGTTCCTTAAAGGGACAGATCTCAGCTCTGTCCATTCTTTTACACAAACGTCTGTCAGAAGTTCCAGACGTTCAGGCTTTTTGTCAGGCTTTGGCCAGGATTAAGCCTGTGTTTAAAACTGTTGCTCCACCATGGAGCTTAAATTTAGTTCTTAACGTTTTACAGGGTGTTCCGTTTGAACCCCTTCATTCCATTGATATCAAATTGTTATCTTGGAAAGTTCTGTTTTTAATGGCTATTTCCTCGGCTCGAAGAGTCTCTGAGTTATCGGCCTTACATTGTGATTCTCCTTATCTGATTTTTCATTCAGACAAGGTAGTTCTGCGTACTAAACCTGGGTTCTTACCTAAGGTAGTCACTAATATGAATATCAATCAAGAGATTGTTGTTCCATCATTGTGTCCTAATCCTTCTTCAAAGAAGGAACGACTTCTACACAATCTGGATGTAGTCCGTGCCCTGAAATTTTATTTACAGGCAACTAAAGATTTTCGCCAAACTTCTTCCCTGTTTGTCGTTTATTCTGGACAGAGGAGAGGTCAAAAAGCTTCTGCTACCTCTCTCTCCTTTTGGCTTCGTAGCATAATACGTTTAGCCTATGAGACTGCTGGACAGCAGCCTCCTGAAAGAATTACAGCTCATTCTACTAGAGCTGTGGCTTCCACTTGGGCCTTTAAGAATGAGGCCTCTGTTGAACAGATTTGCAAGGCTGCAACTTGGTCTTCTCTTCATACTTTTTCCAAATTTTACAAATTTGACACTTTTGCTTCTTCGGAGGCTGTTTTTGGGAGAAAGGTTCTTCAGGCAGTGGTTCCTTCCGTATAAAGATCCTGCCTGTCCCTCCCGTCATCCGTGTACTTTAGCTTTGGTATTGGTATCCCAGAAGTAATGATGACCCGTGGACTGACTACACTTAACAGGAGAAAACATAATTTATGCTTACCTGATAAATTCCTTTCTCCTGTAGTGTAGTCAGTCCACGGCCCGCCCTGTTTTTTATGGCAGGTCTAAATTTTTAAATTATACTCCAGTCACCACTGCACCCTATAGTTTCTCCTTTCTCGTTTGGTTCTCGGTCGAATGACTGGGTGTGACGTAGAGGGGAGGAGCTATATAGCAGCTCTGCTTGGGTGATCCTCTTGCACTTCCTGTTGGGGAGGAGTTAATATCCCAGAAGTAATGATGACCCGTGGACTGACTACACTACAGGAGAAAGGAATTTATCAGGTAAGCATAAATTATGTTATTTAAATCTAAATACTTACCTATAAAATAAACCCTAAGATAGCTACAATATAATTAATAATTACATTATAGCTATGTTAGGGTTTATATTTATTTTACAGGTAAATTGTTAATTATTTTAAATAGGTATAATAGCTATTAAATAGTTATTACCTATTTAATAGCTACCTAGTTAAAATAATTACCCAATTACCTGTAAAATAAATCCTAACCTAAGTTACAAATACACCTACACTATCAATAAATTAAATAAACTACAAATATCTATCTAAAAATACAATTAAATTAAATAAACTAAACTAAATTACAAAAAAAAAAAACACTAAATTACAAAAAATAAAAAAAAGATTACAAGATTTTTAAGCTAATTACACCTATTCTAAGCCCCCTAATAAAATAATAAAGCCCCCCAAAATAAAAAAATTCCCTACCCTATTCTAAATTAAAAAAAGTTCAAAGCTCTTTTACCTTACCAGCCCTTAAAAGGGCCTTTTGTGGGGGCATGCCCCAAAGAAAACTGCTCTTTTGCCTGCAAAAAAAAACACAATACCACCCCCCAACATTACAACCCACCACCCACATACCCCTAATCTAACCCAAACCCCCCTTAAATAAACCTAACACTACCCCCCCCTGAAGATCTCCCTACCTTGTCTTCACCCACCCGGGCAGAACTCCTCCTCCGATCCAGGCGATGTGTTCCAGCAAGCGGCAGTGAAGTCTTCTTCCATCCGGGCGATGTCTTGAAGCAAGCGGCAGAGAGTCTTCTTCCATCGGCGATGTCTTCAAGCAAATCGGCATCTTCAATCTTCTTAGTTCGCTCCTCCGCCGCGGAGCATCCTTCCGGCACAATCAGCCAATCGGATTGAACTTGAATCTGATTGGCTGATTCAATCAGCCAATCAGATTTTTCTACCTTAATTCCGATTGGCTGATAGAATCCTATCAGCCAATCGGAAATTCGGCGGACGCCATCTTGGATGACGTCATTTAAAGGAACCTGATTCGTCGGGAAGTCGTCGTGCCGGAAGGATGCTCCGCGGCGGAGGAGCGAACTAAGAAGATTGAAGATGCCGATTTGCTTGAAGACATCGCCGATGGAAGAAGACTCTCTGTCGCTTGCTTCAAGACATCGCCCGGGTGGGTGAAGACAAGGTAGGGAGATCTTCAGGGGGGGTAGTGTTAGGTTTATTTAAGGGGGGTTTGGGTTAGATTAGGGGTATGTGGGTGGTGGGTTGTAATGTTGGGGGGTGGTATTGTGTTTTTTTTTGCAGGCAAAAGAGCAGTTTTCTTTGGGGCATGCCCCCACAAAAGGCCCTTTTAAGGGCTGGTAAGGTAAAAGAGCTTTGAACTTTTTTTAATTTAGAATAGGGTAGGGAATTTTTTTATTTTGGGGGGCTTTATTATTTTATTAGGGGGCTTAGAATAGGTGTAATTAGCTTAAAAATCTTGTAATCTTTTTTTTATTTTTTGTAATTTAGTGTTTGTTTGTTTTTGTAATTTAGTTTAGTTTATTTAATTGTATTTTTAGATAGATATTTGTAGTTTATTTAATTTATTGATAGTGTAGGTGTATTTGTAACTTAGGTTAGGATTTATTTTACAGGTAATTGGGTAATTATTTTAACTAGGTAGCTATTAAATAGGTAATAACTATTTAATAGCTATTATACCTAGTTAAAATAATTAACAATTTACCTGTAAAATAAATATAAACCCTAACATAGCTATAATGTAATTATTAATTACATTGTAGCTATCTTAGGGTTTATTTTATAGGTAAGTATTTAGATTTAAATAGGAATATTTTAGTTTATAATATGAATTAGATTTATTTAATAAGAATTTAGTTAGGGGTGTTAGGGTTAGATAGAGTTAATATAGTTTATATAAATACTATAGTAACTATATTAACCCTAATATAATTAGGGTTAATATAGTTAATATATATAATGTAATAACTATATTAACTATAATATACTTAGGGTTAATATAGATAATATAGCTGGCGGCGGGGTAGGTAGATTAAATTAGGGGTTAATAATTTTTATATAGATGGTGGCGGTTTTAGGGGCTCACAGTAGGGGGTTAGTTTATGTAGATGGCGACGGTTTAGGGGTTAAATACTTTATTATGGATTGCGGCGGGGGATCGCGGTTGACAGGGAGATAGACATTGCGCATGCGTTAGGTGTTAGGTTTATTTTAGCAGATTGCGGTTGACAGGGAGATAGACATTGCGCATGCGTTAGGTGTTAGGTTTATTTTAGCAGATTGCGGTTGACAGGGAGATAGACATTGCGCATGCGTTAGGTGTTAGGTTTATTTTAGCAGATTGCGGTTGACAGGGAGATAGACATTGCGCATGCGTTAGGTGTTAGGTTTATTTTAGCAGATTGCGGTTGACAGGGAGATAGACATTGCGCATGCGTTAGGTGTTAGGTTTATTTTAGCAGCCAGTTTAGGGAGTTACGGGGCTCCAATAGTCAGCGTAAGGCTTCTTACGGCTGCTTTTTGTGGCAAGGTGAAAATGGAGTAAGATTTCTCCATTTTCGCCACGTAAGTCCTTACGCTGTATATTGGATACCAAACTGCGCGGGTTTGGTATACCTGCCTATGGCCCAAAAAACTACGGGCGACGGCAGAAATATACGCACGTAACTTCTAGGTTACGCCGTATATAGGATACCAAACCCGCGCAAATATTGGCGTCGCCGACTTTTGCGGGCGACGATTTTTATCGGATCGACCCCCAGGTCTCTTTAGGTACCTCTTTGTATGCATAAACTGTTAGTGTCCCCCCATCAGACATGCTAAAATGAGACCTTCTCATATGTCTGATGCAGCCCATGATTTACTGCACTGCAAGTATAAAATAAAAACACTACATCTGAAGAGGGGGGTGCAGACCAATGTGAGTTATGGAATAGTATTCCTAATTTTGTAAATTGCTAAAAATAATTTGCAATGCATTTTATTACACACTGGAAGTGCTGCATCCATTAACTAATAATGTTCTATTTGAATCCTTTGGCATTTGTATTTTTTCTTCAGGTTCTGCAGATTATCCCAGAGAGCATGTTTACTTCCTTAGCTAAGATTATCAAGCTGCAGACACACAACATTATGGAAGTACCAACTCGCCTGGACAAAGATAAACTTAGGGATTATGCGCAACTGGTAGCTAGATATGAGGTAATAGCCACATATATATTTCCAATAAGTAGGAGCAGTTGTTTTAATATTTTGCATATTTAGATTTTTTCTTCTTCATGTAAACACACTATATATGGTATATGCACATAAAATAAATAAAGTTTTAATTTAGTAATTCTACTGAAACTAATTTCTGCCACCTTAGTCAGTAAGCACTGGTCAGTGACAGGACTCAGCTAGCACTTGGCAGGCTTGTTGTCTGCGACAAGACACAGGCAGACTCCTTGGCTGTGACAGGATGCAGGCAGGCTCCATGGCTATGGCAGGATACAGGCAGGCTCCGTGGCTATGGCAGGATACATGCAGGACCCGTGGCTGTGGCAGGATACATGCAGGACCCATGGCTGTGGCCGGATACAGGCAGGCTCCATGGCTGTGGCCGGATACAGGCAGGCTCCATGGCTGTGGCCGGATACAGGCAGGCTCCATGGCTGTGGCCGGATACAGGCAGGCTCTGGGGCTGTGGCCGGATACAGGCAGGCTCTGGGGCTGTGACCGGATACCGGCAGGCTCTGGGGCTGTGGCCGGATACAGGCAGGCTCTGGGGCTGTGACCGGATACAGGCAGGCTCTGGGGCTGTGACCGGATACAGGCAGGCTCTGTGGCTGTGGCCCGATACAGGCTGGCTCCGTGGCTGTGGAAGATACTGGCAGGCTCTGTGGCAGGATACAATCAGGCTCTGTGGCCGTGGCTGGATACAGGCAGGCTCTGTGGCTGGATACAGGCAGGCGCCGAGGCTGGATACAGGCAGGCGCCGAGGCTGGATACAGGCAGGCGCCGAGGCTGGATACAGGCAGGCGCCGAGGCTGGATACAGGCAGGCGCCGAGGCTGGATACAGGCAGGCGCCGAGGCTGGATACAGGCAGGCGCCGAGGCTGGATACAGGCAGGCGCCGCGGCTGGATACAGGCTGCGGCTGGATACAGGCAGGCGCCGTGGCAGGATACAGGGGGGGGGGGGGGGAGCTAGTAGATCAGTCAGCTGGTTCAGGGTAAGGAATCCAAAGTTCAGCAGTCTTAAATAGTCCCAGTTTCATTAGCTGCAGGTATGGGGAGCCAGAGGGCCAGTCAGTTCAAGCAGTTTAAAAATATCAAACTTAGCCAATGCTCTCCAGTGGTGCAGGGGAAAGCCACAGGCCCAATAACACATAGACACAGGTTCAATTCCAGGCACGGGCATGATATAAAGTGTGATGGAAATGGGATAATTGTTTGGTGGTGTTTTTCAGGGTTTGGGCTTAGTTCCAGTAAAGGGCCATCTTAATGCTACAGGATACAAAAGGCATTTTAGACAATTGAGTGCTTCCAACTTGGCAACAGTTTGAGGAAGGTCCTTTCCTTTTCCAGCATGCCTGTGCCCCCAAAGCAAGACATGGTTTGACAAGATTGGTATGAAAGAACTCTAGTGGCCTGCACAAAGCCCTGACCTCAACACCATTGAAAAACTTTGGAATGTATTGGAATGCTGATTGTCAGCCAGACCTTCTCATCCAACATCAGTGCCTGACCTTAACAAATGCTCTTTTGGCTAAATGGGCACAAATTTCCACATATACATTCAAAAAACTTGTGGCAAGCTCTCCAAGAAGAGTTGTGGCTATTATTGCTGCAAGGCAAGGTTGAGACACACAACTACATATTATTGCCCCCGGTTTTGGAATAGGATTTTAACAACCTCGTATAGGTGGGAGTGTCAGATGCCCACATACGTTTGTCCATATAGTGTACTTACATTTTCAAAAAGTCAGAAGGGTCACTGTTTGAAAGTGCTAAACATTACTTCTGCACTACTACCTCTTTCCCTGCCCCTGGGGCCAATCCAGAGTCCATGCAGCAGCACACATTTCTAAGGAAGTAGAAAATGTTTAGGTAGCAAGCTTGACTTGGCAATATAAAGAATTTTATTCCAACATAAGTACTAGAACTTTTTTGAAATTTCTGGTTGGGTTTTAACTACTTAATTAAAATGGGACTACATGAAAAATGAGCACACTAGTTGTTTTGTTTTCGTTTTTATTTGAATAAACCTTTTTATTGTTATCTTATCAAATGTAGACTTATGTTATTACTACCAGGTAGTAAAGTTTCAAAAACAATAGAATCTAGGTTTAAACAACTGTTTAAAAGGCAGCTATTTAAATATCTCATAGTGTACTTCACAGTCCTCTTAAATAGATTTGAGGGTGTCATCATATATGCTAATAAAGACTGCTGCCTGCCTGTTTTCACATTATAAAATATCTTCTGCCTACAACCATCAGTATTGATAGTAATCCACTTGAGAAAAATGAGATATATTGCTCTGTTTGACTTCTCAAACAGAGCAATATATCTCATTTTTCTCACATGAAATAGTCTGCAATTGCACTTATCACATTATTCCTTTTTTTGTCCCATTTAACCCTTAATAGAGATTAATTTTAATAGCACTTACTACAGTAATATTTTTTCCCCTTTTTAACCCTTAATATATATTAATAAATGAATAGTTTGTTTACACTGTATATTTTGCACATTAATATTATGATATATGTATGTATTGCTTGAAGGGATACTAAACCCAAATTTCTTTCTATCATGAAAGAAAAAAAATTGGGTTTCGTATCCCTTTCAAGCAAGGGTTGATACAACTTTAATAGCCGTGGCTACCTGGTTCTCTGTATTTGTCAAGCACTGGTACAAATTATGTCTTTTGTAGGAACAATAAACTGTAAAAATCATTGTTTCAGGTGGCCAAGCTGACGCACGCCATTTCAATTTTTACTGAAGGAATTTTGATGATGAAGACCACACTAGTTGGCATAATCAAGGTAAGCTTCTTTTATCAAGCACACTATGCACAAATCCTTTAACATAACTAGCAATAATGGTAAAATAGCAGCTTCCAGGGGTGCAGCTCTTGGGACAGCTGTATATAGTCCTCCTATGATCCAGATCAACTCCTAATACACCTTTCTACGGTTGTATGTTTTATTTGGTCATGGTTCAGACAGAGCATACAATTTTAAGTAGTTCTCCTTTGTTTAATCTCTTCACTACCAGGAATTTCAGAGAAGAACTTGCCCAAAATACCGGAGACTTTTTAGCATTTTTGCTATCACTCCTTTTAAACAGAAACAGAGCCTTAGTTTTTTTATGTTATTTACCTGTCAAAACTGTATATATTTTTTTAAAGTAGTCAACCCAAGGTATTGATCTAGGCCCATATTAGTATATTTAATGCCACAATTTCACAGCCAAACGCTATCATATAAAGAAAATTGTTAAAACTTTTTCAAAAACTTTGGGTTTCTCACTGAAATTATTTACATACCACTTCTGCAATCATGGCACAAATGGTTGTAAAAGCTTCTCTGGGATCTCCTTTGTTAAGAAATAGCAGACTTACATGGCATTGTTGTTTTTATTTTGTAATTAGAATGGCGCGAATTGCAGCTGCGCACCACACTAATGATGGATGATATAAACTTCAAGTTCAGGACACAGGTAGAGCCTATGCTAGAGCAAAGAGGGAGCGATCACAGCAGATTTAAATACAAGAGACAATTAAAAAACACCTGCTGTCCCAACAGAGCCTTAAACAGAGAAACAAGCACTGAATGCATGAATAATTAAAGTGATGATAGCATTAGAGAAATTCCTGTACCCAAGACCCAGAAGTCTCGAAATTTAAATCCAAGCAGTACCTAAATTTCTGCAGAAATGGCTCCATTTTACAAGCTGTGGGTTCAGCTTTGTAGTGCCTTTGTATTGCTGTCCACTAGCCGTGATGCCAGGCAAACAGATTCAGAGTTGTCCTCCCTTGTCCACCCAGTGCTTTTCAAATGGAGCCTAGTATCTTTTGCATTCTGTTATCTTTGTCTAAAAGATACTGTGCTCCATTTGAGAAGCACTGGGTGGACAAGGGAGGACATCTCCGAACCTGTCTTATCAGATTGATGATGATGTTTTGCTCTATAAAAAAATTCTTATACTTTGATATCTGCACCGATTTTGAGTTTTGTGATTTGTGCAGTATGCATCTTTACAAAGCCACACCAAAACAAGATGGCTGTCTCTGCTTCCTGCTCTTCAGAGGGTGCTAGGTATGTTTGCTTGATGGAAATCATACTTTCTATTGACAAAATGCCCACGCATTCTTTTCTAGCGCAAATTCATTATTCTTGATTTGTATAATGGAGCTATAAGACAGTTGTTATCAGAAGAATTAGTATTGGTTGAAGTTTCCAGTTTAAAAAGTCTCATCAACTGGAAAACAAACTGGTTTTTGTATTGATATTAGAAAGGCCCTCTAAGCAGTAGAAAAACTGTTGGAGATTAAACCTTTACAACCACCAAATATTCATTCTTTGCCTTGAATATACAGTATGGGGGGATAAATCACTATAAAGAAGCTAATAAAAAAAGAAGTCTCATGGATCCATTTTAGAAACAAAGTGCACGAGGGGAGTTATGGGGCAGCACCTCTTCATTTCTTTTCTATGCATCTGTGATAGGTTTAAATGAAATGATGTTGTTTGAAGATTTTGTTTTTCCATTTAAGAAAAGTCATGTGTTGGAACATTGAGGGCTGAGTACTAGAAAGATTTCCCTTTCACAACACTGGATATCAATATTCCAACAATGTGATGATTTACATCAGTGTTGACATCATCCTCAAATCTTGTTTGCCTTGTTGGTTCCAGAGGAACATATCTTCAGTTTGATGAACATGTGATGAACAATTGTAAACGAACTTGCTTTGTTTTTCTTTATCCTTTGTTGACAAACATACATTGGTAGACTCAGGTGCAGTGATGCACTACTGAGAGCTAGCTGGTGATTGGTGGCTGCACATATGTGCTTTGTCATTGGCTCACTAAATATGTTCAACTAGGCATGTTTAATCCCTGCTCTTCACATATGCATTATAGAAAATGTTGGTGTAGAGATGTGCAGCTGCGAAAAATTTGGGTCATCCAAATCTTTTGTGACGAATATTCAGGGAAATTTGTTTCCTTGAATACTCGGCTGCTGTATTAGTTTACTTTAAACTAAATCGATTATTAACATTTACATTGTTTTTTTCGTTAAACAAATGTAAATGTTTAAAAGCTATAGGTAAAAAAGTTCACCTGTAGCTTAATATTTACCTTTCTTTCATGTAATTAGCAAGAGTCCATGAGCTAGTGACGTATGGGATATACATTCCTACCAGGAGGGGCAAAGTTTCCCAAACCTTAAAATGCCTATAAATACACCCCTCACCACACCCACAAATCAGTTTTACAAACTTTGCCTCCTATGGAGGTGGTGAAGTAAGTTTGTGCTAGATTCTACGTTGATATGCGCTCCGCAGCAGGTTGGAGCCCGGTTTTCCTCTCAGCGTGCAGTGAATGTCAGAGGGATGTGAGGAGAGTATTGCCTATTTGAATGCAATGATCTCCTTCTACGGGGTCTATTTCATAGGTTCTCTGTTATCGGTCGTAGAGATTCATCTCTTACCTCCCTTTTCAGATCGACGATATACTCTTATATATATATATATATATATATATATATATATATATATATATATATATATATATACCATTACCTCTGCTGATTTTCGTTTCAGTACTGGTTTGGCTTTCTACAACATGTAGATGAGTGTCCTGGGGTAAGTAAATCTTATTTTCTGTAACACTCTAAGCTATGGTTGGGCACTTTTTTATAAAGTTCTAAATATATGTATTCAAACATTTATTTGCCTTGACTCAGGATGTTCAACATTCCTTATTTTCAGACAGTCAGTTTCATATTTGGGATAATGTATTTGAATCAATCATTTTTTCTTACCTTAAAAAATTTGACTTTTTCCCTGTGGGCTGTTAGGCTCGCGGGGGCTGAAAATGCTTCATTTTATTGCGTCATTCTTGGCGCGGACTTTTTTGGCGCAAAATTTTTTTTCTGTTTCCGGCGTCATACGTGTCGCCGGAAGTTGCGTCATTTTTGACGTTCTTTTGCGTCAAAAGTGTCGGCGTTCCGGATGTGGCGTCATTTTTGGCGCCAAAAGCATTTAGGCCCAAATAATGTGGGCGTCTTATTTGGCGCTAAAAAAATATGGGCGTCACTTTTGTCTCCACATTATTTAAGTCTCATTATTTATTGCTTCTGGTTGCTAGAAGCTTGTTCACTGGCATTTGTTTCCCATTCCTGAAACTGTCATTTAAGGAATTTGATCAATTTTGCTTTATATGTTGTTTTTTCTATTACATATTGCAAGATGTTCCACGTTGCAAGTGAGTCAGAAGATACTTCAGGAAAATCGCTGCCCGGTGCTGGAGCTACCAAAGCTAAGTGTATCACTTTTGGTATCTGTTCTTTCAGCTGTTGTTTGTATTAAATGTCATGACAAACTTGTTAATGCAGATAAAATTTCCTTTAGTACTGTTACATTACCTGTTGCTGTTCCGTCAACATCTAATACTCAGAGTGTTCCTGATAACATAAGATATTTTGTTTCTAAATCCATTAAGAAGGCTATGTCTGTTATTTCTCCTTCTAGTATACATAAAAGTCTTTTAAAACTTCTCTTTTTTCAGATGAATTTTTAAATGAACATCATCATTCTGATACTGATAATGGTTCTTCTGGTTCAGAGGTTTCTGTCTCAGAGGTTGATGCTGATAAATCTTTGTATTTGTTCAAGATGGAATTTATTCGTTCTTTATTTAAAGAAGTATTAATTGCATTAGAAATAGAGGATTCTGGTCCTCTTGATACTAAAACTAAACGTTTAAATAAGGTTTTTAAATCTCCTGTAGTTATTCCAGAAGTGTTTCCTGTCCCTGATGCTATTTCTGAAGTAATTTCCAGGGAATGGAATAATTTGGGTAATTCATTTACTCCTTTTAAAACGTTTTAAGCAATTATATCCTGTGCCATCTGACAGATTAGAGTTTGGGACAAAATCCCTAAGGTTAATGGGGCTGTCTCTACTCCTGCTATATTTTTAGCGGATGTTGCTGCAGCTTCAACTTTTTGGTTAGAAGCTTTAGCGCAACAAGTAACAGATCATAATTCTCATAGCATTATTATTATTCTAGAACATGCTAATTATTTTATTTGTGATGCCATCTTTGATATCATTAGAGTTGATGTCAGGTATATGTCTCTAACTATTTTAGCTAGAAGAGCTTTATGGCTTAAAACTTGGAATGCTGATATGTCTTCTAAGTCAACTTTGCTATCCCTTTCTTTCCAGGGTAATAAATTATTCGGTTCTCAGTTGGATTCTTTTATCTCAACTGTTACTGGAGGGAAGGGAACTTTTTTACCACAGGATAAAAAATCTAAGGTAAATTTAGGTCTAATCATTTTTGTTCCTTTCATCACAACAAGGAACAAAAGCCTGATCCTTCATCCTCAGGAGCGGTATCAGTTTGGAAACCATCTTCAGTTTGGAATATATCCAAGCCTTATAGAAACCCAAAGCCAGCTCCTAAGTTCCCATGAAGGTGCGGCCCTCATTCCAGCTCAGCTGGTATGGGGCAGTTTACGTTTTTTTCAAAGAAATTTGGATCAATTCCGTTCACAATCTCTGGTTTCAGAACATTGTTTCAGAAGGGTACAGAATTGGCTTCAAGTTAAGGCCTCCTGCAAAGAGATTTTGTTCTTTCCCGTGTCCCAGTAAACTCAAGCATTTCTGAAATGTGTTTCAGATCTAGAGTTGGCTGGAGTATTTATGCCGGTTCCAGTTCTGGAACAGGGGCTGGGGTTCTATTCTATCTCTTCATTGTACCAAAGAAGGTCTATTCCTTCAGACCAGTTCCGGATCTATCAATATTGAATCGTTATGTAAGGATACCAACATTCAAGATGGTAACTGTAAGGACTATCCTGCCTTTTGTTCAGCAAGGGCATTATATGTCTACAATAGATTTACAGGATGCATTTCTGCATATTCCGATTCATCCAGATCACTTTTAGTTTCTGAGATTCTCTTTTCTAGACAAGCATTACCAGTTTGTGGCTCTACCGTTTGGCCTAGCATCAGCTCCAAGAATTTTTACAAAGGTTCTCGGTGCCCTTCTGTTTGTAATCAGAGAACAGGGTATTGGTATTTCCTTATTTGGACGATATCTTGGTACTTGCTCAGTCTTCACATTTAGCAGAATCTCATACGAATCGACTTGTGTTGTTTCTTCAAGATCATGGTTGGAGGATCAATTTACCAAAAAGTTCATTGATTCCTCAGACAAGGGTAACCTTTTTAGGTTTCCAGATAGATTCAGTGTCCGTGACTCTGTCTTTGTCAGACAAGAGAAGTCTAACATTGATATCAGCTTGTCAAAACCTTCAGTCACAATCATTCCCTTTGGTAGCCTTATGCATGGAAATTTTAGGTCTTATGACTGCTGCATCGGACGCGATCTCCTTTGCTCGTTTTCACATGCAACCTCTTCAGCTCTGTATGCTGAACCAATGGTGCAGGGATTACACAAAGATATCTCAATTAATATCTTTAAACCGATTGTACGACACTCTCTGACGTGGTGGACAGATCACCATCGTTTAGTTCAGGGGGCTTCTTTTGTTCTTCTGACCTGGACTGTAATTTCACAGATGCAAGTCTTACAGGTTGGGGAGCTGTGTGGGGGTCTCTGATGGCACAAGGGGTTTGGGAATCTCAGGGGGTGAGATTACCGATCAATATTTTGGAACTCCGTGCAATTTTCAGAGCTCTTCAGTCTTGGCCTCTTCTGAAGAGAGAGTCGTTCATTTGTTTTCAGACAGACAATGTCACAACTGTGGCATACATCAATCATCAAGGAGGGACTCACAGTCCTCTGGCTATGAAAGAAGTATCTCGAATTCTGGTTTGGGCGAAATCCAGCTCCTGTCTAATCTCTGCGGTTCATTTCCCAGGTATAGACAATTGGGAAGCGGATTATCTCAGTCGCCAAACGTTGCATCCGGGCGAATGGTCTCTTCACCCAGAGGTATTTCTTCAGATTGTTCAAATGTGGGAACTTCCAGAAATAGATCTGATGGCTTCTCATCTAAACAAGAAACTTCCCAGGTTTCTGTTCAGATCCCGGGATCCTCAGGCGGAGGCAGTGAATGCATTATCACTTCCTTGGAAGTATCATCCTGCCTATATCTCTCCACCTCTAGTTCTTCTTCCAAGAGTAATCTCCAAGATTCTGAAGGAATGCTCGTTTGTTCTGCTGGTAGCTCCAGCATGGACGGATCTTGTTCGGATGGCCTCTTGCCAACCGTGGGCTCTTCCGTTAAGACCAGACCTTCTGTCGCAAGGTCCTTTTTTCCATCAGGATCTCAAATCTTTAAATTTAAGGGTATGGAGATTGAACGCTTGATTCTTGGTCAAAGAGGTTTCTCTGACTCTGTGATTAATACTATGTTACAGGCTCGTAAATCTGTATCTAGAGAGATATATTATAGAGTCTGGAAGACTTATATTTCTTGGTGTCTTCTCATCATTTTTCCTGGCATTCTTTTAGAATTCCGAGAATTTTACAGTTTCTTCAGGATGGTTTAGATAAAGGTTTGTCCGCAAGTTTCTTGACAGGACAAATCTCTGCCCTTTCTGTTCTTTTTCACAGAAAGATTGCTAATCTTCCTGATATTCATTGTTTTGTACAAGACTTGGTTCGTATAAAACCTGTCATTAAGTTAATTTCTCCTCCTTGGAGTTTGAATTTGGTTCTGGGGGCTCTTCTAGCTCCTCCTTTTGAACCCATGCATTCATTGGACATTAAACTTCTTTCTTGTAAAGTTTTGTTTCTTTTGGCCATCTCTTCTGCCAGAAGAGTCTCTGAATTATCTGCTCTTTCTTGTGAGTCTCCTTTTCTGATTTTTCATCAGGATAAGGCGGTGTTGCGAACTTCTTTTGAATTTTTACCTAAGGTTGTGTATTCTAACAACATTAGTAGAGAAATTGTGGTTCCTTCATTATGTCCTAATCCTAAGAATTCTAAGGAGAAATCATTGCATTCTTTGGATGTTGTTAGAGCTTTGAAATATTATGTTGAAGCTACTAAGTCTTTCCGAAAGACTTTTAGTCTATTTTTCATCTTTTCTGGTTCTAGAAAAGGCCAGAAAGCTTCTGCCATTTCTTTGGCATCTTGGCTGAAATCTTTAATTCATCATGCCTATGTCGTGTCGGGTAAAACTCCGCCTCAAAGGATTACAGCTCATTCTACTAGGTCAGTTTTTACTTCCTGGGCGTTTAGGAATGAAGCTTCGGTTGTTCAGATTTGCAAAGCAGCAACTTGGTCCTCTTTGCATACTTTTACTAAATTCTACCATTTTGATGTGTTTTCTTCTTCTGAAGCAGTTTTTGGTAGAAAAGTACTTCAGGCAGCGGTTTCAGTTTGAATTTTCTGCTTATGTTTTCATTAAACTTTATTTTGGGTGTGGATTATTTTCAGCAGGAATTGGCTGTCTTTATTTTATCCCTCCCTCTCTAGTGACTCTTGCGTGGAAAGATCCACATCTTGGGTAGTCATTATCCCATACGTCACTAGCTCATGGACTCTTGCTAATTACATGAAAGAAAACATAATTTATGTAAGAACTTACCTGATAAATTCATTTCTTTCATATTAGCAAGAGTCCATGAGGCCCACCCTTTCTTGTGGTGGTTATGATTTTTTTGTATAAAGCACAATTATTCCAATTCCTTATTTTTTATGCTTTCTCACTTTTTTCTTATCACCCCACTTCTTGGCTATTCGTTAAACTGATTTGTGGGTGTGGTGAGGGGTGTATTTATAGGCATTTTAAGGTTTGGGAAACTTTGCCCCTCCTGGTAGGAATGTATATCCCATACGTCACTAGCTCATGGACTCTTGCTAATATGAAAGAAATGAATTTATCAGGTAAGTTCTTACATAAATTATGTTTTTTGTGTGCTGGAGAGCACGCTAATCCCGTCCTCTTTTTTTTTTCACAGAACCCCGGTTGCGCCAATAGGAGGCTTAGCACAGCCGTCTCCCTTTAGTGCAGGCCCTGGAAGCCGCCGTGCTAAGCCTCCTGCTAGCGAGGCTGGGGTTCTGTGAAGAAGAGGGTTAGCGTGACTCTCCGACGCACAAAAGGTAAGTATTGCTCCTATAAAATTCATTTTTAAAAAAACGAATGAATATTAATGAATTTCTTTAAAATGAATAACCAATTTCCATAACGAAACGAATGAACATCTCTAGTCTTTAATGTCCTTATAATGTCATTGTATATATTTTTTTTCAGGTAGATCCAAAACAGCTATTGGAAGATGGTATAAGGAAGGAGCTTGTTAAGAGAGTTGCTCTGGCACTTCACAAGGGACTTATCTTCAACCCAAGAGCAAGGGTAAGTTTATTAAGTACTAGCATCCTATAATTGTTGTTTTTTTACCTCCCTATACAGTTCCCATTCTCCAATATAGAGATGCAAATACCATGCTCTCTACAGACTACAAAATGTATCTGCCAGACAAGGATGTAAAGGCAGCATATACCTGTGCTATCTTAAAGGGACATTATAATCAACTTATTTTTTGTTTCTTCTGTCATTGCTGTAATTAATGTAGTGTAGTGTAAAGTAGTAGGAGGTTCACTTGCACCTCGAATTGTGATTTTAGAATAAATGCAATGCCCCAGTATATACAAAACATTGTATTTTGTTCATATTGGCTCGCGTACATTTTTGTTGGTTTTAGTACAAAGAATCTGGTTAACATGATCTTAATTTTATACAGTTAAATTTAGTCACTGTAAGTTCATTTTCTGTTCATTCCAAAGTTAATTTCAGGTTTTAAAGGAGTTAAAGATTAAGTATCAAAAACTCTCCATCTTGGAGTACAATTGTAGTGCAGACTTTAAAGGGAGACAACTTAAATTCTCTAAGAAAGCGCAGAGCCTGGAAGTCCCAGAGAGATGAAAGCTGCCTCTCATAAAAGTAATAAACGTGTCTGGGATACTGAATCTCACAGGGCTAGCAGGGGTGCACCTGACACTGAGATACCTACTCAGTTTGAAGCAAATGAAACAAAACAAAAAAACAGTGGTATCGAGCTCATTGTATCCGGGGGCCACTGGCCACGTTTTTTACCCCCATAGGGGCCACTTGAACAGAGCAAGTGCTCTGGAACTGGATATACTAGAAACTGGAAGTGACATTTACCCAAGTAGTAGTGCAGGGTAGGAGCTGTACACAACAATAGTTTATATTTATCTTGTGAGTGCTAAGTGAAGTGATCATTCTGGAACTGAATAAAAAGTGTTAGAGGGCCCATATAGATTAACTTGTTACACCTCTTAGAACCTTAAAGAAATTGATGGGGTCAAATTAATAATTTACCTAATAAACAAGGGAGGGCCAGATTAAACTATTTTGAGGGCTGCATATAGCCCCAGGGCCAGCACTTTGAGACCACTGAAACATTTTATTTTGACAGAGCATACAATGTTTAAAAAGATTCCATTTTACTGCTATTATCACATTTGCTTCGTACCCATCTTATTCTTTGTTATAGAGACACCTAATTAGGTGTATGGATCACTTGATGGCAGGAAATAGTGCTGCCATCTAGTACTCTTAAATATGAATTACATTCTTGCAAAAGTGCTGCCTTTATAGTTCTTGAGACATGTGCAAGCTCCTGAGCTTACATACCTGATTTTCAACAAAAGATACCAAGCAAATAAAGAAAATGGGAAAATTGTACGCCCTGTCTGAATCATAAAAGAAAAAAGTTTTTCATATCCCTTTAATCAGTGCTCTAGTTTAGTACACAATACTTTTTTTTTATCAATTAAATAAGTATTGTGAATTTTGAGCAATCTTCACCTGCATACAACTGGTCAGGGAGCCCTGCAGGGTTAAAATGTGGAGAATATAATCAGGGCTATGAGGGAACTTCAGACACACCCAGTGACCACCACTGTCCAGCCCACTATCTGACTGTCAGGCTTATTTACATATTTAAAAATTCAAAGGGCTCCATGTACTAAGCAGTCAGCGAGCTACCCGCAACAAATCTCGCGTCAAAATTCGCAAACTGATATGTACAAAGCCGTCAATTATGTTAAAACTCGCATCTTTAAAATTGCGAGCGTACTTATCCGCCAAACCTCGCTACCGCTCCATTTTTCACTGTAATTAGACACATTTGACCACCAACTCGCCAAAAACGAATGTACTAAAAAATCTATTTGTCCGCTCGCTACAATTTCCGCTCCCACCTCGTTATTTTTGCCTCGCCACCTTTTAGGTGGCGGGCAAGGTACAAAACAATAGGAAAGTCAATCTAGACGCCAGTCTAGACATATATAAAAGGCAGTAATATCAGCATTGTACTAACAGCATAACTGGCGTCTAATTTGTCTCTCATTTCCATGTACATAAATTGCGCCCAATTTGTCGACTGTAATTAAAGAGTAATCTATTTAAATTTGTATTGTATAGTTGTCAATCTTTATAATTATTTTTATATTAATATTTATATATTATCAGATCCAGATGAAGCCATATCCAAATTGTAAATAAATATTACAAAAATAACGCTCTGTTATCACTCTTCAAAAAATTTTGAACAATAATAAAGTTGTTTAGATAAGTTGAACTTTTATAGGAGCAAAATTCTATTCCCGCGACTACTATGATGTTCGTGACACCTTGCATGTCACGTGTTAATAATTGGCCAGACAATTCAACTGAAAGTTAAGTACATCAGCTTAGTCGCGGCGAGCGAGGCGTCAAATTTATCAACAATCCGCAACTGCTCGCGGCGGGCTAGACTTGTCTATTTATTGGGGGAATATTAGTACATAGCGACAGCGGACACCATTTCGCCCGCGGCGAGTAAAGGCGAGTTTATCCGCGTCTACAATGACGGATGAATTGACGGCTTAGTACATGGAGCCCAAAGTGTTATGCATATAGGAAAACATAAACAGAAATATCTAGAATATAATCCTTTGTTAAAGTTACACAGAAACTTTCAAAGTACAATCAGAATCCGTAAAATCACACTTCTGAGTGGATAGCTTTAGTATTTGGTTAAATCTCAAAAATGTGATAACTTTTCATATGATATAAACCTATAATTATTTTAGGAATATATATCTGAAGATCATATTATTGTATCATATTATGCAAATGTTACCAGCTACCAGGAACGAATTTTAAAGGGACATAAAAGTACAATAGTAAAATGCTCTAATATGCTAAAGTATTTTACTGTATTTACTTAAAGGGACATTGAGCACTAAATACATGTTATAAGCATAATATTGAGGTTATTCCCGGCCTCCCTCTAGTCATGGGTGCTGCAATGCTGAAATCTATCATTCACTAGTTTCCAGTGCTGACCTGTTTGCGCATGTGCAGCAACTCAACTTCAGGTACCTGCAGTGTAACTTAAGTTCCAATATGGCAGCACCCATGATCAGAGGGAGGTGCATGAAATCTATTTAGTGTTCAGTGTCCCTTTAAACCCCACAGATGGGTTAAACATGTAGTTCAAGTCTAATTAAAAGTGACCATTCTTAAACCTAAACACAGCATGGGAGCTGCATATGTGTGTAGTATCCAAGGATCAACCATGTCCAGCTCAGGAGTGCCAGTGCATTTGTGTTTAACCACATAACTGTTACGGAGTAACATAGATTGGGGCACACAGAAGTGCAATAGTAAACTGCTCTAGAGCATTAAGGCATTTTTCTGTTGCACTTTAATGGCAACAAACCTTTAGTTGTTGTTGATTGTTTTGTATGGTTACTGATATAAATACCTTTTTGTTTTTATTGTAGCCTAGTGAATTGCTGCCAAAGTTAAAGGAAATGGCAGCTACAATGGATGGATTCCACCGCTCATTTGAGTACATTCAGGATTATGTTAGTATCTATGGATTGAAAATATGGCAGGAGGAGGTGTCTCGTATTGTCAACTATAACGTGGAGCAGGAGTGCAACAACTTCCTTAGATCCAAGGTAAAAATTGTACTGTAAAATGTTCTCCTCTTTGTATTCCCAGTGATCCATTTGACCTGTTAGGGTGTATTAAAATGTTTACAAAATGCTTGTTTACTTTTATTTTGCTATTTAAAGTAACTTATGCAAGAGTGTTCCTGCAGAAACTTTGAATGCAATGAAGTCTTATCAGCTGCTTGTCTGAGTACACTGTGCCTTTAAGTAAAAATGTTCTGGCTTTACTCTGCAATAAGCATGATGGTATCACCATATTGCTGGAAACTATTTACTGTAAGTATGTTCAATTGCAGTCTGTACCATAACATATGTTCTATAATCAGGCATAAAGGATCAACATAAAAATGAAGGGCAACCTGCATATACCCACAAAAGGGAGGGGGTCTGTTTTCTGCATAATTTTACATAGTTTTCATATACATATAACAAAAACATAAAAGAAGGAAAATAAACTGTTTTGGTGTTTAAAAACACTAAAAAAGTTATTAATTATATAGGAATAACTAAAATAATATGATGGAATGGACAGAGTAATGTAGTCACATGTCATGTTACTATGGTAACAAGTTACCTGATTTAGAAGTATTCTCTTACAAACAGATACTGCCTTGGATGAGATACAAACAAATCTATAACTTAAAGGCACAGAACAAAAAGACACTACAGTTACAACAGCTCTGCTTTCCTGGCCAATAGCTTGATACCCCGGTATCAGGTGTGTGCAGTGGTGTAGAACCAACTAAAGTACTAAACAGTAAAACAATAAAATGCTGTATCATATTTCAGCCCAAAAAACATGCCCTATTCAGGGTTGCACAATCTAAAAAGCTGTTTTTTTATGCTTAATGGTAGCTGTTTCCTAGATGTAGGATAATATCCTACTATATAAAAGGCCAAGTGTGTTTGTCCGAAGCTGTAATGCGCATTAGAGACAGCATGAGGACAAACACACCTGGCCTTACCTGACATGCTGTTGCAGCGAAAGTGGGCGTGGCCAGGCGCGGTCAGTGCGAGAGAGGGGAGAGAAATAGAGAGGGGAGAGACAAAAAGAGATAGGAAAGAGCTAAAGAGAGGGGAAAGTGCAGAAGAGAGGGGGGAGAGAGAGCAAAATAGAGGGGAAAGAGCGAAAAAGAGAGGGGGGGAGAAAGCAATAGAGAGGGGGGGAGAGAGAGAGAAAAAGAGAGTGATGGAGAGAGAGAGCAAAAGAGAGGTGAGAGAGACAGAGCAAAAGAGAGAGGGGGAGACAGAGAGCAAATGAGAGGGGGGAGAGAGAGAGCAAAAGAGAGGGGGCAGAGAGAGAGCAAAAGAGAGGGGGGGAGAGAGAGTGCAAATGAGAGGGGGGAGAGAGAGAGTGCAAATGAGAGGGGGGAGAGAGAGAGTGCAAAAGAGAGGGGGGATAGAGAGTGCAAAAGAGAGGGGCGGAGAGAGAGAGCGCAAAAGAGAGGGGCGGAGAGAGAGAGCGCAAAAGAGAGGGGCGGAGAGAGAGAGCGCAAAAGAGAGGGGGAGAGATAGAGAGAGCGCAAAAGAGAGGGGGGAGAGAGAGCGCAAGAGAGGGGGGAGAGAGAGTGCAAAAGAGAGGGGGAGAGCGCGCAAGAGAGTGGGGGAGAGAGAGCCAAAAGAGAGAGAGACCGCAAAAGAGACGGGGAGAGAGAGAGCGTAAAAGAGAGGGGGGGGAGAGAGAGAGCAAAAGAGAGGGGGAGAGAGAGCAAAAGAGAGGGGGAGTGAAAGCAAAAGAGAGGGGGAGAGAAAGCAAAAGAGAGGGTGGAGAGAAAGCAAAAGAGGGGGAGAGAAGGCCAATTGTGTTTGTCCGAAGCTGTAATGCGCATTAGAGACAGCATGAGGACAAACACACCTGGCCTTACCTGACATGCTGTTGCAGCGAAAGTGGGCGTGGCCAGGCGCGGTCAGTGCGAGAGAGGGGAGAGACAAAAAGAGACAGGAAAGAGCTAAAGAGAGGGGAAAGTGCAGAAGAGAGGGGGGAGAGAGAGCAAAATAGAGGGGAAAGAGCGAAAAAGAGAGGGGGGGAGAAAGCAATAGAGAGGGGGGGAGAGAGAGAAAAAGAGAGGGATGGAGAGAGAGAGAGCAAAAGAGAGGTGAGAGAGACAGAGCAAAAGAGAGAGGGGGAGAGAGAGAGCAAAAGAGAGGGGGCAGAGAGAGAGCAAAAGAGAGGGGGCAGAGAGAGAGCAAAAGAGAGGGGGGGAGAGAGAGAGAGCGCAAAAGAGAGGGGGAGAGAGAGAGCGCAAAAGAGAGGGGGGAGAGAGAGCGCAAGAGAGGGGGGAGTGAGAGCACAAAAGAGAGTGGGAGACAGAGTGCAAAAGAGAGGGGGAGAGCGCGCAAGAGAGTGGGGGAGAGAGACCGCAAAAGAGAGGGGGAGAGAGAGAGCGCAAAAGAGAGGGGGAGAGAGAGCGCAAAAGAGAGGGGGGAGAGAGTGCAAAAGAGAGGGGGAGAGAGAGCGCAAAAGAGAGGGGGGGGAGAGAGAGAGCGCAAAAGAGAGGGGGAGAGAGAGAGAGAGCGCAAGAGAGGGGGGAGAGAGAGCACAAAAGAGAGGGGGAGACAGAGTGCAAAAGAGAGGGGGAGAGCGCGCAAGAGAGTGGGGGAGAGAGAGCCAAAAGAGAGAGAGACCGCAAAAGAGAGGGGGAGAGAGAGAGCGTAAAAGAGAGGGGGGGAGAGAGAGCGCAAAAGAGAGGGGGGAGAGAGAGCAAAAGAGAGGGGGAGAGAAAGCAAAAGAGGGGGAGAGAAGGAGCAAAAGAGAGGGGGGAGAGAGCGCAAAAGAGAGGGTGGAGAGAGAGCTCAAAAGAGAGGGGGGAGAGAGAGAGCGCAAAAGAGAGGGGGGAGAGAGAGAGCGCAAAAGAGAGGGGAGAGAGCACGCAAAAGAGAGGGGGAGAGAGAGCAAAAGAGAGGGGGAGAGAGAGCGCAATAGAGAGGGGGAGAGAGAGCGCAAAAGAGAGGGGGAGAGAGAGAGCAAAAGAGAGGTGGAGCGAGAGAAAGCGCAAAAGAGAGGGGGAGAGAGCACAAAAGAGAGGTGGAGAGAGAGAGAGAGCAAGGGGGGTGGGACTGCTGTACTGCAAAAAATGGCCCATGTGAACGGGCTTTAGGACTAGTATATTATAAAAAATAAATACTATTCTGTATGATTTCTGTACAGCATCACATATGTAAATGCTCCTATTGCTATTTAAATATGAAAAAAGGTTGTTTACCAATTTCTTGATATTTACAATTAAAACCTAAGATGTACTTCTTAAAGGGACATGAAACCCAATTTTTTTTCTTTCATGATTTAGAAAGAGCATGTCATTTTATACAACTTTTCAATTTACTACTATCTAATTTGCTCCATTCTCTTGATGTCCTTTGTTGAAAAGCATATCTAAATAGGCTCAATAGCTGCTGATTAGTGACTTTGCAAAGATGCCTTGTGTGATTGGCTCACCCTTGTGCATTGCCATTTCTTCAACAAAGGATATCTGAAGAATGAAGCAAATTAAATAATAGAAGTAATATGGAATGTTGTTTCAAATTGTATTCTCTATCTGAATCATGAAATAAAAATATTGGATTCATGTCCCTTTAATAGAACCAGTTGGCTCTGCTTCTGAGCTTAGTTCTAGTTGGTACAGGGTTTCACAATAAAATCACTTTTGTACAGCTTTATATGTAACCCACACCTTGAATACTACTGTTAAATACAGTACATCTTAAATTTTTACATTTTTAATTTCCTGTATTTCCTGCACATTAACATGGTTGCTTCTGATGATGGTTATCCCTTGATAAGATATTTATTAAACTCTATTAAGTGGTTAGTAAATCTTGTTTCAAGGCCTCTATATAAGATTATTTGTTATATTCTGTGATTCAGGTAAAGATATTCTAATTATGTTACTCACCCAGAAAAGCGTAATATATTATTTGTTTGTGCACATTCCCACCTGTAGTACTGATCACTGTTATGGAATGCAGTGTTTGATGTCAGATGTCAAGACATTTTAAATATGAACCATTGGAATAGGTGCAGTTTTTTTGTTTGTTTTTTGGTTAAAGGGACACTAAACTTAAAATTATACTTTAATTAATCTTATTGAGTATGCAGTTTTAAGAGACTTTAGAGTCTACTTCTATTATCAAATTTTGCACATTCTTTTTTTAATGCCAGCTGGGCCGTACCGCTATTGGCTAAGAGGTGGAAAGATCACCTCATTGAAAAAATAGCTGCTGCGGGCGGCCTGAGGCTATCTGGGCGACATACACTACATGAAGTATTTTAAACCTCATGACTGAAAGTCCCCTTTATTTGTTGCGCTAGCAAATCCAGCGTAATCACTTTAAGATTGTTGTGTTGGTTGTTTTTCTTTGTTGAACATAAGAGGGCAGTTTAAACTGTATTATGCTTTTTTGTTGTTTGAAAAACAAATCTTCCTGTGCTAAAAACAACTTTTCTTTTACAAGATATACCGAGTCCACGGTTTCATCCTTTACTTGTGGGATATATTCCTCCTGCTAACAGGAAGTGGCAAAGAGCACCACAGCAGAGCTGCTATATAGCTCCTCCCCTAACCCCTCCCCCCAGTCATTCTCTTTGCCTATGCATAGCAATAGGAAGGGTAAAGTTTATGTGGTGATAAAAAGATAGTTTAGTTTTTCTTCAATCAATATTTTTTTATTTTAAATGGTACCGGTGTGTACTGTTTTACTCTGGCATGATAGGGATGAAGAATCATGCCTTGAGTCTGATGATCTTAGCGGTAGTAACTAAGATCGATGTTCGTTCCCACTAGTGATGCTGAGGAAGTACAGGAGAAGTCTTCAGTATGGGGGAATGTTTTTCTTGCTGCAAGCAATTTCAAGGTATGTGCAGTCATTTATATTCTGAGGAGACATGATATATCAGAAACTGGCTGACATATTCCCCATAAGGGGCAAGGGTAAGCAGTATTCCTTATTATGGGGTGATACTGTGGTAGCCTATATATTTTTATCCCAGTCTAAATTCCTGGGGATACTTAAGGGCTATGTGGTTAGACACTGGGGCAGCCTAGGCAACCTTCTGTTAACGATAAATGGAGGTTTTTTGAGGCTGAGTTGTATAATTTCTGTGGGGTTCACATGGCATATTTATTTTAAAAGCAGTGTGTACATATGTTAGTTGAAAACGCTTCCCATGCGTTTTTCTTTATTTTTGGCTCATCAGACAGGATGGGCGGGGCCTATTTTCGTGCTTCAGTGCGCAGTTAGTTTTTTCTGGAGAGGTAGCAGCCATTAGCTCCCGTTGGACCCAGACTGTGATGCTGTACTTTGGAGAGAGACCGGATCGTTTTTGACAGGTCTTGGGGGCTGGTAGGTGCCACAGCAGAGCTGTGGCGAGGTGCAGAAGTCATTTAGTGAAAAATTGTCTGCAGATTGTTCGTTTACTGCCTAATTTGCTAAAATTTTAATTTATCTCTCCTTTTTACTTGTGGTGCAACATCTGCTGCCACTCTAGGCTCTAAAAATCACAAAATTGGTCATTTTGATTATCGTTTTATCAACTTTGCAAAACAGTGTACACTTTTTTTATCTTAAAGGCGCAGTAACCGTTTTTTGTGCTGTTTGTTTTTTCTCATATTATAAGGTTGGGAAAGACTTGTTATTACTAGTCTGTACAACATGTCTGACATGGGAAGTCAGTGTTCTATGTGTTTAGAAGCCATGGTGGAACCCCCTCTTACATTGTGCACTGAAAGGGCCTTACACTGTAAAGATCATATTTTAAATAGAGAAAGTGGGCCTCAGGAGGATTCTCAGTTTGCAGAGAGTCAGCATATGCCATCTAATTCTCCCCAAGTGTCACAACCTTTAACGCCCACGCAAGCGATGCCAAGTACTTCTAGTGCGTCTACTTCTTTTTCTTTGCAAGATATGGCGGCAGTCATGTCTACTACCCTTACAGAGGTATTGTCTAAGCTGCCAGGTTTACAGGGTAAACGCCATAGGTCAGATATTAATGCAAATACTGAACCCTCTGACGCCTTAGTGGCCATTTCCGATGTTAACTCCCAATGCTCTGATTTGGGGGTTAGGGATTTTATGTCTGAGGGAGAACTTTCAGAGTCAGGAAATTTATTACAAACAGGAGAAATAGGAGGAAACAGAGATTGAGGCCGTAGTGTTCAAATAATGATAAAAGTCAAAGCACAGTTCACGTATTATGTGCTGAACTTGGAGGAGCCTATGGCCAGATATAATGCCTGAGTTAATGTTGTAGCAAGAAAGTTATATTATAACACAGTGTGTAAATGGTATAATGACAAAGTTGCCCATATACAATCCATATACAATCCAAAAAGCCTTCAAGCTTTCCGCCAAACCTTGGGCGTGTAAGGCCGCTACCGATCAGAAGTAGCGTATAATTACAGATGCAGTCAAGTATTTAAATTCAAATGTGATTTACCTGCCAGCCATCCTCTAACACTCTCAAAAGGGATCGTCATGCCGTGGGCGTAGGAACTGCTGGCTATCAGTGGGTGAGTTGCGATACTTGAAAGTGAAGACTTACTTTGCCATCCAAGTCCATACGGAGGATACCGGTCACAATCAGAGGCGGATGTGCCTAAGGGACAACACAATTCTTACGTCTATGTGCTCCGTCCGTAAGTGGTATATCCCGGGAACTCCGGAGCTTGCTCTGCAAAACCAGGCGTAGGCGTGTGGAGGGTGTGGCACGGCTCCACCAATCAAATGGATGAATTCCCGATATCCAGTGCTGGAACAAGCGGCACTTCTGACCAAAATGCTCGACTCCAATGCAGGGGTGGAAGGCTCAAGTGCTGGTCAGCATAAACGAATAGAAAATAGAGAGATTGAGCCAGTCCAAAGTATAAAACTTAACATTTATTCTTCCCATCAGGGTATTTAAAAGTTCAAGTTACACTCCACCATAAAAACACATACAAAATCCAAGATACAAAACAGCTGTGGATTAGAGCATACGCGTTTCGGCTTGTGGGAACTCCATCCGGAGGTGTTTGCAGCCTTGACTCGTCAATGGGGCACACCAGAATTGGATCTGATGGCATCTCGACAGAATGCCAAACTTCCACGTTACGGGTCCAGGTCAAGGGATCCCCAGGCGGTACTGATAGATGCTCTAGCAGTACCTTGGTCGTTCAACGTGGCTTATGTGTTTCCACCATTTCCTCTAATTCCTCGGGTGATTGCCAGAATCAAACAGAAGAGGGCTTCTGTAATTCTAATAGCGCCTGCGTGGCCACGCAGGACCTGGTATGCAGATCTAGTGGACATGTCGTCTCTGCCACCGTGGAGACTGCCATTGAGAAAGGACCTTCTCATTCAAGGTCCGTTCCAACATCCAAATCTAGCTTCTCTGCATCTCACTGCTTGGAGATTGAACGGTTGATTTTATCTAAGCGGGGTTTCTCTGAGCCGGTCATTGATACCCTGATTCAGGCTCGCAAGCCGGTCACTAGAAAAATTTACCATAAGATATGGCGTAAATATCTTTATTGGTGTGAATCCAAGGGTTACTCATGGAGTAAGATCAGGATTCCTAGGATTTTGTCTTTTCTCCAAGAAGGATTGGAGAAGGGTTTATCAGCTAGTTCCTTGAAGGGACAAATTTCTGCTTTGTCAATTTTGCTTCACAAGCGTCTGGCTGATGTCCCAGATGTTCAGGCATTTTGTCAGGCTTTAATCAGAATCAAGCCTGTGTTCAAGCCGATTGCTCCGCCATGGAGCTTGAATCTAATTCTTAATGTTCTTCAAGGGGTTCCGTTTGAACCCATGCATTCCATAGATATTAAGCTGTTATCTTGGAAAGTTTTATTTTTAGTCGCTATCTCTTCTGCTTGAAGAGTTTCTGAGCTTTCTGCATTACAATGTGATTCCCCTTATCTTATCTTCCATTCTGATAAGGTGGTTTTGCGTACTAAACCTGGATTCCTTCCTAAGGTTGTTTCAAATAAGAATATTAATCAGGAAATTGTTGTTCCTTCTCTTTGTCCTAATCCTTCTTCTAAGAAGGAGCATCTGTTACATAACTTAGACGTGGTTCGTGCTTTGAAGTTTTACTTGCAAGCAACCAAAGATTTCCATCAAACATCCTCTCTGTTTGTGGTTTATTCTGGAAAGCGTAGAGGTCAAAAAGCTACAGCTACATCTCTCTCTTTTTGGCTGAAAAGCATCATACGTTTGGCATACGAGACTGCTGGACAGCAGCCTCCTGAGAAGATTACGGCTCATTCCACTAAAGCTGTGGCTTCCACATGGGCTTTTAAAAACAATGCTTCTGTTGAACCGATTTGTAAGGCTGCGACTTGGTCCTCCCTTCATACTTTTTCCAAATTTTACAAATTTGATACTTTTGCTTCTTCTGAGGCTATTTTTGGGAGAAAGGTGCTTCAAGCAGTGGTGCCTTCCGTTTAGGATCCTTTCTTGTCCCTCCCTTTCATCCGTGTCCTAAAGCTTTGGTATTGGTATCCTACAAGTAAAGGATGAAACCGTAGACTCGGTATATCTTGTAAAAGAAAAGGAAATTAATGCTTACCTGATAAATTCATTTCTTTTACGATATACTGAGTCCACGGCCCACCCTGTCATTTTGAGACAGGATTTGTTTTTATATAAACTTCAGTCACCCCTGCACCTTAATGGTTCTTTCCCTTTTTCTTCCTATACCTTCGGTCGAATGACTGGTGGGAGGAGTTAGGGAAGGAGCTATATAGCAGCTCTGCTGTGGTGCTCTTTGCCACTTCCTGTTAGCAGGAGGAATATATCCCACAAGTAAAGTATGAAACCGTGGACTCGGTATATTGTAAAAGAAATCAATTTATCAGGTAAACTTAAATTTCCTTTTTTTTGTTTATTCTGCTTTTAGGGCTTAAAGGGACATAATACTCATATGCTAAATCACTTGAAACTGATGCAGTATAACTGTAAAAAGCTGACAATAAAAAAATATCACCTGAGCATCCCTATGTAAAAAAGGAAGATATTTTACCTCACAATTTCCTCAGCTCAGCAGAGTAAGTTCTTTGTAAAAAGTTATACTCAGCTGCTGCCCAGCTGCAGGTAAAAAAATAATAATGAAGAAATGAACTGCAGCCAATGAGCATTAACAGTGCTGTGGTCCTGAACTCTTTTACTGTGATCTCAGGAGATTTCATAGTAAACTTCCTTAAACTGAATAGGGAAATAACATGCGAGTTCATGAGGCTCAATCCCCTAGCTGTCCCGGGACAGACATACTGATTTGCTGCTTAGAAGTCCTTTACAATGGGATGTGGCTACTGAGGAACTTTTGAGGTAAAATCTATTTCTTTTTTACATAGAGGTGTTCAGGTGATATTTTCCAGTCAGGTTTTTACAGCTATGCTGCATTACTTTCATGGCCCTTTAAGTCTACAACTAGAACATTGAGAGATTTATTAATCAGCCAGTGTCTCAATAGATGTCTTTTACATGAAAATATTTTAGTTTTAACGTTCCTTCAGTGTAACAGAATGTGCTTTTGTTCTCTCAGATTCAGGATTGGCAGAGTATGTACCAGTCCACTCATATTCCTATCCCTAAGTTCCCTCCAGTCGATGAATCGGTCACATTTATTGGGCGACTGTGTCGAGAAATTCTGAGAATAACTGATCCTAAGTAAGTAAAGTTGTAATGTTTTCAGTCAAATATAATTTTTAAGATATGTGAAAAGGAAATTTGAATACTGTGAACTGTACTATTGGTCCAAAATTTGGGTCACCTGTTCAAAAGTTATTACTTAAAGGGCTATGAAACACACATGTTTTCTTTTACAATTCAGATAAGGCATACAATATTACCTAGGTCTGCTTTCCAATAAAGGATACCAAGAGAATGAAGCAAACCAGATGAAAAAGTAAACTGGGGAGTTATTTAAAATGACATGTTCTGTCTGAATTGTAAAAGTGTCTTCTACAAGATACGACGAGTCCACGGATTTCATCCTTACTTGTGGGATATTATCCTCCTGCTAACAGGAAGTGGCAAAGAGCACCACAGCAGAGCTGTATATATAGCTCCTCCCTTCCCTCTACCACCAGCCATTCTCTTTGCCTGTGTTTGTACTAGGAAGAGGTAAAGTGAGGTGTTAGTTTTAGTTTCTTCAATCAAGAAGTTTTTTATTTTAAATGGTACCGGTGAGTACTGTTTCCCTCAGGGGGATATAGAAGAAGATTTCTGCCCTGAGGTTAATGATCTTAGCAGCTGTAACTAAGATCCATGTTGGTTCCCACAGAGCTTCTGAAGGTAATACAAGAGACATCTTCAGCGTGGAGAACGGTTTATGCTACAAGCAGCATTGAGGTATGTGCAGCCCTTTATTTCTGAGGAGACTTGGTATATCAGAACTGGCTGACATTTATTTCCCTGTATGGGAAGGGGTAAGCAGTAGACCTGTAAAACAAAGGGGGTGTTACTGAAATCTATGCTTTATTTATTCAGTTGACATTTTGGGCCAAAAATTATAATGGACAGTGTTCTGAGTACTACATTATAAAGAGACACTGGGAGATATGCTTAGCGGTTTTGTTGTTTGGGAAACACTTTGAGCGTATTGAGAGTTACTTAGGGGTAAAGATTCCACATGGCTTATAATTTGAGACCGCTTCACCATGCGCTTGTTCAGGCCTACTCGGTCATTGGTCATGATGGGCGGGGCTTATTTTTGCGCGCTCAGACGCGCTCTGTATTCTGGCTGGGAAGCAGCAGGCATTAGCTCTGTTTGAGCCTAAGCAGAGGTTCTCTTATCCGGATTGTTATCGAGTCATTTCGAAGTACCCTGGGGGCAGGTAGGCACCACAGCAGAGCTGTGTCGAGGTGCAGAGGGTATTTTTGTCGACTTTAACATAATTGTGTCTATAAATACATTTTAGAGATTAATTCCCCCCCTTACTCTTGGGGTGCAATAATTTTTGGAGCCATTATTTAGGATTAGTTAATTTTTATGAGTAAATTAACGGTTTAAAGCAGTTTTGGAAAAATTGTATGCTTTTTTATTTCTTAAAGGCGCAGTACACGTTCTCAAAAAGTTATTTAAAGCAATTAGTGTTTAAACGACTATTGGTGGTTATTACTAGTCTGTCCAACATGTCTGACATTGAGGAATCTCATTGTTCTATGTGTTTAGAAGCCATTGTGGAACCCCCTCTTACATTGTGTACCTCTTGTACTGAAAGGGCCTTACGCTGTAAAAAGCATATTTTAGGTCAGGAAAGTGTGCCTAAGGATGATTCTCAATCTGAAGAGAACCAGGATATGCCATCCAATTCTCCTCAAGTGTCACAACCCTTAACGCCCACACAAGCGACGCCAAGTATCTTTAGTGCGTCTAATTCTTTTACTCTGCAAGAGATGGCTGCAGTTATGTCAACTACCCTTACAGAGGTATTATCTAAATTACCAGTATTACAGGGTAAACGCAGTAGGTCAGGTATTAATGTGAATACTGAATCCTCTGATGCTTTATTAGCTATTTCCGATGTACCCTCACAGTGTACTGAGTTGGGGGTCAGTTAATTGCTGTCTGAGGGAGAACTTTCAGACTCATTAAGACTCATTAAATGTGTTACCTCAGACAGATTCGGACGGGATGTCCTTTAAATTTAAGCTTGAGCACCTCCGCCTGTTACTTCGGGAGGTTTTAGCGACTCTGGATGATTGTGACCCTATTGCGATACCACCAGAGAAATTGTGTAAGATGGACAAATATCTAGAGGTGCCTACTTACACTGATGTATTTCCAGTTCCTAAAAGAATTTCGGAAATTGTAAAAAAGGAATGGGATAGACCAGGTATACCGTTCTCTCCCCCTCCTAATTTTAAAAAAATGTTTCCCATATCAGACACCATTCGGGACTCTTCGCAAACGGTCCCTAAGGTGGAGGGAGCTATTTCTACCCTGGCTAAGCGTACAACTATACCTATTGAGGACAGTTGTGCTTTCAAAGACCCTATGGATAAAAGTTAGAGGGTCTTCTAAAGAAATTATTTATTCATCAGGGTTTCCTTTTACAACCTACGGCTTGCATTGTTCCAGTTACTACTGCAGCAGCTTTTTGGTTTGATGCTCTAGAAGAGTCTCTGAAGGTTGAGACTCCATTAGATGACATTTTGGATAGAATTAAGGCTCTCAAGATAGCTAATTCTTTTATTACTGATGCCGCTTTTCAAATTGCTAAACTTGCGACGAAAAATGCAGGATTTGCCATTTTAGCGCGTAGAGCGTTATGGCTCAAATCTTGGTCTGCTGATGTGTCATCAAAATCTAAGCTTTTAGCTATTCCTTTTAAAGGTAAGACCTTATTCGGGCCTGAATTAAAGGAGATCATTTCTGACATTACTGGAGGTAAAGGCCATGCTCTGCCTCAGGATAAGTCTGTTAAGATGAGGGGTAAAAAAAATAATTTCCGTTCCTTTCGAAACTTTAAAGGAGGACCCTCTGCTTCCTCTTCCTCCACAAAGCAGGAAGGAAATTTTGCTCAATCCAAGTCAGTCTGGAGACCCAACCAAGCTTGGAATAAAGGTAAACAATCCAAGAAGCCCGCTGCTGCTACAAAGACAGCATGAAGGGGCGGCCCCTGATCCGGGACCAGATCTAGTAGGGGGCAGACTTTCTTTCTTTGCTCAGGCTTGGGCAAGAGACGTTCAGGATCCTTGGGCACTGGAAATAGTGACCCACGGGTATCAACTGGAATTCAAGGATTTTCTCCCAAGAGGGAGATTTCATCTTTCACGATTATCTGTAGATCAAAAGAGAGGCGTTCTTACGCTGTGTAAAAGACCTTTCTACCATGGGAACTGGAACAGGGGCAGGGGTTTTACTCAAATCTTTTTGTGGTTCCCAAAAAAGAGGGAACTTTCAGACCCATTTTAGATCTCAAGTGTCTAAACAAGTTTCTCAGAGTTTCATCATTCAAGATGGAGACTATACGAACAATCTTACCAATGATCCAGGAGGGTCAATATATTTTTGTTTTTATACCAATTCTGACCTCTCCTGATGCCAGAAGTGAAAAGTCTAGGTTTGAGAGGGTAACATTCATTACTGGGTATAGTGCCCAATACCCAGAGATTTGCAAGATATTGCGCAAACACTTCACACTCCTGGCAGCAGAGGACAATCTCACTACCATGGTCAATAGGGGACTGAGGTGCTCATATAAAAAAATGTCGAACTCTGGGTTCCCTATTATCATCAACAGAGTTGAGGGAACCCAAGATTGATAAACCCAGGAGTTCATGGCTTACTTGCACTGGGATGTATAAATGTAGCAGGAAATGTAAACCTTGTTATTATGTCATTTGCACTAACATATTTTGTTCCAGTGTGACTGGAGAGTCATTTCCTATTGAGACTTGTCTTAATTGTACTGCCACTTATGTTATTTACTTTATCATTTGTGATCAATGTAAAGTCCAATACGCGGGTCTCACTTCTAGGGATATGAAATAATGTATTTGAGAGCACATGTCCACTATATCAATTGGCAGGTTATCCACCCCTATGGTTCAACATTTTGCTTTGAAACACAATAGCAAATTGGAAACCTTTAAATGGTGTATTATAGAAAAAGTCCAGAGTCCGAAAAGGGAGGGTGACCTGGACAAATTGTTGGCCAAAAGGGAGGTATTTTGGATTCTGAAATTGAAAACCAGGATACCTCTAGGACTAAATTCACGCTATGACATCATTAATTTTTGGGAATAGTATAATAGTATATTGTAGGATTGTACTATACTGTACTAGTTTGTTGGGATTGTTATTATTACAATTACAGTTTGTTTTTTTATAGCCGTCTCAACTGTATATATACTTTCTGTATCTTATGTTTATGCTGACTGTGAATGTCCATTTAACTTTACCTGGAGTCATGGCATTTATATATTTTATATTATATGTCGATGTATGCCTTTAAAGATTTGTATTTTGCCCTATCTGTTTAACAGCAGTATTTGGTTTGTATTTTGAGTAAATATAGATTATATATTTTTCTTTATTTTGTATCTTTAGAATTTGTACATTGTATTCCATTCAAATAAATAATGTAGGCTGCAGTTTCAGGCATAGAGAGGTCTAATGAGCTAATTATCAAACAGGTGTAACTCAGAGAGGTGTGTTTTGTTTTTATCTCCTCAGGGAGATAAGGTAGCAGACATATTTTGAACTTAAAGGGATAGTAAACACCAAAAATGTTATTGTTTAAAAATATAGATAATCTCTTTTATTTACCATACCCCAGTTTTGCATAACTAACACTGTTATAGAAATATATAGAAATATACTTTCTCCAACATAGGTGTGTCCGGTCCACGGCGTCATCCTTACTTATATTCTCTTCCCCAACAGGAAATGGCAAAGAGCCCAGCAAAGCTGGTCACATGATCCCTCCTAGGCTCCGCCTACCCCAGTCATTCTCTTTGCCGTTGTACAGGCAACATCTCCACGGAGATGGCTTAGAGTTTTTTAGTGTTTAACTGTAGTTTTTATTATTCAATCAAGAGTTTGTTATTTTAAAATAGTGCTGGTATGTACTATTTACTCAGAAACAGAAAAGAGATGAAGATTTCTGTTTGTATGAGGAAAATGATTTTAGCAACCGTTACTAAAATCCATGGCTGTTCCACACAGGACTGTTGAGAGGAATTAACTTCAGTTGGGGGAACAGTGAGCAGTCTCTTGCTGCTTGAGGTATGACACATTCTAACAAGACGATGTAATGCTGGAAGCTGTCATTTTCCCTATGGGATCCGGTAAGCCATGTTTATTAAGATTGTAAATAAGGGCTTCACAAGGGCTTATTAAGACTGTAGACTTTTTCTGGGCTAAATCGATTCATCATTAACTCATATTTAGCCTTGAGGAATCATTTAATCTGGGTATTTTGATAAGATTATATCGGCAGGCATTTTTTTAGACACCTTTCTCTTTAGGGGCTTTCCCAAATCATAGGCAGAGCCTCATTTTCGCGCCGGTGTTGCGCACTTGTTTTTGAGAGGCATGACATGCAGTCGCATGTGTGAGGAGCTCTGATACATAGAAAAGACTTTCTGAAGGCGTCATTTGGTATCGTATTCCCCTTTGGGCTTGGTTGGGTCTCAGCAAAGCAGACACCAGGGACTGTAAAGGGGTTAAAGTTAAAAACGGCTCCGGTTCCGTTATTTTAAGGGTTAAAGCTTCCAAATTTGGTGTGCAATACTTTTAAGGCTTTAAGACACTGTGGTGAAATTTTGGTGAATTTTGAACAATTCCTTCATATTTTTTCGCAATTGCAGTAATAAAGTGTGTTCAGTTTAAAATTTAAAGTGACAGTAACGGTTTTATTTTAAAACGTTTTTTGTACTTTGTTATCAAGTTTATGCCTGTTTAACATGTCTGAACTACCAGATAGACTGTGTTCTGAATGTGGGGAAGCCAGAGTTCCTTCTCATTTAAATAAATGTGATTTATGTGACAATGATGCCCAAGATGATTCCTCAAGTGAGGGGAGTAAGCATGGTACTGCATCATTCCCTCCTTCGTCTACACGAGTCTTGCCCACTCAGGAGGCCCCTAGTACATCTAGCGCGCCAATACTCCTTACTATGCAACAATTAACGGCTGTAATGGATAATTCTGTCAAAAACATTTTAGCCAAAATGCACACTTATCAGCGTAAGCGCGACTGCTCTGTTTTAGATACTGAAGAGCATGACGACGCTGATAATAATGGTTCTGAAGGGCCCCTAAACCAGTCTGATGGGGCCAGGGAGGTTTTGTCTGAGGGAGAAATTACTGATTCAGGGAACATTTCTCAACAAGCTGAACCTGATGTGATTACGTTTAAATTTAAGTTGGAACATCTCCGCATTCTGCTTAAGGAGGTATTATCCACTCTGGATGATTGTGACAAGTTGGTCATCCCAGAGAAACTATGTAAAATGGACAAGTTCCTAGAGGTCCCGGGGCTCCCAGAAGCTTTTCCTATACCCAAGCGGGTGGCGGACATTGTAAATAAAGAATGGGAAAGGCCCGGTATTCCTTTCGTCCCTCCCCCCATATTTAAAAAATTGTTTCCTATGGTCGACCCCAGAAAGGACTTATGGCAGACAGTCCCCAAGGTCGAGGGAGCGGTTTCCACTTTAAACAAACGCACCACTATACCCATAGAAGATAGTTGTGCTTTCAAAGATCCTATGGATAAAAAATTAGAAGGTTTACTTAAAAAGATGTTTGTTCAGCAGGGTTACCTTCTACAACCAATTTCATGCATTGTCCCTGTCGCTACAGCCGCGTGTTTCTGGTTCAATGAGCTGGTAAAGGCGGTCGATAGTGATTCTGCTCCTTATGAGGAGATTATGGACAGAATCAATGCTCTCAAATTGGCTAATTCTTTCACCCTAGACGCCACTTTGCAATTGGCTAGGTTAGCGGCTAAGAATTCTGGGTTTGCTATTTTGGCGCGCAGAGCGCTTTGGTTGAAATCTTGGTCAGCTGATGCGTCTTCCAAGAACAAGCTACTTAACATTCCTTTCAAGGGGAAAACGCTGTTTGGCCCTGACTTGAAAGAGATTATCTCTGATATCACTGGGGGTAAGGGCCACGCCCTTCCTCAGGATCGGCCTTTCAAGGCCAAAAATAAACCTAATTTTCGTCCCTTTCGTAGAAACGGACCAGCCCAAAGTGCTACGTCCTCTAAGCAAGAGGGTAATACTTCTCAAGCCAAGCCAGCTTGGAGACCAATGCAAGGCTGGAACAAGGGAAAGCAGGCCAAGAAACCTGCCACTGCTACCAAGACAGCATGAAATGTTGGCCCCCGATCCGGGACCGGATCTGGTGGGGGGCAGACTCTCTCTCTTCGCTCGGGCTTGGGCAAGAGATGTTCTGGATCCTTGGGCGCTAGAAATAGTCTCCCAAGGTTATCTTCTGGAATTCAAGGGGCTTCCCCCAAGGGGGAGGTTCCACAGGTCTCAGTTGTCTTCAGACCACATAAAAAGACAGGCATTCTTACGTTGTGTAGAAGACCTGTTAAAAATGGGAGTGATTCATCCTGTTCCATTAGGAGAACAAGGGATGGGGTTCTACTCCAATCTGTTCATAGTTCCCAAAAAAGAGGGAACGTTCAGACCAATCTTAGATCTCAAGATCTTAAACAAGTTTCTCAAGGTTCCATCGTTCAAAATGGAAACCATTCGAACAATTCTTCCTTCCATCCAGGAAGGTCAATTCATGACCACGGTGGATTTAAAGGATGCGTATCTACATATTCCTATCCACAAGGAACATCATCGGTTCCTAAGGTTCGCATTCCTGGACAAGCATTACCAGTTCGTGGCGCTTCCTTTCGGATTAGCCACTGCTCCAAGGATTTTCACAAAGGTACTAGGGTCCCTTCTAGCTGTGCTAAGACCAAGGGGCATTGCTGTAGTACCTTACTTGGACGACATTCTGATTCAAGCGTCGTCCCTTCCTCAAGCAAAGGCTCACACGGACATTGTCCTGGCCTTTCTCAGATCTCACGGATGGAAAGTGAACGTGGAAAAGAGTTCTCTATCTCCGTCAACAAGGGTTCCCTTCTTGGGGACAATAATAGACTCCTTAGAAATGAGGATTTTTCTGACAGAGGCCAGAAAAACAAAACTTCTAGACTCTTGTCGGATACTTCATTCCGTTCCTCTTCCTTCCATAGCGCAGTGCATGGAAGTGATAGGTTTGATGGTAGCGGCAATGGACATAGTTCCTTTTGCGCGCATTCATCTAAGACCATTACAACTGTGCATGCTCAGTCGGTGGAATGGGGACTATACAAACTTGTCTCCGAGGATACAAGTAAATCAGAGGACCAGAGACTCACTCCGTTGGTGGCTGTCCCTGGACAACCTGTCACAAGGGATGACCTTCCGCAGACCAGAGTGGGTCATTGTCACGACCGACGCCAGTCTGATGGGCTGGGGCGCGGTCTGGGGATCCCTGAAAGCTCAGGGTCTTTGGTCTCGGGAAGAATCTCTTCTACCGATAAATATTCTGGAACTGAGAGCGATATTCAATGCTCTCAAGGCTTGGCCTCAGCTAGCGAGGGCCAAGTTCATACGGTTTCAATCAGACAACATGACAACTGTTGCGTACATCAACCATCAGGGGGGAACAAGGAGTTCCCTGGCGATGGAAGAAGTGACCAAAATCATTCTATGGGCGGAGTCTCACTCCTGCCACCTGTCTGCTATCCACATCCCAGGAGTGGAAAATTGGGAAGCGGATTTTATGAGTCGTCAGACATTGCATCCGGGGGAGTGGGAACTCCATCCGGAAATCTTTGCCCAAGTCACTCAACTGTGGGGCATTCCAGACATGGATCTGATGGCCTCTCGTCAGAACTTCAAAGTTCCTTGCTACGGGTCCAGATCCAGGGATCCCAAGGCGGCTCTAGTGGATGCACTAGTAGCACCTTGGACCTTCAAACTAGCTTATGTATTCCCGCCGTTTCCTCTCATCCCCAGGCTGGTAGCCAGGATCAATCAGGAAAGGGCGTCGGTGATCTTGATAGCTCCTGCGTGGCCACGCAGGACTTGGTATGCAGATCTGGTGAATATGTCATCGGCTCCACCATGGAAGCTACCTTTGAGACGAGACCTTCTTGTTCAAGGTCCGTTCGAACATCCGAATCTGGTCTCACTCCAGCTGACTGCTTGGAGATTGAACGCTTGATCTTATCGAAGCGAGGGTTCTCAGATTCTGTTATCGATACTCTTGTTCAGGCCAGAAAGCCTGTAACTAGAAAGATTTACCACAAAATTTGGAAAAAATATATCTGTTGGTGTGAATCTAAAGGATTCCCTTGGGACAAGGTTAAGATTCCTAAGATTCTATCCTTCCTTCAAGAAGGATTGGAAAAAGGATTATCTGCAAGTTCCCTGAAGGGACAGATTTCTGCCTTGTCTGTGTTACTTCACAAAAAGCTGGCAGCTGTGCCAGATGTTCAAGCCTTTGTTCAGGCTCTGGTTAGAATCAAGCCTGTTTACAAACCTTTGACTCCTCCTTGGAGTCTCAACTTAGTTCTTTCAGTTCTTCAGGGGGTTCCGTTTGAACCCTTACATTCCGTTGATATTAAGTTATTATCTTGGAAAGTTTTGTTTTTGGTTGCAATTTCTTCTGCTAGAAGAGTTTCAGAATTATCTGCTCTGCAGTGTTCTCCTCCTTATCTGGTGTTCCATGCAGATAAGGTGGTTTTACGTACTAAACCTGGTTTTCTTCCAAAAGTTGTTTCTAACAAAAACATTAACCAGGAGATTATCGTACCTTCTCTGTGTCCGAAACCAGTTTCGAAGAAGGAACGTCTGTTGCACAATTTGGATGTTGTTCGCGCTCTAAAATTCTATTTAGATGCTACAAAGGATTTTAGACAAACATCTTCCTTGTTTGTTGTTTATTCCGGTAAAAGGAGAGGTCAAAAAGCAACTTCTACCTCTCTCTCTTTTTGGATTAAAAGCATCATCAGATTGGCTTACGAGACTGCCGGACGGCAGCCTCCCGAAAGAATCATAGCTCATTCAACTAGGGCTGTGGCTTCCACATGGGCCTTCAAGAACAAGGCTTCTGTTGATCAGATATGTAGGGCAGCGACTTGGTCTTCACTGCACACTTTTACCAAATTTTACAAGTTTGATACTTTTGCTTCTTCTGAGGCTATTTTTGGGAGAAAGGTTTTGCAAGCCGTGGTGCCTTCCATCTAGGTGACCTGATTTGCTCCCTCCCATCATCCGTGTCCTAAAGCTTTGGTATTGGTTCCCACAAGTAAGGATGACGCCGTGGACCGGACACACCTATGTTGGAGAAAACAGAATTTATGTTTACCTGATAAATTACTTTCTCCAACGGTGTGTCCGGTCCACGGCCCGCCCTGGTTTTTTAATCAGGTCTGATAATTTATTTTCTTTAACTACAGTCACCACTGTATCATATGGTTTCTCCTATGCAAATATTCCTCCTTAACGTCGGTCGAATGACTGGGGTAGGCGGAGCCTAGGAGGGATCATGTGACCAGCTTTGCTGGGCTCTTTGCCATTTCCTGTTGGGGAAGAGAATATCCCACAAGTAAGGATTACGCCGTGGACCGGACACACCGTTGGAGAAAGTAATTTATCAGGTAAACATAAATTCTGTTTTTTACCTCTGTAATTACCGTGTAACAAAGCTTCTGCAGTCGGCCTCCTTATCTCAGATCTTTTGACAGATTTGCATTTCAGTCAGTTTCAGTCAGTTAGTGCAGACTCTTAAAGGGACAGTAAAGTCACAAAAAATCTTTCATGATTTAAATAGGGCATGTAATTTTAAACAACTTTCCAATTTACTTTTATTACCAATTTTGCTTTGTTCTCTTGGTATTCTTAGTTGAAAGCTAAATCTAGGAGGTTCATGTGCTAATTTCTTAGACCTTGAAGACTGCCTCGAATCGGAAAGCATTTTGACAGTTTTTCACCACTAGAGGGCGTTAGTTCATGTGTTTCATATAGATAACATTGAGCTCTGGCACGTGAAGCTCCTAAGAGCAAGCACTGATTGGCTAAAAATGCATGTCTGTCAAAAGAACTGAAATAAGGAGGCAGTTTGCAAAGGCTTAGATACCAGGTAATCACAGAGGTAAAACGTTTATTATTATAACTGTGTTGGTTATGCAAAATTGGGGAATGGGTAATAAAGGGATTATCTACCTTTTTAAACAACAAAAATTCTGGTGTTTACTGTCCCTTTAAATAACTTCACGTGCGTGAGCACAATGTTATCTATATGAAACATATAAACTAACGCCCTCTAGCTGTGAAAAACTGTCAAATGTAGAGACGGACCTAGGTTTAGCTTTCAACTAAGAATAACAAAAGAACAAAGTAATTTAAAGATAGAAGTAAATTAGATAGTTGTTTAAAAGGACATGCTCTATCTGAATCATTAAAGTTTAATTTGAACTTTACTATCCCTTTAAGTTGCATTCTGCCACTTCTAAGCAAGAGCAAAAAAAAAAACTTAAGGTCTCTCTAGCATTAAAGGGCCACTGTAAGTAAATATTTTCTATGCCTGTTACTAACTAACTACCCCAAATACGCTTTTTATCAATAGCATTTCATTAACATATCTCTACCGTATATCAGAAATCTTGTCTGCAAATTTAATTGTTTTCCAAACCCACTCCGTGGGTATCCTTTGCTCTGTACCAATCTGTTTACAATACCTAGGTTTCAAAATGGCGCTTTAAACACAAAGTTATTGGTTTAAGTATTTTGAACATGCAGTGCTGAAAATAGTGGGCAGGATAACGTGACATCATTGGCGAATAAAAGATATAACTTTTAGAACGTTATGAAACTTCGTTTTGGAGAAAATATAGGTCAGTAGGTTTTAATTAATGTTTATTAACTTTAATATGTTAGTTGATTAGCTTAAAAATTATAACAGAAAGTAATCCTTTAACTGAATACTAAACCAGCTCATATTACTCTAGAAGTTTTATTATATCAACCTATAAATGCCTTCCTGTAGAGACCTCATCCTCCTTGTAGGACCATTGCAGGAAGTAATGAACCCTGCACAAATGAAGTTAAAATTATGACTAATACATATTGCAATGCGTTCTATTAATTATAACCCACTGCTTTGTTCCTTTTGTATTACAACAATGAAACACACTGTTTAACATCCCTTTAATTTGTATTTTTTTGCTGAAATGTGTGTGTGATGGACAGGCCCCCACTGGGGATTTTAAATATTAAGGATCAATAAATATTCAGATTTGGAATGTATTTGCTTTATTGTGTTTTTGACAGAGTGACGTGTTATGTGGACCAAATGAACACGTGGTACGACATGAGAACTCACCAGGAGGTCACCAATAGCCACCTGTTCTCTGAGATCCAGGATTCACTTGGGACTTTTGGCTTGAACGGTCTGGACAGGTTACTCTGCTTCATGATTGTAAAGGAACTGCAGGTAAAACCTTTAAGGCCCCATGATGTAAAGCTCTCTGATCTGGCAAGGTTATCTAAGAAGTATTGTGAACAGTGTTCTTTCAAAGGCCAGTTTTGTGAGCGGCCCAGCAGTGAAACAGTTCAATTACCCCTTAAGGACCAGAGCGCTTTTCAATTTTCTGTCCATTTGGGACCAGGGCTATTTTTACATTTCTGCGGTCTTTGTGTTTAGCTGTAATTTTCCTCTTACTCATTTACTGTACCCACACATATTATATACCGTTTTTTCTTGCCATTAAATGGAATTTCTAAAGATACCGTTATTTTCATCATATCTTATAATTTACTATAAAAACAATTATAAAATATGATGAAAAAATGGAAAAAAACACACTTTTTCTAACTTTGACCCCCAAAATCTGTTACACATCTACAACCACCAAAAAACACCCATGCTAAATAGTTTCTAAATTTTGTCCTGAGTTTAGAAATACCCAATTTCTCCAACATAGGTGTGTCCGGTCCACGGCGTCATCCTTACTTGTGGGATATTCTCTTCCCCAACAGGAAATGGCAAAGAGCCCAGCAAAGCTGGTCACATGATCCCTCCTAGGCTCCGCCTACCCCAGTCATTCTCTTTGCCGTTGTACAGGCAACATCTCCACGGAGATGGCTTAGAGTTTTTTAGTGTTTAACTGTAGTTTTTATTATTCAATCAAGAGTTTGTTATTTTGAAATAGTGCTGGTATGTACTATTTACTCAGAAACAGAAAAGAGATGAAGATTTCTGTTTGTATGAGGAAAATGATTTTAGCAACCGTCACTAAAATCCATGGCTGTTCCACACAGGACTGTTGAGAGCAATTAACTTCAGTTGGGGGAACAGTGAGCAGTCTCTTGCTGCTTGAGGTATGACACATTCTAACAAGACGATGTAATGCTGGAAGCTGTCATTTTCCCTCTCTTCCCCANNNNTTTAATAAGTAACTATACAGTCAATTTAAAATGTCAAATCTATTTAATTAATAACCTATTCTTTTATATTTTTTTTCAGGCATCTGACAAGTACATGTGTGGTTGCCCCATAAATTGTGTCATATGTTTTTGTGCACTCAGCAAGAGGTGTACTGAATATGAAATATGCTGTGTTTGTATCAATCTGGGAAAATAATCAAATGCAACTTTAAATGCATTTTAAAATAATACTAGTATGATACTAGAAATACACTCATGTCTGGTGTCTATGAATGCATACTGGATTATCTTAGATGGGACAGATGTATGACCAGACAGATTTATTAATATAAAGAAAAAGTGTATTTGATAAACATTTTTTTTTAGATAGTTAAACTGCAGCAATATTTGATGGTAAAACTGCATTTCTGGGTGTCTGCTGCCACCTATAGATAGGGATGGTATCGCAGCCAAAAGATAAATGGCTACTCAGGGAGTTTTTAATAAAGTAAGTTTTGTTAACTTACCACTTGCTGCCTTACTACATATTTGTCGCACATTCTCATTCTGAGACTGGACCACTGGGAGTTCCTGATCACTGGAGAATAAGTCTACTGGGTGACTTGATTGATCCCAGCTTGCCTCTATAGCACCAAGGGAGGTGCTCTACTAAATGTGAGTGCATATTTTACCTTCTTCTCACCGCTGGTTCTTACAATACTAGGCCATACAGGCACCTTTGTGTTTTATATATTTATCTACAGATACCTGAATATCTAACAAAGGCTAGTCTTCTGGGTGACTGCTTTTGACCCCAAACTGCTCCACCTACATCATTAGCGGTTTCTGATTACATGTGAGCGCAATTGTCACATATACTATTACCCTTGTTTCATACAATATTGGGCCATGTGGCGCTTCTGTCTCTTCATGTTCTTTGCAGATTACTCAGGGAGGCGTCTCCCAAATAACCAAGAGATGTTCAGCTCAAGGGGCCTATCACAGACAAGCTTCCGTGGGGAGCTTGTCAATGATTAGAATAAAAATGTGTGGGGTTATATCACATGATATAGCCTCATGCAAGAGAGAAAAAAAGGCCTTTGCTGCTGAATTTTTACTGACAAACTGTTGCCTTGGAATCTAGTCTCTATAAAGCAAACCGGGGCCTAACTTTCATCCATCTTCCAAAAATTACCTCTTAATTTATGAGGTGAAATTGGACTTATCAGAGAAAACTGAAACATTAATTTGGTTATTTGGGTAAAGTATACGTGATTGATATACAGGTAGCCCTCAGTTTACGCCAGGGTTAGGTTCCAGAAGGAATGGTTGTAAATTGAAACTGTTGTAAATTGAAACCCAGTTTATAATGTAAGTCAATGGGAAGTGAGGGAGTTAGGTTCCAGGCCCCTCTCAAAATTGTCATAAGTAACACCTAATACATTATTTTTAAAGCTTTGAAATGAAGACTTTAAATGCTAAACAGCATTATAAACCTAATAAAATAATCACACAACACAGAATATATAATTAAACTAAGTTAAATGAAAAAAAATTGCTAAACACCATTATAAACCTAATAAAATAATCACACAACACAGACTTCATTTGCTTTTTTTTCTGCAAACAGTTATTTCTATGCATTCCAATCTGGACTGATTTATAGACAGGAAGATCTTGTTCCTTTGAAATCTGCTTGATAGCTCAGGTCTGGTTAAACTGATTAATTTCAGCTTGTTCGGCTTTGCTGCAACACAAGCGGACAGCTCCACCTACTGGCTATTTTAATAAATGCACTGCTTCTCAATGCTTTTCAATAGCAGTCACATGACTGGAAAAAAAGGTTGTTATTCTGAAACGGTGTAAATTGAACCGTTGTAAAACGAGGGCCACCTGTATATATAATTTTAATCAAAGGTATTTGGTAACTACAACTAGATTGCAGTTAGTAATTTTAAAAGGGCACCATTTGTATTTTAAGCTCATGTTCATAGTCTTGTGTAGTTTAACTAGTCATATTTAGTGCTAAGTAATTTAATTTGCAACTATATATTTTAGAATTGCCTTATTGCAGTTAAATAAGAGGTTATTTCAGTTCAGATAAATAGGCATATCAATTGGATTTTAAAGTATTTTGTTATAGTGTCTAAGCATTGTTAAGTTAACGGTCCATACTCTGGTATTTTATTGTGATATTTTAATGTGATTCATTGTGAATAAGGTAAATTGTAAAGGTATATTTGTTTTAATGATCTTTGTCTAGAATATTGAAACAGATTAAGTGTGCATCATTTGATTCATAATCTGGTTTCTATAAATATAATTCAATGTGTTTATAAATTTAATTTTAAAGAATTAAGAAATAAATATGGATTTTAATTGTTTCGTATATGCATTTTTATTGGGGGTTGGGGGAAAAATAAATAAATTGTATTATAACCCTGCTATATACTGACAGGACAATCTAGTCAAAATTAAACTTACATGATTCAGAAAAGGTATGCAATTTAAAACAACTTTCCAATTTACTTTTATAATCAAATTTGCTTCGTTTCCTTGGTGGTCTTTTTGAAAAGCTAAACCTAGCTAGGCTCAAACTGATTTCTAAACCGTTCAAACCCGTCTCTTAGCTCAGAGCATTTTGAAAGTTTTTCACAGTTAGACAGTACTAGTTCATGTGTGTCATATAAATAGCATTGTGCTCACTCCCGTGGAGTTATTAAGGAGTCTGCACTGATTGGCTAAGCTGCATGTCTGTCAAAAGTACTCAGATAAGGGGGCAGTCTGCAGAGGCTTAGATACAAGGTAATAGCAGAGGTAATGTGTATTAATTTAAGTGTGTTGGTTATGCAAAACTGGGGAATAGGTAAGAAAGGGATTATCTACCTTTTTAAACAATAACATTTTTCAAGTAGACTGTCCATTTAAGGTACATATATTAATTTGCATTTCTTTTTTGAATAAACATGAAAATTTGCAGAAAACATGAAGCGTCAAGAAAATACACACAGTGTATCTTTTTTAATCTGTCTTTAATAGTTGAAGTAGCCAGTGATATACACGAAGGAAGCACTTCTATTGACACCCCCCAAGCATTTGTTTTGCAAGGGCAGAGCAACAATGAGCTGCTCCTAGGAAGTGCATAGCTGCACGGTGACTAATGTGCTGTATAGTATGCATTTGTAGATATTCTATACAACAAGATGAATGAACAATCAATAATAAGCAAAAAAGCAAAGCACCAACATAGAAGCCTCAACAACTGGAGAAGTCCATTAATCTCATATTAAAAATTAAATGCTTGGTTCTCAGAATGTCAACTAAAAATAGAAATCTCATGATGTAACAGCCCTTTAAATGCAGTGAAAGTCAAATAAATCATAATAACTTTTTTATGTGAAATTAAGTAGTCTTATGGTCTTAAAAGTTCATGTGACGGGGGGGGCGGAGCCAGCGCTCAAACGAGATGGCTGCACTTGTGTGAGCTCCGCTAATGTAAAGGAGCTACTTTAATGATTCTTGCTGCCTAAGTGAAGACAAACAGCCTAAAAAATTGTCTCAGTGTGGGCAGACACTTATGGAAGCTAAGACTGGCGACATTTGACCTCCGATCCCACATCTCACTCGGCTCCATTTGCAGCAACGCCACGGAACAACAGGTGGCGGTCGCCATCACTAATTCAGAGACAGCACGAGGGCGATTAAACCCTCTGGCCCCATCATGTAGAGGTGATGCAGGGGTGCCAGACCTCTCTGGAACAGACCGCTAACAAATCGTGTCAGCCACCAGAGATGCCGTTCCGGAGCGGAGAAGGCAGAGCTTGGCCTCGGAGATCGTGAGTAATCCCACACACGAGACATTTTGATTTTGATAACACATAGACAGGAGAAGGGGCAGGAACACTACTCTCAAGTTATAGCCGCAGATGGATTTCCAGCGGCCGGGAAAGATAACCCAGAATATTCCTATAAACGGCATGGCCTTTCACTAGGGCCACGCGGCATATGCACACATACGCAGCAACTAAATGGAAAGGTGATTTTCGGCTTGTAGGGTATATGGTGAACTGATGCATGTGAGAAACAGGGATTGCTGATGCCTTAATTAACAGGTCTACACATACATCTGATAGTTCTTTTGGGATGTAGAGACGGCCACACCACAAGATTTTTGGGAAGCACTGTAAGTAAAATAGAGCCGCATAGCAGTCACGCAACATAGCGGTGCATTTTATTGTGAGACCCTGCTTAAATATTTACTTCAGAATTTGAACTGTGCTTAGGACAACTCTGTGTGATAGACTAGGCCCAAATATTCTTTGTGAGCCTATCAGCTTGAATACTGAAGATAATAGTAACCATGTCCCCAAAAAAGGGCAACAAGGGAGAGAATCCAGCTAGAAAGAAAAAAAATAACACAACGCCATCAGTGAATAAATTTTTCAATAGCCTTGATTCTTCACATGCACATACTGAACTGGATATAGAGTCTAGAGCAAGGCAAGATTCAACATCTTCAGACTCGGAACAAGAGGATATGCAACAGGCAGTGACAATCCCTAAAGCACTGCTGGATTCTTTACCCTCAAAAAAGGACTTTTCTTCTTTAATACAGCAAGTCAGAGACTTTATCCGCGAAGAAATCGCAGACATCAAAAAAGACCTCACAGAAGTGGGGGAAAGAGTAGTAAAATTGGAGGAAACAACAGAAGCACATCACACAACAATCTCCAATTTTTCAAATAAATTCTCCCAACAAGACAGCACAATCCTCCAATTAGAAAATAAAATAGACGACTTGGAGAATAGAAGCCGCAGGCAAAATATTAGGATGAGAGGAATCCCTGAGGAGGTCTCCCCCCAAGAACTTGAAACATATGTGCAAAGCCTATTCGCTTATTTAACTGACACAGGGGATGATTCCTCATATGCCTTAGACAGAATACACAGGGCGCTAAGAGCAAGACCTGCTGAGAACCAACCTCCACGAGATGTGATTGTGAAAGTATCAAGCTATCCAATTAAAGAAACTTTAATGAAAAAGGCCAGAATGAAGCACCCGATTAAATTTAAAGGCACAGACTTGCAACTATTTGAAGACCTGTCCTCAAGAACTCTCCAAAAGAGAAGAGAAATGAGACCGTTGACGAATACACTCCGCAAGCAGAATATCCCATATAGATGGGGTCACCCTTTCAACCTACAGATCCAATGGAAAGGCAGGCGCCTTGTATGTGACAATCCAGATGATATACCTTCAGTGTGTAAAGAATTACACCTAGAACTTCCTCTACCGACTGATATCAACAGATCTCGACCAGATAGACCACCACAAGGGGATACACCTCTACCACAAAGACCGGAGTGGAGGAAGGTTTCTGGGAAAAAGAATGATAAATTCTCTAAGCCGTTACCCAAAGAATCTACCCCAAAAGAAGCTACTTGATAGTGACTAGAAGGGTTTCTTTTTGTCTTTCTTCCCTTTCTTTTCAGGTTATTTTCTACAAGTACCATGTGAATAATCCCTGGGGTGATATATACCCCAGTCAGCTGAGAAAGGAGGGTGAGTATACTCACCGTGTGGTAATTAACCATTAGACCAAATGAGGGCTAAACATTGCTCTCTCTTTTTGTATTTTTAAGAGAAATGTGTTTATAATAATGTCTTTTCCCTGTTTTTCTTCTTCTTTCTTTATCCTTTTTTGTTAATATGTTGATAATGCAACAAGATGTAATTTAATTTAAGTTTCAATGTTATTTGTAGCTCCAAAGTATGTTCTCCCTCACTACTTTGAAGCTTTATGCTTCTATGCAATTGCAATGTTTTTGGTTTACGATTTTTATTTTTGTTATTCCAGGGGTGTGTCCACAAACCTATACATTTTATGTCATACCTAATAAATAGAGGGGAAAACCCCATCTCCAATCCTAATGTTGAAGGGTACTGGTGATCCACAACTCCGCATAGTCACCCAAAATGTCCAAGGTTTCAACTGTCCAAACAAGAGGGCCATGGCACTACGTGATATTTATAAATGGGGAGGACAGATTGTACTATTGCAAGAAACACATTTTAAGGCAGGCAGAATTCCAAAGTATCTCTCATCACAATACACACAACATTTCCATAGCACTAATTTTAAAAAAAAAACTAATGGAGTAAGCATCTTATTACATAAATCTATCCCATTTAAAACATTGCAGATTAGTAAGGATAATGAAGGTAGATATCTGGGTGTCATGGGGCTGTTATATGGAAAACCTGTCACAATAGTCAATCTGTATGCCCCCAATAGACACCAAGAGAGTTTCATGAACAAAGCCAGTACAAAAACTCTAGAAATACTAAAAGGCCCTCTCATAGTAGGGGGGGGATCTAAATGTCCCATTAGTTCCTGAGATGGACTGTTCTAGTGCCAAATCCAATGTCCCCCAGAGAACCCTCAAATCTCTTTGGAAGAATTTTAAGTTGTTAGCCTTACATGACGCTTGGAGGTACCTACACCCAGATAAAAAGGACTTTACTTTCTTCTCTCACCCACATAACGTCCATTCGAGACTAGATTATCTGCTTGTTGACCATAGCGCCCTTTATTACATCACCCAATGCGGTATAAAACATACTACTTGGTCAGATCATTCCATGGTGGACTGCACATTAAGATGGCCCTCTATGCCCATTAGATCATTTAGCTGGAAACTAGAAGATGCTTTATTATTGGATTCAGCTAACTTAGGCCTAGATTTAGAGTTCGGCGGTAGCCGTCAAAACCAGCGTTAGAGGCTCCTAACGCTGGTTTTGGCCGCCCGCTGGTATTTGGAGTCAGTGATTAAAGGGTCTAACGCTCACTTTACAGCCGCGACTTTTCCATACCGCAGATCCCCCTACGCCATTTGCGTAGCCTATCTTTTCAATGGGATCTTCCTAACGCCGGTATTTAGAGTCGTTTCTGCAGTGAGCGTTAGAGCTCTAACGACAAAACTCCAGCCGCCTGAAAATAGCAGGAGTTAAGAGCTTTCTGGCTAACGCCGGTTTATAAAGCTCTTAACTACTGTACCCTAAAGTACACTAACACCCATAAACTACCTATGTACCCCTAAACCGAGGTCCCCCCACATCGCCACCACTCGATTAAAATTTTTAACCCCTAATCTGCCGACCGCCACCTACGTTATACTTATGTACCCCTAATCTGCTGCCCCTAACACCGCCGACCCCTGTATTATATCTATTAACCCCTAACTTGCCCCCCACAACGTCGCCGCAAGCTACTTAAAATAATTAACCCCTAATCTTCCGACCGCAAATCGCCGCCACCTACGTTATCCCTATGTACCCCTAATCTGCTACCCCTAACATCGCCGACCCCTATGTTATATTTATTAACCCCTAATCTGCCCCCCTCAACGTCGCCGACACCTACCTACACTTATTAACCCCTAATCTGCCGAGCGGACCTGAGCGCTACTATAATAAAGTTATTAACCCCTAATCCGCCTCACTAACCCTATCATAAATAGTATTAACCCCTAATCTGCCCTCCCTAACATCGCCGACACCTACCTTCAATTATTAACCCCTAATCTGCCGACCGGAGCTCACCGCTATTCTAATAAATGTATTAACCCCTAAAGCTAAGTCTAACCCTAACACTAACACCCCCCTAAGTTAAATATAATTTTTATCTAACGAAATAAATTAACTCTTATTAAATAAATAATTCCTATTTAAAGCTAAATACTTACCTGTAAAATACATCCTAATATAGCTACAATATAAATTATAATTATATTATAGCTATTTTAGGATTAATATTTATTTTACAGGCAACTTTGTAATTATTTTAACCAGGTACAATAGCTATTAAATAGTTAAGAACTATTTAATAGTTACCTAGTTAAAATAATAACAAATTTACCTGTAAAATAAATCCTAACCTAAGATATAATTAAACCTAACACTACCCTATCAATAAAATAATTAAATAAACTACCTACAATTACCTACAATTAACCTAACACTACACTATCAATAAATTAATTAAACACAATTGCTACAAATAAATACAATTAAATAAACTATCTAAAGTACAAAAAATAAAAAAGAACTAAGTTACAGAAAATAATAAAATATTTACAAACATAAGAAAAATATTACAACAATTTTAAACTAATTACACCTACTCTAAGCCCCCTAATAAAATAACAAAGCCCCCCAAAATAAAAAATTCCCTCCCCTATTCTAAAATACAAATATTACAAGCTCTTTTACCTTACCAGCCCTGAACAGGGCCCTTTGCGGGGCATGCCCCAAGAATTTCAGCTCTTTTGCCTGTAAAAAAAAACATACAATACCCCCCCCCCAACATTACAACCCACCACCCACATACCCCTAATCTAACCCAAACCCCCCTTAAATAAACCTAACACTACCCCCCTGATGATCTTCCTACCTTGTCTTCACCATGCCAGGTTCACCGATCCGTCCTGGCTCCAAGATCTTCATCCAACCCAAGCGGGGGCTAGACATCCACTGAAGAAGTCCAGAAGAGGGTCCAAAGTCTTCCTCCTATCCGGCAAGAAGAGGACATCCGGACCGGCAAACATCTTCTCCAAGCGGCATCTTCTATCTTCTTCCATCCGATGACGACCGGCTCCATCTTGAAGACCTCCAGCGCGGATCCATCCTCTTCTTCCGACGACTAGACGACGAATGACGGTTCCTTTAAGGGACGTCATCCAAGATGGCGTCCCTCGAATTCCGATTGGCTGATAGGATTCTATCAGCCAATCGGAATTAAGGTAGGAATTTTCTGATTGGCTGATGGAATCAGCCAATCAGAATATAGTTCAATCCGATTGGCTGATCCAATCAGCCAATCAGATTGAGCTCGCATTCTATTGGCTGATCGGAACAGCCAATAGAATGCGAGCTCAATCTGATTGGCTGATTGGATCAGCCAATCGGATTGAACTATATTCTGATTGGCTGATTCCATCAGCCAATCAGAAAATTCCTACCTTAATTCCGATTGGCTGATAGAATCCTATCAGCCAATCGGAATTCGAGGGACGCCATCTTGGATGACGTCCCTTAAAGGAACCGTCATTCGTCGTCTAGTCGTCGGAAGAAGAGGATGGATCCGCGCTGGAGGTCTTCAAGATGGAGCCGGTCGTCATCGGATGGAAGAAGATAGAAGATGCCGCTTGGAGAAGATGTTTGCCGGTCCGGATGTCTTCTTCTTGCCGGATAGGAGGAAGACTTTGGACCCTCTTCTGGACTTCTTCAGTGGATGTCTAGCCCCCGCTTGGGTTGGATGAAGATCTTGGAGCCAGGACGGATCGGTGAACCTGGCATGGTGAAGACAAGGTAGGAAGATCATCAGGGGGGTAGTGTTAGGTTTATTTAAGGGGGGTTTGGGTTAGATTAGGGGTATGTGGGTGGTGGGTTGTAATGTTGGGGGGGGGGTATTGTATGTTTTTTTTTACAGGCAAAAGAGCTGAAATTCTTGGGGCATGCCCCGCAAAGGGCCCTGTTCAGGGCTGGTAAGGTAAAAGAGCTTGTAATATTTGTATTTTAGAATAGGGTAGGGAATTTTTTATTTTGGGGGGCTTTGTTATTTTATTAGGGGGCTTAGAGTAGGTGTAATTAGTTTAAAATTGTTGTAATATTTTTCTTATGTTTGTAAATATTTTATTATTTTCTGTAACTTAGTTCTTTTTTATTTTTTGTACTTTAGATAGTTTATTTAATTGTATTTATTTGTAGCAATTGTGTTTAATTAATTTATTGATAGTGTAGTGTTAGGTTAATTGTAGGTAATTGTAGGTAGTTTATTTAATTATTTTATTGATAGGGTAGTGTTAGGTTTAATTATATCTTAGGTTAGGATTTATTTTACAGGTAAATTTGTTATTATTTTAACTAGGTAACTATTAAATAGTTCTTAACTATTTAATAGCTATTGTACCTGGTTAAAATAATTACAAAGTTGCCTGTAAAATAAATATTAATCCTAAAATAGCTATAATATAATTATAATTTATATTGTAGCTATATTAGGATTTATTTTACAGGTAAGTATTTAGCTTTAAATAGGAATCATTTATTTAATAAGAGTTAATTTATTTCGTTAGATAAAAATTATATTTAACTTAGGGGGGTGTTAGTGTTAGGGTTAGACTTAGCTTTAGGGGTTAATACATTTATTAGAATAGCGGTGAGCTCCGGTCGGCAGATTAGGGGTTAATAATTGAAGGTAGGTGTCGGCGATGTTAGGGAGGGCAGATTAGGGGTTAATACTATTTATGATAGGGTTAGTGAGGCGGATTAGGGGTTAATAACTTTATTATAGTAGCGCTCAGGTCCGCTCGGCAGATTAGGGGTTAATAAGTGTAGGCAGGTGTCGGCGACGTTGAGGGGGGCAGATTAGGGGTTAATAAATATAATATAGGGGTCGGCGATGTTAGGGCAGCAGATTAGGGGTACATAAGGATAACGTAGGTGGCGGCGGTTTACGGAGCGGCAGATTAGGGGTTAAAAGTGTAATGCAGGGGTCAGCGATAGCGGGGGCGGCAGATTAGGGGTTAATAAGTGTAAGGTTAGGGGTGTTTAGACTCGGGGTACATGTTAGAGTGTTAGGTGCAGACGTAGGAAGTGTTTCCCAATAGGAAACAATGGGGCTGCGTTAAGAGCTGAACGCTGCTTTTTTGCAGGTGTTAGGTTTTTTTTCAGCTCAAACTGTCCCATTGTTTCCTATGGGAGAATCGTGCACGAGCACGTTTTTGATGCCGGCCGCGTCCGTAAGCAACTCTGGTATCGAGAGTTGCATTTGCGGTAAATATGCTCTACGCTCCTTTTTTGGAGCCTAACGCAGCATTTGTTTGAACTCTCGATACCAGAGTTAAATTTATGGTGCGGCCAGAAAAAAAACCCGTGGAGCGTTAACAGCCCTTTTACCGCCGAACTCCAAATCTAGGCCTTAGAAAACTACACTAAGCATATAAAAACATACTTTGATATAAATAACACTAACGACACGACACCAGGCATGCTCTGGGAAGCCCATAAAGCCTATATGAGAGGCGAATTTATAAAATCCAGGGCAATTAAACAGAGAGAAAACAGGAAGGCCTATTCTAACATGGCTAGGGAAGTCTCAGAATTAGATTATTTAGTCAAGATGAACCCGGTAAATACTCAATACCAACAATTACTTGCCGAAAAAAGGAACAACTTGAATAAATTACTACTCATCGAAACACAACGAAAACAACTGTTTCTTAAACAGAAGTTCTATGGAGAGGGTAATAAACCTGGGAGACTTTTGGCAAGAGCCCTTAAAAAACAACAGTTAAAATCTTACATTCATGCATTAAATTCACATACAGGCAAAAAGGTAGAAGACACAGTGGGTATCGCGAAATTATTTCACGACTTTTACCACAGACTATATAACATCTACCCCGATAGATCATTTAATACGCATAAAGAAGCATGTGATAAATATCTACTCAATATAGAACTTCCCCGCATTTCTAATGAAGAGGCGTCTGCATTAGAGGCACCTATATCAGTAGAAGAAGTCATGGCAGCTATAATAGATATTAAACCCAATAAGGCACCCGGCCCAGACGGCTTTACAGCCTTATATTACAAAACATTTAAAACTTTATTAAGCCCACAGCTAGCTGATTTGTTCTCATACATAGCCAATGAACACACATTCCCTGATACTATGCTCCAGGCACATATAACGGTTGTTCCGAAACCTGGAAAACCAGCTTCTACGCCAGCAAATTTTAGGCCGATATCTTTACTAAACGTGGACCTAAAAATCTACGCAAAAATCTTAGCAGACAGATTAAATAAGTTACTGCCGGTATTGTTAGATGGGGATCAAGTGGGTTTTGTCCAGAATAGGGAAGCAAGGGATAATACAAGTAAAGTCGTCACCCTTATAGATTATATCAAAGCTACAAAGACCCCAGCTATGTTACTATCGACAGATGCTGAAAAAGCTTTCGATAGACTAGATTGGACCTTCTTACACGCTACACTGCTTAAATTCGGTCTACCTTCCAAATTTATATCCCTAGTATTTGCTTTGTATTCTAATCCCACCGCCCGAATTAGAGTGAATGGCCATTTATCTGAAGAATTTGTAATTCGCAATGGATCGAGACAGGGATGCCCTTTGTCCCCCTTATTATTTGTTCTGGCACTTGAGCCACTCGCAGTTAGTTTGCGAAACAACCCCAATATTAAAGGCATAGAGGTTTCGGGTAAGTCACACAAATTGGCTATGTTTGCTGATGACGTTCTGATGACACTATCAAACCCTGTCGAATCCCTACATCATGTCCAGAATGAACTTCAAGTATACGGTACAGTGTCAAATTTTCTAGTTAATCCCACCAAATCAGAACTGTACCCAATTAATATCTCACCTTCCACAATAGGGGAGATCAAGGCTAAATGTCCCTTTAAAATTAATACTACATCCCTAAAATATCTTGGGGTATACCTAACCTCTGACAGCGAAAAATTAAGGAGCTTAAACTATGGGAAATTACTAGAGGAGTTTCAATCTTTGACCTCCAAATGGATGCCTAAAAATAATATATCATGGCTAGGTAGGATAGCGGCAACTAAGATGACACTCCTGCCCAAGGCACTGTATATAATGCAAGCCCTCCCTATAACTGGGGTATCTACATATATCCAGAAGCTACAGAGGGTATTAAATACTTACATATGGCAAGGGAAACAACCCAGACTATCACAAGCCACTATTTACACACCCAAAGTAGATGGAGGCCTAGGTGTACCCAATTTGAATTGGTACAAATCGGCTATATCCCTAAGTAGGGTAGTGGATTGGGTTGGACAGGGCAAGCATGCTTTCAAAAAGGTAACAACCCTGGAATCACAACTACTGAAAACCACACACATGGGGGGGCTCTGCTGGACACCTGTACACCCAAGCATAATTCTGGAAAGCAAACCCTATACCATTCTTAGTGAAACCTGGAATACCTTAAAGAGCCTTAGAAACAAGTTCCCCAGGTTATCCACAACATACTCACCCCTCACTACATTGTCAGACAATAGAGAGATTGGCGCAAATTGTCTCCAGAATAATCTTATAGATGGGGAAGTGAATGAGTTTTATGATTTGATTCCCATCTGTGCAATGATGGAAGATGGGAAGATTAGTGATAAACAGAGGTTGTTGGACAGAGGATTTTATACTTTCTCGAATTGGTTGAACCTACATCAGGCCAGACATTACATCTTAACTCATAGAGATAGAAATAATTTTATGCGAAATCTTACACCTTTTGAAGACTTATGCCTAAAAGGTAAAACAACAAAAAGGGGTATTATATCTTCAATATACCAACTCCTTTTGTCGCTAGACCTACCAGACAAACCAAAATATATAAGGAAGTGGGAGGATGATCTGGGGATACAAATTAGTGCACAACAGTGGAAAAAATGGGCTAGATTTACAGCAGGGTCTGCACGCTCGGCACATTATCTAGAGACGAATATAAAGATTCTAACAAGGTGGTATCTCACGCCACACAGACTAAAGTTTATGTTCCCAAAAGCAAGTGACAAGTGTTGGAGGGGATGTGGCCAGATTGGGACACTATCACATATATGGTGGGATTGCCCACGTCTTTACCCCTTTTGGAAGCATATTTTTGAAGCAGTTAAGATCACCACAGGTATAACTCTAGCTTTCGATCTCATGATTCCTCTGTTTAATGACCTCTCCGGTATCCCATGCAAGATAAGACGCTGCATTGCCCAGATTATGTTTAATGTAGCTAAGAAATTAATTCCCAGTTTTTGGAAGTCATCAGAGGTCCCTAGTTTAGATAAATGGAGACAACAGGTAGATCATGTTATTGCAATGGAGAGATATTTTTATCTATCCCAGGGCAATTTAAATTTATATCATGACATAGTATTTCTATGGGAACAGTATAAACATGGCAATAATGGATAAGTGGCTGAAACATCTGGTATCTGTAGGGATGTGGATATACTTTGTATACTTTGTGTTACTTGAAAGGCGACCTTTTTGATTAATGTGTTATGAATGATAGAAGCATTAGGTATTTTTGCTCTTTACTGTGGATACACCCTGGAAGAAAGATTTTTTGTTTTTGTTTCAATCCTGTTTTTTGTTAATGTTGTTCTTTTTCATAAACAAGTTTCTCAAATTGTTATATACATTATATTCTCTACGGATCAGACCCATAAATGTCTTGCAATGTCAATCTACAAATATATGTAATTAAACAAGGAACTTCAGTGAGTTACAATAAGCAGCCTTTGCTGCGCGCTAATACAAGCATTGAGTACAATACGGCTATTGCTGATTAAATGATAGAAGACACTCTCGCTCATAGCAATGGACTCTTAGACTTGCAAAATACGCTATATAGCTGAATTACTTTGTTATACTTTTTCTTTTTCTTTTTTCTTCTTTTACATTGTTTGACAAAGACACCTTGTATATGATTATAATGTTGTAATGTATGATCTGTATTATTTTCAATAAAAATGAATATAAAAAAAAAAAAAAAAAGTTCATGTGACACAAAGTATGTGTTCAGTTAACCAACCAGCTTTGCAGCTATAGCTGTGCTGCATAGACTGTTCTTTTAAATGTGAAATCCACTAGCATGACATTATTTTTCATATATTGGGACTTTATAGTGTAGCAGTAAGTAAGAATTGTTACTAAAAAGAATGGATAATAGACCATAAAGTTAAGTTATCTTAAATGACCATTAAATGCAGTAGAATTGCATAATTAATAAGTGCATAATAAAAAAAACAATTTATGATTACCAGATAAATTCCTCTACAACTTCATTCCTTACTGTTGGGAAATACAACACCTGGCCACCAGGAGGAGGCAAAGACACCCCAGCTAAAGGCTTAAATATCCCTCCCACTTCCCCTATCCCCCAGTCACACTGCAGAGGGAACAAGGAAAAGTAGGAGAAACATCAGGGTATAAAAGATGCCAGAAGAAATAATATTAAAAGGGAGCCACACTTCAAAAAAATTAATTACGGACGGGGTCGTGGACTCTCCTTGCCAGGAAGGAAAGGAATTTATCTGTTAAGCATAAATTAGGTTTTCCTTCCATAAGGCAGGGAAAGTCCAGAACTTCATTCCTTACTGTTGGGAAAACTATACCCAAGCTCCAGAGGACACTGAATGAATAACGGGAGGGAACAGAAAAGAGAGGCGGACCCTATTCTGAGGGCACCACAGCCTGCAAAAATTTTCTCCCAAAAGCTGCTTCAGCCGAAGCAAAGATATCAAACTTGTAAAATTTAGAAAAAAGTGTGTAAGGAGGACCAGGTAGCTGCAAATCTGATCCATTGAGGCTTTGTTCTTAAAAGCCCAAGCGGAAGCCACGGCTCTAGTGGAATAAGCCTTTATCCGCTCTGGAGGATGTCGTCCCGCTGTCTCATAAGCAAAGCGGATGACACTCCTCAACCAGAAGGATAGAAAAGTCGTAGTAGCCTTCTGCCCCTTACACTTCCCCGTATAGATGACAAACAAAGAGGAAGATTGTCTGAATTCCTTAGTAGCCTGTGGATAGAACTTCAAGGCATGAACCATATCTAGATTATGAAACAAATGTTCCTTCGCTGAAGAAGGATTAGGACACAAGGAAGGAACAACATTTTCATAATTAATGTTACGATTCAACACCACCTTAGGGAACCCTAGTTTAGAGCATACAACCACCTTATCAGCATGAAAAGCCAGATAAGGGGAATCACATTGCAAAGAAGAAATCTCAGAAACGAGCCTGCTGCAAAATACTAAGAACAAGATTGGGGCTCTAAGGCGGAGCCCCAGATCTAAACACGGGTCTGATCCTAGCCAGAGCCATAACAAAGGACTGCAAATACGGAAGCTCAGCCAATCTTTTGTGCAGTAACACTGACAGGGCCAATATCTGTCCCTTCATGGAACTAGCAGATAGGCCCTTTTCCAGTCCATCCTGGAGGAAAGCTAAAATTCTAGCAATCTTAACCTTATGCCAGGAAAAACCACGCTTCTCACACCAGTACAAGTAAGTCCTCCACACTTTATGGTAGATACGACGAGTAACTACTTACGAGCTTGAACCAGAGTGTCGATAACACTCTCAGAGGACCCTCTTTTGCCAAGTCTAAACGTTCAATCTCCACGCAGTCAGCCTCAGAGAATCTAGATTTTGATGAACGAAGAGACCCTGTATCAGCAGATCTCTGCAATAAGGTAACCTCCACTGAGGAGATGAGGACATCCCCACCAGATCCGCAAACCACGTCCGCAGCCACGATGCAGCAATCAGAATCAAAGATGATCGCTCCTGCTTGATGCGAGCCAGCACACGAGGGAGAAGCGATAATGGAGGAAAAAGATATACGAGACTGAACCTCCATGGTATTGATAGGGCATCTATCAATGCCACCTGAGGACCCCTCGACCTCGACCCGTACCTCGGTAGCTTGGTATTGAGGCGGGATGTAATGAGATACCTCCGGCATCCCCCACTCGCTGCATATCTCTGCAAACACGTCGGGGTGAAGAGACGATTCCCCTGGGTGAAGGGATTGCCTGCTGAGAAAGTCCGCTTCCAAGTTGTCCACACCCGGAATGTGGATCGCTGACAGCGTACATTTGAGAGTCTCTGCCCACTCTAGTATCTGAGATACTTCTCTCATCGCCAAGGAACTTCTCGTTCCCCTTGGGGCAGATGATCTGGACAGAGCCACCAGGAGATTGAGTTTCTCGACAGGCTGTCCAGCCCAATCTGTTGAGACAGATCTGTTGAGACAGATCTGAATGGTCGCCGTTCCATTGTCTCAGCATGCATAGCTGTAAGGGTCTGAGATGGAATCTGGCAAAAGGAATGATGTCCATGCAGGACACCATGAGTCTGATTATCTCCAAACACTGAGCCACTGGAAGTGCTGATCGAGAAAGGCAAACCTCAGGAACTCAAAATGTTCCCTGTGAATCAGAACATGAAGTTATGCATCCTTCAGGTCTATTATGATCATAAACTGTCCTTCCTGAACCAGAGGCAGGATTGACCTTATTGTTTCCATCTTGAAAGAGAGAACACTCAGAAACTTGTTTAGGCACTTTAAGTCCAGAATTGGACGGAAAGTTTCCTTCTTCTTTGGAACCATGAAAAGGTTTGAATAAAACCCCAAACCTCTTTCTGCTGTGGATACCGGGACAAGTACTCCTAGAGAGGAGAGATCCCGTACACAACCTAAGAAGGCAGCCCTCTTTTCTGGTCTTGTTGAAAGACTGGAGAGTAGGAATATGCCCCATGGCAGATAAGACTTGAATCCTATCCTGTATCCTTGAGATACAACCTCCAGGACCCAAGGATCCTGTACATCCTGGAACCAAGTTTATGTAAAAAAAAGAGACAGTCTGCCCCCTACTCGATGCGATCCCAGATCGGGGGCAGCCCCTTCATGCCGATTTGTTCTCTGCAGGCTTCTTAGTTTGTTTTGACTTATTCCAGGAGTGAGCGGGCTTCCAAGTTCTCTTGGGATACTCAGACTTGGAAGAGGACTGGCTGTCGTTGCAACTTGCCAGCATGAAAAGAACGAAAATTAGACAGTTGCCGTCCCTTAGGCCTATTCTTCTTATCTTGCGGTAGGAATGCACCTTTCCCTCCGGTAACCATAGAGATAATGGAGTCCAGCCCTGGACCGATAAAATCTTCCCCTTGAAGGGAAGAGAAAAGAGTCTGGATTTAGAAGTCATATCCGCAGACCACGACTTCAACCAGAGAGCCCGGCGGGCTAGAACCGCAAAGCCAGCAGCCTTTGCATTTATGCGAATAATCTGCATATTTGCATCACAGATGGAGTTAGTAATTCTCAGTGCCTTAATTCTCTCCCGAATATCCTCGAGGGGGGTCTTTAACTCAATGAGCTCCGACAGTGTCGCACCAGTAGGTAGCTGCTCCAGTAACCGCGACTACAGCTGCTGCCGGTTGAAATAAAAACCCTGTATGTTGAAACATCTTCCTCAGAAAAGTTTCAATTTTTTTTATCCATAGGCTTTCTAAACTAAGAACTATCCTCCAGAGGGATAGTAGTATGCTTAGCGAGCGTGGAAGTAGCGCCATTCACCTTCAGGATGGATCCCCACAAATCTAATTGAGAGTCAGGGACTGGGAATCATTTTTTAAAAGTAGACGAGGGGGAAAAAGAAGTTCCTACTCTTTCCCATTTGTTACTAATAATGTTCGCCATCTTAACTGGCACAGTAAAAGTCAGAGGGACCTTCCTATCTTAGTAAACCCTGCTAATTTAGAGATCTTAGTTTCCTCAGGGAGTGTAGCCTCTGGAACCTCTAGAGTAGACAGAACCTCCTTTAATAAAAAATGCAAATGCTCAATTTTAAATCTAAAGGTTTCCTCCGCTGAAGGAGATTTAATAACTGAAGTCTCCGACTTAGAAAGTTCACCCTCTGAAGCTACAGAGGTTAACTCATCCTCGGATAGCTGGGATATAATAGTTAAATCCGACAAATAAATATTTAGATGACTCAAGGTCAGAAGAACTACGTTTAACCTTTCCCTTGCGTTTGTTAGAGCGAGGTAAGGCACTCCAGATGGAGGATTAGTTGAGCCACAAGGAACCACATGTGGATCCGGTAATGTACAGGGAGTGCAGAATTATTAGGCAAGTTGTATTTTTGAGGATTAATTTTATTATTGAACAACAACCATGTTCTCAATGAACCCAAAAAACTCATTAATATCAAAGCTGAATAGTTTTGGAAGTAGTTTTTAGTTATAGCTATTTTAGGGGGATATCTGTGTGTGCAGGTGACTATTACTGTGCATAATTATTAGGCAACTTAACAAAAAACAAATATATACCCATTTCAATTATTTATTTTTACCAGTGAAACCAATATAACATCTCAACATTCACAAATATACATTTCTGACATTCAAAAACAAAACAAAAACAAATCAGTGACCAATATAGCCACCTTTCTTTGCAAGGACACTCAAAAGCCTGCCATCCATGGATTCTGTCAGTGTTTTGATCTGTTCACCATCAACATTGCGTGCAGCAGCAACCACAGCCTCCCAGACACTGTTCAGAGAGGTGTACTGTTTTCCCTCCTTGTAAATCTCACATTTGATGATGGACCACAGGTTCTCAATGGGGTTCAGATCAGGTGAACAAGGAGGCCATGTCATTAGATTTCCTTCTTTTATATCCTTTCTTGCCAGCCACGCTGTGGAGTACTTGGACGCGTGTGATGGAGCATTGTCCTGCATGAAAATCATGTTTTTCTTGAAGGATGCAGACTTCTTCCTGTACCACTGCTTGAAGAAGGTGTCTTCCAGAAACTGGCAGTAGGACTGGGAGTTGAGCTTGACTCCATCCTCAACCCGAAAAGGCCCCACAAGCTCATCTTTAATGATACCAGCCCAAACCAGTACTCCACCTCCACCTTGCTGGCGTCTGAGTCGGACTGGAGCTCTCTGCCCTTTACCAATCCAGCCACGGGTCCATCCATCTGGCCCATCAAGACTCACTCTCATTTCATCAGTCCATAAAACCTTAGAAAAATCAGTCTTGAGATATTTCTTGGCCCAGTCTTGACGTTTCAGCTTGTGTGTCTTGTTCAGTGGTGGTCGTCTTTCAGCCTTTCTTACCTTGGCCATGTCTCTGAGTATTGCACACCTTGTGCTTTTGGGCACTCCAGTGATGTTGCAGCTCTGAAATATGGCCAAACTGGTGGCAAGTGGCATCTTGGCAGCTGCACGCTTGACTTTTCTCAGTTCATGGGCAGTTATTTTGCGCCTTGGTTTTTCCACACGCTTCTTGCGACCCTGTTGACTATTTTGAATGAAATGCTTGATTGTTCGATGATCATGCTTCAGAAGCTTTGCAATTTTAAGAGTGCTGCATCCCTCTGCAAGATATCTCACTATTTTTGACTTTTCTGAGCCTGTCAAGTCCTTCTTTTGACCCATTTTGCCAAAGGAAAGGAAGTTGCCTAATAATTATGCACACCTGATATAGGGTGTTGATGTCATTAGACCACACCCCTTCCCATTACAGAGATGCACATCACCTAATATGCTTAATTGGTAGTAGGCTTTCGAGCCTATACAGCTTGGAGTAAGACAACATGCATAAAGAGGATGATGTGGTCAAAATACTCATTTGCCTAATAATTCTGCACTCCCTGTAGAGAGGGTAGTAATTTCTCGGGACCCAGATTCCTGAGAAGTAGACGGCTCAGAAGGGCTAATAGTGCTATGAGTATTAGCAGGCTTGTCTCCCTTCTTAGATTTTAGAACAGTGTTTAGACAAATGGAACAAAATTGAGCAGGCGGGCAAACCACAGCCTCCTCACAATATAAACAGGAATTATTATTTAGTACAGAAGGAGCGGAACCTTCTAATGTAGTATCAGAATCCTCCATAGCTTTGAATATACCCACAGAAGGACAATAAAAAAGAAATGCTTTTATTTAAAAAATGGCAACTTAATACTCCCAATGGCTGGCGCACTCACCACCTCCTAGACCCAGACAGCCAACAGTGAAAACGCTCTCCTCAGGAGTGATGTCTGCAGCAGGATCTTAGGAAATGAAAGAGACCCCACCCGGTCACGTAGTACGTAAGACAGGACTTCCCCTGCTATAAAAAAGGGCACCAAGCTATTATGAGCTGCGCAACACTTCAAAAAAGAAAGTGAAACCAAGCCAAAAACACACAGCCTATGAGCCTAAAAAAACTCTCACATTAAGCAGATATATATCACCAAACTGTTCAAATAATCTCCCTGAAGGATATATTAACCCTTGATCCTATCGAGGTATAAAGGAGCCACACTGTGACCCTGTGTAGCGATTTACAATGTATAAAAAAACGGTCTTGCCCTCCAGGATCCATGCTGTGGAACAGGAACAGCCTCTTAAGTATGACAGTCTTGCAGCAGCACTTCTGACATGGACTTGAGTGTGTAGCAGCAAGCAGTGAAACTTGTCAACACTGATTGCTCAGGAGCTGTTAGCGACAGTCTGGATGGGTTTGCAGAAAAACTTTCCCTGCATCTCCAGACTGTAACTTTCATCAATACTCTCAGTGAGCGGTTGACATGATTACTTAAAACTCCAGTCCTTTCACGAAGGGAACATGCCCATACAGGACTATCCAAATCTTCTGACACTTCTCTGACACCTCCAATAGTGATGAAAGGCAAAGAATGACTGGGGGATAGGGGAAGTGGGAGGGATATTTAAGCCTTTGGCATGGGTGTCTTTGCCTCCTCCTGGTGGCCAGGTGTTGTATTTCTCAAAAGTAAGGAATGAAGTTGTGGACTCTCCCTGCCTTATGGAAGGAAAGACAATGCAACAACACTTTCAAATAAGCAGTGGATTTTTTTCTTAAAAATGTATCTTTTCCCCCATGTGCCGGCCCCCTGAAACGTGACAGCCATCAGCCAATCACAGACTAAATATATATATATATATATATATATATATATATATATATATATATATATATATATATATATATATATATATATATATATATATATATATATATATATACATATACACATACACAGCTCAGCATGCTAAGACACTGTGGCTGAGCTCTGTAGCAACCCAGGGGTTGCAGGTTTGATCCCCGGCGATGTCCACTCAACCTTTCATCCTTCCGAGGTCAATAAAATGAGCAGCACCTTGAGACTCTTATGGGTGATTAGATGCGCTTTACAAGTACCCCATACATACATACATATATAAGGTATATATACGGTAACCTAAAACAGATTAAAGCTACTGAAGCCTGACCAGAACAATTTATTGTGAGGCTACTGTTGTATGTGACAAAATACAATCCAAATATGGCTCAAAAATGCTATACACTTCTCTGGCAACAACATAAGATTTGGGCATTCTTAGAAATAACAATATAAGATAAGTTTACACAGAAGCAAAAGTTACCTAGATATTGTCACCAATACAACATTTATATTAATGTGAGATAACCTATTAACCAAACTGAGTGGTTACTCTAGGGGGCGCAAATTTGGAATACTATTTAGATCACTTTGATTCGCTTCATTTGAGTATACAGCATCTCTTGGTCAACATGATACACACTACAGGATATGATGTTCACTATTTGTATTCACATATACATTGCTGTTTATGTATTACTTGGAGAAACAACATATTTTTACACCATAAGGTATATCAACTTACAAGACTTGATGTTTATTATTTGTATTCATGTATACATGGTTGTTTGTGTATTTTTTGGAGAAACAACATATTTTAGCACCATAAGGTTTATCAACTTACAAGACTTGATGTTTATTATTTGTATTCATGTATACATGGTTGTTTGTGTATTTTTTGGAGAAACAACATATTTTAGCACCATAAGGTTTATCAACTTAGAGTAATTAGGTAGACACACACCAGAATGGGTGTGTCATTGTTTGGGGAAGGTGCTTAGCTGTAAGGGGTTAGTTCCATTCAACTAATTTTGTGTATCCACACCTGAAATAGGTGTGGTTTTATGAGGATAGGGATAGGATATTAGTACTCTCACTTTAGGAACAGAAGCCTGATGAAACAGACAGCAGTCTGAGAAACGCGTTACTTATTGTTCTTTTATATTATTGTCATCTGACATTTTTATATACCATTACATTTTGGGTTTTATAACACTTTGAGAGTTTGAGCTTATTCGGTCCAATTTGGGACATTGGAGAAACCTACTATTCCATTGCTTACAGTGAGCTGGGACACAGAGTTCCCAGACTGATTCTATTAGCACAACTGAGTGCTGCTCCATCTGTGAGTATAAATTTGGCTATCACAGCATCTCCATTTTCCATAACTATATCACACTAGGAGGCGCCTTTTTTTTTGTGATTCCTTCACACAGAGCAAAATTAATATTAATGTGCAGGTAGGTAACGCCCTAGATCCTTTTTAACAAACAACTATTATATTTCATTGGAGAAGCAATGAAATGTTTTAGAAACCTGAAACATTTAGGAATAAAAGATTTAAAATAGAGAATGCAACTTAAACTTCCAATTTACTTTTATTATAAAAATGAAACGCTCTCTTTGTACCCTTGAAATGTATCTCCTTTTCATCAGAGAACACCTACGTATGCTCAGAAGTGTGCACGTGTCTTGGGCAATATATGGCAGCAGTACACGTGCATGCTCCTAAGCAAACCTAGGTATGCTCTAAATCAGTGTTTCCCAAACCCAGTCTCCAGGACCCTTACTCAGGCCAGATATTCATTATATCTTAACTAGAGCACAGGTGAAACAATCAGCTCACCCATCAGCTGATTATTTAATTTGTGCTCTAGTTAAGATATAATGAATATCTGGCCTGAGTAAGGGTCCTGGGGACTGGGTTTGGGAAACACTGCTCTAAATGAACGTTTCAACAAAGAATACTATAACAAAGCCTTAGTATTAGGCATGTGCATTTGTCTATTTTAGTAGGAAACGAATGCCAAATATGACGGCTGCCAGCAGCATTTGGCTAATTTCTTCTTGTGAAAGTGCAACACACTAAGATCTGTACTACTAAAATAGTATAATGCACATGCGTTCTTAATATGATGCAGATAACTTTATACTGCAATTTAATAAACAATAGTGATGTATAAAATACACTTAAAAGGGAAACTAAACACTAAATAAATGCTAGATAGAATGAAGAATTCAAAGAAAATATTAGTCTGAGAATAACATGTAGATGCATTTTTAAAGTTTTTTTAGCTGCTTAAATATTGACAAAATAAGTGTAAAGTTTTAATGTCTATAAAACAATGGGAGCTGCCATGTTGTAACTTAGGTTACCTTCTCTGCTGTGGCCAATTAGGGACATTTATAAATAGGTCACTAGAGTGTGCAGCCATTGGCTGTGTGGAATATAACTGTTCTGCACTTCCATTTCTAACAGGAACTGAAAAGCTCACAATTTCAAAATGGAATTACAGGAAAAGGGACAAAATAAATAATGAAAGTATATTGCAGAGGTTTTTTTTTTACACATACGATTTATCATGTTATAATGCCATGTCAAAGTGTCTAATTTCCCTTTAAACATGACTTTTTAGATTTCTTTTAAAAAGGAAATGATACTCCAAAAATTTATTTTGCGATTCAGACAGCATGCAAAAAACAAAAAAACACCAACTTTCCAATTTACTACTATTATCATATTTACTTTGTTCCCATGATATTCTTTGTTGAAGAGATACCTAGGTAGGCGTCTGTAGCACTAAATGGCAAGAAATAGTGCTGCTATCTAGTGCTCTTTTGAATTATTCTCTAATATTGTTATAGACTTTTGAATTGCAATTATCTTACAAAACCCCAATAATGCATATATCTCTCTGCGCATTCTGCACAATACAAGCGAGGCATAAAAAATAATAATAATAATAATTGAAAAATTTAGCATTACAATAGAAGACCACAATGGAGAGAAACATAAAAGGAAAATTACCATTCTCTAGTAGATCAAGCGCCACTCCAGATGCAATTTCCATCCCTGTGCTAATATAGGTTTGGCAGTTTTTCAGGGATGAAATGGAGTTATCGATAAAGGTGAATGAGATTAATGGCGCTGTACGACCTGACATCTTGAAATAAATCCCTGCAAAAGATATGCAATAATGTTATAAGGCTGGCATCATAAGAGTGTTTTATAGACAGACACACAGACAAATGTCAATAGATGTCTTCAGGCATAAAAAAAAGGTTCCAAGTCCACTTAATGATAAAGATAAATGCTTAAAGGAACATTGTCCACTAGATTTTTCTTTACATAAATGTTTTGTAGATCCATTTATAAAACCCATCTGGGAGTGTTTTTATAAAAATGTATAGTTTTGCTTATTTTTAAAACTGTGCTGATTTTAAGACTCCTAACCTAGCCCCAAAGTTTTAGATATATACTGATGTCTACAGACTCCTGTTTTTGTAATGGGTCTATCCATATGCAGGGGGGAGGGAGTCTGCTCTTCCTGCTTTCTCAGCCCATTTCAGTGTGTGTCAAAGTCTATCCTCATCAACAATGCTAAATTTGAAGCTTCTGAGTACATTTTTAAAAGGTTTTATACAGAATATTCAGATCAGTTATATGAAAATTGGTGTACACTATTTATATATACATACACATACACTACACTTCCCAGGCACTTCTGGATTTCCTAGTCTCAGTTTTTCATTCACAAACATGGAGATAACATTTGCCCGTCGGCATTCCTACAGCAATGCCTCTTTTGCCAACCACACAGTCCCTAAAATAAACTTCAAAAAATGGCCCCAGGACATATACAGAGTACAAAACAAGGGCTCATTCTACCTTAAAAATAAATAAATCATAACTTTTTTGATTGGTGGGTAATCATAGTAAACCCCCCCAATTATACAATGTAAACACAAGAACAAAAACAAAAGCACTCCCATTACCCATAATCCCCAGTCATTTGGCTGAAGGAAAATGTAAATAGAAGATGACAAAAGGGTATAAGAGGTGCCTGAGGTTTATACAAAAAACTGTCTTAAATCAAATTAAGGGCCGGTTGTGGACTCTCCATGCCAGGAAAGAAAGAAATTTATCAGGTAAGCATAAATTTTGTTTTCTTTCCAATTGCATGGAGAGTCCACAAATCCATTCCAATTACTAGTGGCAACCAAAACCCAAGCTAGAGGGCACAGAATGGAAGGGAGGGAGAGCAAGACAGGCAGGCCAAAACAGAAGGCACCACCGCTTGAAGAACTTTTCTCCCAAAGGAAGCCTCAGCCGAGACAAAAGTATCAAATTTGTAAAATTTGCAGATTTGTTCCACAGATGCTTCATTTTTGAAAGCCCAGGAAGAAGAGACAGCTCTAGTGGAATCAGTCATTCTCTCAGGATGCTGCTGTCCAGCTGTCTCATATGCTAACCGGATAACACTTCTCAACCAGACAGAAAGAGAAGTAGAAGTGTCCTTTACGCTTACCAGAAAAACAATGAACAGGGCAGATGATTGCTGAAAATGTTTAGTTGCTTGAAGGTAAAATTTCAGAGCACGCACGACATCCAGATTATGCAACAGGTGTTCCTTCTGAGAAGAAGGATTAGGACAAAACGAAGGAACGACAATTTCCTGATTGATATTGCAATCCGATACTCCCTTGGGAAGAAATCCCAACTAATTACGAAGAACCGCCTTATCTGCATGAAAAATAAGGTAAGGAGAATCACACTGCAGAGCCGAAAGTTCAGAAACTTTACGAGCAGACGAAATAGCAAGGAGAAACAAAACTTTCCAAGATAACGTAATATCAACTGAATGTATAGGCTAAAACAGACTGCTGCAGAACTTTAAGATCAAGATTAAGGCTCCAAGGGGGAGCAACAGGTTTAAACACAGGCCTGATTCTGACCAAGGCCTGCACTAAAGATTGAACATCTGGTAGATCAGCCAGACGTTTCTGCAAAAGGACAGTGCAGAAATTTGACCCTTAAGAGTGCTGACTGATAAACCTTTCTCCAGGCCATCCTGAAGAAAAGACAAAATTCGAGGAACCCTGCTCCAAGAGAAACCCTTCGATTAACACCAATAAAGGTATTTACGCCATACCTTATGGTAAATCTTGCGAGTAACAGGATTACGAGCATGAAGCATGGTATCAATGACTTTCTCAGAAAAACCACGCCAAGCCAAGACAAGGCGTTCAATTTCCAAGCAGTTAGCTTCAGATCATTTAGATTTGGGTGGAGGAAGGGACCCTGAAGTACAAGGTCCTTCCTCAAAGGTAAACTCCAAGAGGGAAGAGATGACATCTTCATTAGATCCGCAAACCAGATTCTGCAAGGACAGGCAGGAGCTATTAGAATCACAGACACCCTCTCCAGCTTGATACGAGCAATGACTCAAGGAAGGAGAACAAACGGAGGTTACAGGTACACCAGACTGAAGTTCCAAGGCACTGCCAGAGCATCTATCAGAGCGGCTTGCAGGGCATATGAATAAACCGGTCCAGTCACCAATGGCGAGTAAAAATTCTTGCAGGCAAGTCAAATTTTTAAGTTACCAGCCCGAACGGCGACCTGACATTTTAAGTGAGATATAAGAAGCAATAAAAAAAAATGTCAAATTGCCTTCCACATATCCGCAGACACGGGAATGGAGGGAAGAAAGGGGAGGTTCTTTCTGTTTAATGCATTCAAAGACCTCCCCTTATCTCCATGGCTCTTGGTCTCTTCCTTGTCAGTTACTACTTCCCACCCCTAAGATTGTCTGCGCAGGAAGACATCCTGCTAGAGCGGTGAGTGTTTCTTCTCTGTGTGTGTATGAATGAAGTATGGGTTTAAGTGACTATATAGTTATGGTAGGCAGCTTGCTCACGTACATTATGCTGAAGTACTCCAGGGTCCTCTGCAGTACTTCAGCACAATGTACACAAACAAGCTGCCTACCATAACAATATAGAGCAGTGCATGATTTTCCTGGACGCTACTCATGCTCCAAAAACTGAATTTGCCAATTCGTAGAGAACATTCCATCTCCATGCACCCAGTCAAATCTGCTAGCGCGGCACTGACAGTCGCGCTAGTAGTTGAAAGGCAGCCAGGCAGAAAGGGGTGGGGGGTGGGAGTATTTTTAACATGCTCGATATCTCACCTATTTATGCAGTACCACTCAAAGCGCTATAGGTTAAATATGCTTAGTCAATCGTAACCCCACATATGCTGAAGGAAAATAAAAAAAAAGCTCAATTATATCTTTTTTTCCCTTAGGAGAAAATAAGTAAAGACTGTACAGTTTTTCAAAGATAATATCCCTGTTTTTTTCTACCTGGTGATAGAAAAATATTTTCTAAAGTTAAAGCCTTTTTATTAATGCTCACGTCCCAGGTAGTAAGCAGCTTGCAAAGCATTCAAATTGGGACCTCTGTCTTCAATGCATGCGAGATTACAATAACACTATTTATATTGCATTTTTACATAAGATATATACACACTACATGCAGATATGCACGGGCGACTAAAGTTTCTTGCGGGCTGGTAAGTTTTGTGATTTACTCGCCCGATGGGAGAGGGGAGTTTTTGGGTATTCATAGGCCCTGGGCTTGTGGATCTCTTGATCTAGAACCGTACTTTGGAAGCATAGTGTTTAGACGGGATGCCATCAGATCCAACTCCGGTACCTCCTATCAGAGGGTTATCATTGTAAAAACCTCTGGGTGGAGAGCCCACTCCTCAGGATGAAAAATTGCCAGCTCAGAAAATCTGCTTCCCAGTTGTTCACCCCTGGGATGTGAACGGCAGAGAGTAGACAATCGTGAGACTCCACCCACTGGAGAATGCAAGTCACCTCCTTCATAGCTAATGAACTCCGAGTTCTTCCGTGGTTGTTGATGTATCCCACCGAGGTGATGTTGTTCGATTGCAATCTGATAAACCAGACCAAAGCTAGTTGAGGCCAGGCTGTTAAGGCATTGAAAATTGCTCTCAACTCTGGGATGTTTATGGGAAGAGAAAACTCCTCTCAAGTCCAAAGACCCTGAGCCTTTAAAGAACCCCTAACTGCTCCCCAGCCTGAAAGGCTGGCGTCCGTGATCACAACCACCCAGGATGGTCTCAGGAAGCATGTAGCCTGAGACAGATGGTCCAGTCTCTTGTTAGGGGATCCAGAGCTATCTTCTGCGAAAGGTCGGTGTGGTATCCATTCCATTGTCTGAGCATGCATAACTGTAGGGGTCTCAGATGGAACCGAGCAAAGAGAATGATGTCCATGGAAGCAACCATCAGACCAATTACTTCCATACACTGAGACACTGATGGACGGGTAGAGGACTGAAGAGAAAGGCAAGAATCAAGAAATTTGGATTTTCTGACCTCTGTCAGAAAAATCTTCATGGACAGAGAATCTATAATTGTTCCTAAGAAACACACCCTGGTGTCTGGCACCAGGGAACTCTTCTCCAGAATCACATTCCACCCGTGGGAACTTAGAATAGACAACAACCTCTCTGGATGAGATCTTGCTTACTGAAAAGATGGCGCCTGAACCAAGATGTCGTCCAGGTATGGCGTCACCCCTATCCCCTGAGATCTGACCACCACCAAAAGTGCTCCTAGAACCTTTGTAAAGATCCGAGAAACCGTAGAAAGGCCGAATGAAAGAGCAAAAAATTGGAAGTGTTTGTCTAGAAAGGCAAACCTCAGAAATTTGTGATGTTCCTTGTGAATAGGGACATGAAGATACACATTCTTCAGGTCAATGGTAGACATAAACTGACCCTCCTGAATCAAAAGGTAAAATGGAGCAAAAAGTCTCCATCTTGAAAGATGGAACCTTGAGAAATTTGTTGAGACATTTGAGGTCTAATATGGGTCGAAAAGTTCCCTCCTTTTTGGGAACCACAAAGACGTTTGAATAGAAACCCTGACCCTGTTCCTCTACCAGAACTGGGACAACCCCTCTCAGAGACGATAGGTCCTTTACACAGCTTAAGAAGGCATCTCTCTTTAACAGGTGATACTGATAACCATGACAGGATAAATCTGCCCCTGGGGGGAAAGGACTTTAACCCTATCCTGTATTCCTGAGAAACTTCTTCCACCACCCAAGGATCTGGGACATCACGGATCCAAGCCTGATGAAAGAAAGCCTGCCCCTATCTGATCCAAGCCTGGATCAGGGTGACCCCTTCATGCTGACTTAGAGTCAGAGGAAGGCTTCTTGGACTGGCCTTAGCAAATTCCGCTCTCTGTGGTGTGTACTGGGGTATTTCATTGATCCTCTCAAAAAGAATTTAAGACCTACCATTAACCCTTGAGGTTTTTTTTTTTTGACCTGCTACCTCCATACTACCTTCTGGGAATAGCCACAAGGTCTGAGGGAAGCCCTGACCCCCTAAAGTGACTTTACTTCTGCCAGTAACTATGCATAACTTCACCGCTAATAGCTGATACCCTATTAAGGTCGACTACAGATATAAAAAAACCTGAAGGTCTAATAACATACCTAATACAGGGCTAAGTTTCCCTTCAAGATCATAGGTCAATCAGACTGTAAATTGGATCTCTACAATATCTTTTTTCACTCTTTCATATTGCCTCAGAGAATAGTGCAATATCTGATGATAATAACTGTGTTAAGTTTCCCTCTGGGCTATACCATACCTTTTTTCTCTCTGCCAATATAGAGTAGAGTTAAATTATATTTACCATGCTTGAGTTAATACTGCTATAGATTAAACAATACTCTATATTATTGAATCTCTCTTGACAGTATAATTTTGCCATTTTTGCCACATATGCTGTTTTAGTTCTAAATAGTATATTGTTAAACAGAAGGTATATATCCTGCAATTAAAGGCATGTCTCTGTTGTACTAATAGCTTAGGTCCTATAGAGGAATTATCCTCCCGACCTATAGTCGGTTACATAAAAGTATATCTACTACCTCGCATACCATTGCTGATGATACTATGCTGTTATATGAAACTGAATATTCATTGACAATACTGTTATACTATTATATTTCCTCTATATATTGGTAAACTTCAGACATCATTGGCGCGATTACATATACGGCGCAGGCTACAGCACAAGCGCTGCAACCAGCGCCACCCGTAATTTCACCTCGCACATAAAGTCACCGTAATTTCACCTCATAAAGTGCCGTAAGTCTGATAAACTAGTGATGTCCAGAAATGAGCGTAAATACAAATTTTGCCAGTCGCCAGTGACTTAACGGCACTTTAGAAACTTCCGGCGCCAAAGAAAAGTAAAGAAAATAACAAATCTCCCGTAAAAGTCTAACATGCCTCCCAAAAATAAGCCCAACACGTAAAAACCCCTATATCCGCAATCCCCCCTCTCACGACTAATAATAAATGGATTAACCCCTAGACCGACAACCCCCCACAATGCAATAAGCCAAATTAAACTATTAACCCCTATATCCGCCATCAAACCCACACCGCAAGTAATAACTAAATTCAAATCAGCCAATAGAATTTCAGTAGCTCTCATCCTATTGGCTGATTTGAACAGCCAATAGGATTTGAGTAGCTCTCCTCCTATTGGCGGATTTGAATTTGAAGAATCAAATCAGCCAATAGGAATTCAAGGGAGGCCATTTTTAATCGCGTCCCTTGAAATCTCTATCCAGTGTGCAGCGAAGATCGTATGAAGAAACAAAATTTATGCTTACCTGATAAATTCATTTCTCCTGTAGTGTGGTCAGTCCACGGGTCATCATTACTTCTGGGATATTATCTCCTCCCCTACAGGAAGTGCAAGAGGATTCACCAAGCAGAGCTGCTATATAGCTCCTCCCCTCTACGTCACCTCCAGTCATTCGACCAAAGGACCAACGAGAAAGGAGAAGCCCAAGGGTGTAGTGGTGACTGGAGTATAATCCAAAAAAATCTTTAGCCTGCCATAAAAAACAGGGCGGGCCGTAGACTGACCACATTACAGGAGAAATGAATTTATCAGGTAAGCATAAATTTTGTTTTCTCCTGTTAAGTGTGGTCAGTCCACGGGTCATCATTACTTCTGGGATACCAATACCAAAGCAAAAGTACACGGATGACGGGAGGGACAGGCAGGCTCTTTATACGGAGGGAACCACTGCCTGAAGAACCTTTCTCCCAAAAACAGCCTCCGAAGAAGCAAAAGTGTCAAATTTGTAAAATTTGGAAAAAGTATGAAGAGAAGACCAAGTTGCAGCCTTGCAAATCTGTTCAACAGAAGCCTCATTCTTAAAGGCCCAAGTGGAAGCCACAGCTCTAGTAGAATGAGCTGTAATTCTTTCAGGAGGCTGCTGTCCAGCAGTCTCATAGGCTAATCGTATTATGCTACGAAGCCAAAAAGAGAGAGAGGTAGCCGAAGCTTTTTGACCTCTCCTCTGACCAGAATAAACGACAAACAGGGAAGACGTTTGACGAAAATCCTTAGTTGCCTGTAGATAAAATTTCAGGGCACGGACTACATCTAGATTGTGTAGCAGACGTTCCTTCTTCGAGGAAGGATTAGGACACAAAGATGGAACAACAATCTCTTGATTGATATTCCTGTTAGTGACCACCTTAGGTAGGAACCCAGGTTTAGTACGCAGAACTACCTTGTCTGAATGAAAAATCAGATAAGGAGAATCACAATGTAAGGCAGATAACTCAGAGACTCTTCGAGCCGAGGAAATAGCCATTAAAAACAGAACTTTCCAAGATAACAACTTGATATCAATGGAATGAAGGGGTTCAAACGGAACCCCCTGTAAAACATTAAGAACTAAGTTCAAACTCCATGGTGGAGCAACAGTTTTAAACACAGGCTTGATCCTAGCTAAAGCCTGACAAAAAGCTTGAACGTCCGGAACTTCTGACAGACGTTTGTGTAAAAGAATGGACAGAGCTGAAATCTGTCCCTTTAAAGAACTAGCGGATAACCCCTTTTCTAAACCTTCTTGTAGAAAAGACAATATCCTTGGAATCCTAACCTTACTCCATGAGTAACTCTTGGATTCGCACCAATATAAGTATTTACGCCATATTTTATGGTATATCCTTCTGGTAACAGGCTTCCTAGCCTGTATTAAGGTATCAATAACTGGCTCAGAAAACCCACGTTTTGATAAAATCAAGCGTTCAATTTCCAAGCAGTCAGCTTCAGAGAAGTTAGATTTTGATGTTTGAATGGACCCTGGATCAGAAGGTCCTGTTTCAGAGGTAGAGACCACGGCGGACAGGATGACATGTCCACTAGATCTGCATACCAAGTCCTGCGTGGCCATGCAGGTGCTATTAGAATCACTGATGCTCTCTCCTGTTTGATTCTGGCAATCAATCGAGGAAGCATCGGGAAGGGGGGAAACACATAAGCCATCCCGAAGGTCCAAGGTGCTGTCAAAGCATCTATCAGAACCGCTCCCGGATGCCTGGATCTGGACCCGTAGCGAGGAAGCTTGGCGTTCTGACGAGACGCCATGAGATCTATCTCTGGTTTGCCCCAACGTCGAAGTATCTGGGCAAAGACCTCCGGATGAAGTTCCCACTCCCCCGGATGAAAAGTCTGACGACTTAAGAAATCCGCCTCCCAGTTCTCCACTCCCGGGATGTGGATTGCAGACAGGTGGCAAGAGTGAGACTCTGCCCAGCGAATTATCTTTGATACTTCCATCATTGCTAGGGAGCTTCTTGTCCCTCCCTGATGGTTGATGTAAGCTACAGTCGTGATGTTGTCCGACTGAAACCTGATGAACCCCCGAGTTGTTAACTGGGGCCAAGCCAGAAGGGCATTGAGAACTGCTCTCAATTCCAGAATGTTTATTGGAAGGAGACTCTCCTCCTGATTCCATAGTCCCTGAGCCTTCAGAGAATTCCAGACAGCGCCCCAACCTAGTAGGCTGGCGTCTGTTGTTACAATTGTCCAGTCTGGCCTGCTGAATGGCATCCCCCTGGACAGGTGTGGCCGATAAAGCCACCATAGAAGAGAATTTCTGGTCTCTTGATTCAGATTCAGAGTGGGGGACAAATCCGAGTAATCCCCATTCCACTGACTTAGCATGCACAATTGCAGCGGTCTGAGATGTAGGCGTGCAAAAGGTACTACGTCCATTGCCGCTACCATTAAGCCGATCACCTCCATGCATTGAGCTACTGACGGGTGTTGAATGGAATGAAGGACACGGCATGCATTTTGAAGCTTTGTTAACCTGTCTTCTGTCAGGTAAATCTTCATTTCTACAGAATCTATAAGAGTCCCCAAGAAGGGAACTCTTGTGAGTGGAAAGAGAGAACTCTTCTTTTCGTTCACCTTCCATCCATGCGACCTTAGAAATGCCAGTACTAACTCTGTATGAGACTTGGCAGTTTGAAAGCTTGAAGCTTGTATCAGAATGCCGTCTAGGTACGGAGCTACCGAAATTCCTTGCGGTCTTAGTACCACCAGAAGAGTACCCAGAACCTTTGTGAAGATTCTTGGAGCCGTAGCCAGTCCGAATGGAAGAGCTACAAACTGGTAATGCCTGTCTAGAAAGGCAAACCTTAGATACCGGTAATGATTTCTGTGAATCGGTATGTGAAGGTAAGCATCCTTTAAATCCACTGTGGTCATGTACTGACCCTCTTGGATCATGGGCAAAATTGTTCGAATCGTTTCCATCTTGAACGATGGAACTCTTAGGAATTTGTTTAGGATCTTTAAATCCAAGATTGGCCTGAAAGTTCCCTCTTTTTTGGGAACTACAAACAGATTTGAGTAAAACCCTTGTCCTTGTTCCGACCGCGGAACTGGATGGATCACTCCCATTAATAAAAGATCTTGTACGCAGCGTAGGAACGCTTCTTTCTTTATTTGGTTTGTTGATAACCTTGACAGATGAAATCTCCCTCTTGGGGGAGAGGATTTGAAGTCCAGAAGGTATCCCTGAGATATGATCTCTAACACCCAGGGATCCTGAACATCTCTTGCCCAAGCCTGGGCGAAGAGAGAAAGTCTGCCCCCTACTAGATCCGGTCCCGGATCGGGGGCCCTCGATTCATGCTGTCTTAGGGGCAGCAGCAGGTTTCCTGGCCTGCTTGCCCTTGTTCCAGGACTGGTTAGGTTTCCAGCCTTGTCTGTAGCGAGCAACAGCTCCTTCCTGTTTTGGTGCAGAGGAAGTTGATGCTGTTCCTGCTTTGAAATTACGAAAGGAACGAAAATTAGACTGTCTAGCCCTAGGTTTGGCTTTGTCCTGAGGCAGGGCATGGCCTTTACCTCCTGTAATGTCAGCGATAATCTCTTTCAACCCGGGCCCGAATAAGGTTTGCCCTTTGAAAGGTATATTAAGCAATTTAGATTTAGAAGTAACATCAGCTGACCAGGATTTTAGCCACAGTGCTCTGCGTGCCTGAATGGCAAATCCGGAATTCTTAGCCGTAAGTTTAGTTAAATGTACTACGGCATCTGAAATAAATGAGTTAGCTAACTTAAGGGCTTTAAGTTTGTCTGTAATCTCATCTAGTGTAGATGATTGAAGTGTCTCCTCCAGAGACTCAAACCAAAATGCTGCTGCAGCCGTGACAGGCGCAATACATGCAAGAGGTTGCAATATAAAACCTTGTTGAACAAACATTTTCTTAAGGTAACCCTCTAATTTTTTATCCATTGGATCTGAAAAGGCACAGCTATCCTCCACCGGGATAGTGGTACGCTTAGCTAAAGTAGAAACTGCTCCCTCCACCTTAGGGACCGTTTGCCATAAGTCCCGTGTGGTGGCGTCTATTGGAAACATTTTTCTAAATATCGGAGGGGGTGAGAACGGCACACCGGGCCTATCCCACTCCTTAGTAACAATTTCAGTAAGTCTCTTAGGTATAGGAAAAACATCAGTACTCGCCGGTACCGCAAAATATTTATCCAACCTACACATTTTCTCTGGTATTGCAACTGTGTTACAATCATTCAGAGCCGCTAACACCTCCCCTAGTAATACACGGAGGTTTTCCAGCTTAAACTTAAAATTTGAAATATCTGAATCCAATCTATTTGGATCAGAACCGTCACCCACAGAATGAAGTTCTCCGTCCTCATGTTCTGCCGCCTGTGACGCAGTGTCTGACATGGCCCTAATATTATCAGCGCACTCTGTTCTCACCCCAGAGTGATCACGCTTGCCTCTAAGTTCTGGTAATTTAGCCAAAACTTCAGTCATAACAGTAGCCATATCCTGTAATGTGATTTGAAATGGCCGCCCAGATGTACTCGGCGCTACAATATCACGCACCTCCCGAGCGGGAGATGCAGGTACTGACACGTGAGGCGAGTTAGTCGGCATAACTCTCCCCTCGTTGTCTGGTGAAATATGTTCAATTTGTACAGATTGACTTTTATTTAAAGTAGCATCAATACAGTTAGTACATAAACTTCTATTGGGCTCCACTTTGGCATTAGCACATATAGCACATGTATCTTCCTCTGAATCAGACATGTTTAACACACTAGCAATTAACTAGCAACTTGGAAATACTTTTTCAAGTAATTTACAATAATATGAAAACGAACTGTGCCTATAAGAAGCACAGAAAAAAATTATGACAGTTGAAAATAATTAAGTTATAGCATCAATCTTTGTCAGAAATATACAATTTTAGCAAAGGATTGTTCCCATTAGCAAAGGATAACTAACCCAGGCAGCAGAAAAAATACACAAATAAACGTTTTTTATCACAGTCAACTACAATCTTCACAGCTCTGCTGTGATGATTACCTCCCTCAAAAAAAGGCTTTGGAGATCCCTGAGTTCTGTAGAGATGAACCGGATCATGCAGGAAGAAAATGAACCTCTGACTGAGTTTTTTGATGCGTAGGTAAAGCGACAAAAATGGCCCCTCCCCCTCACACATAACAGTGAGAGAGATCAGTGAACTGCTTTAATTTAAACAAAACTATTGCCAAGTGGAAAAAATAGTGCCCAAAACATTTTTTCACCCAGTACCTCAGAGAAATAAACGTTTTTACATGCCAGCAAAAAAACGTTTAACCTCAATAAATTAATTGTTATTTAAAACCTATTGCAAGTCCCTGCAAATTAGGTTAAGTCTATGCATACAGTATAAATCCAGTGAAGTACCATTCCCCAGAATACTGAAGTGTAAAATATACATACATGACAGCCTGATACCAGCTACATCTACTGCATTTAAGGCTGAGTTTACATTATAACGGTATGGCAGGATTTTCTCATCAATCCCATGTCAGAAAATAACAAACTGCTACATACCTCTTTGCAGATTAATCTGCCCGCTGTCCCCTGATCTGAAGTTTACCTCTCCTCAGATGGCCGAGAAACAGCAATATGATCTTAACTACTCCGGCTAAAATCATAGAAAAAACTCCGGTAGATTCTTCTTCAAATTCTACCAGAGAATGAATAACACACTCCGGTGCTATTATAAAATAACAAACTTTTGATTGAAGGTAATAAACTAATTAAATCACCACAGTCCTCTCACACATCCTATCTATTCGTTGGGTGCAAGAGAATGACTGGGGGTGACGTAGAGGGGAGGAGCTATATAGCAGCTCTGCTGGGTGAATCCTCTTGCACTTCCTGTAGGGGAGGAGATAATATCCCAGAAGTAATGATGACCCGTGGACTGACCACACTTAACAGGAGAAAGAGGATCCTCCACGCTCCATGGCTCCGCGGTCGCCGGTCTTCAGTCTTCAGCTCCGCTCCACGAAGGATGTTCCAGGAAGAAGAAAGAAGAGGTCACTGCTTGGAAGAAGACTTCACTGCCTGGAACAGGACCTTCTCTGCCGGACTTCAGGAACAGTGAGTAGCAACCTGGGGCTTAGACTTGGGGTTTTTTAAGGTTTTTTTTTTTTAATTTAGATAGGGTGGGCAGTAAAAGAGCTAAATGCCCTTTTAAGGGCAATGCCCAACAAATGCCCTTTTCAGGGCAATGGGTAGTTTAGGGTTTTAGTGTTAGGTTATTTTATTTGGGGGGCTTTGGTGGGTGGGGGGTTTTACTGTTGGGGGGGCTTTGTGTATTTTCTTGTAAAAGAGCGGATTAGCTTGGGGCAATGCCCTGCAAAAAAGCCCTTTTAAGGGCTACTGGTTGTTTATTAGAGTAGGGGGTGTTTTTATTTTGGGGGGACTTTTTATTTTCATAGGGATTAGGTATAATTTTTTAAAATTCAGTAATTTTATTTTCTGTAATCTTAGATTTTTTTATTTTCTGTAATTGTAGCTTAAAAAGTAGTGTTAGGTTTTTTTATTTTAATAGTAACTTTAGTATTTTGTAAATGAGGTAATTTGGGTTCAATTATGGGGTGTTAGGCTAGGGGGGTTAGGTTAGGGGTTAGGTTTCTTGCGTTGTGGGCTTTGGCGGTTTAGGGGTTATTAGTTTTAATGTTTTTTTTGCGTTGTGGGTTAATGGCGGATTAGGGGTTAATAGTTTTAATAGGTAGTTTGCGATGTTGGGGTTGGCGGGTATAGGGGTTAATACACTTTATTAGTTATTGCGGTGGGGGATTGCGGTTGACACGTAGATAGACATTGCACATGCGTTAGGCGTTAGTTTATTTTTGCAGGCATTTTCAGGAGTTACGGTGCTCCCATACTCAGCGCAAGGCCTGCTACGGCTGCCTTTTATGGCGAGGTAAAAATGGAGTAACATTTCTCCATTTTCACCACGTAAGTCCTTGCGCTGGATATTAGATACCGTTTTGCGACGCGGTCCAATGTTAGTCTATGGGAGTAAAAATTGCGGGCAACGGGTGAAATATACGTTCCGCATTTATATGCTGCGCTGTATATAGAATACCAAATCCGCGCAAAAAGCGGCGTCAGCGGGTTTTGCGGGAGACGCTGCATATGTTATGGGGCCCCACACCACTGAACATAGCTTAAATATCTCTATAGCTAAAATGTTGTTTAAATAAAATGCTAATAATAATCTAGACTACACTCAGAAGCTACATTTTGGCTATAGCTTCCTGCACAACTGCAAATTAGTACTATTCCTACGGTGCCTGGTATAACTTTTGACTCAGGCGCTGTCAGGGTTTTATCCCTGTTGTGTTTGCCATGTGCTGCTGGCAGCCATTTTAACTCACCACTCTTCCTGACTATGGTGCATTATGGGGGATGCTGCTCATTTCCTGGACTTCCTTTTATGGCCAGACTGGTGTGCATCATCCGTGTGAGACAGAATGCAGTCTCAGAATTGTGATGTCATCACTTATTATATAAAGGGCCTCTGTTCAGTATGCTTTGCCTTTGCGTTGTCTCAGACCTGTTTGTGAGAGTTCATGTGTATTACCTGGCTGCCTGACGTCCTTCCTGGTTCCTGATCCCTGGCTTGTTCCCGACTCTGCTGTTTTCCTTGTTCCGGATTCCGGCTCGTCTGACTATTCGCTTTGGCTCCTGACTCGGCTCGTCTGACTACCATCTCTGGTTTTGACTCCTGGCTTGTGGACTTTTTATTATTTGTTGCTATTAATAAAGGTGTGATTATTTTTGCACTTCTCGTCTCAGTCTGATTCCTGGCACCCTGACAGGCGCCCTATGAGTGACTTATTCTCTCTTATTCTCAAGAGTTAAGATATTTAGTCCTATAATACTCCATCAGTCATCAATAAGAGGTTAAATTGCTTATTCTAGCTCGATCAACCAATAATCACTTAACTCACTCAATATCTTTAGATTTAGAATAAAGACTGCCTGAAACTCTTAATCTTGACACAGGGGCATATTTAAGAGTTTTTTCCCCTAGTGTCTCTTTCACTGTATCTAATTTAAATAAAATAAAAAAAAAATAAAAAAAACTTACATACTCCACTTATCACAACAGATAATAAATTAAATTATTTCTTAAAATGTAGACCGTGTGGCTCTACAAATACTTTTGAATCCACTCTACACTCACTATTTTTTATTTTTTCTCTGCCTCACAAAGTTGCAATTTTTTTATTTCATTTTTTTCTTCACATGGAAAGATTTATTATACACAGTAATCCTTATTCACCCACCATGCCTGTCAAACTCAAAGATAAAAAAAAAGTGTCTCTGAAACATGCCTTGACATGACTAATGAACCGGACGTTTCTAAACTAGAACTTCAACCAATAGTGAATCAACTATCAAATCTGTTTTTATCCCAGTTTGGATATGTGAAAACACAAATATCGAGTTTTATCGGAGGAAATCTGAGGTCTGCTGACTTTCTTCACTATAAGTTCATCTTGAACACTTACTATTCTGCCCTTAATCTATATAAGTAACGCTACTTCTCTACTCTTTCTTCAAACCCAAAACGTCTGTTCTCCACATTCAATACTCTTCTCCGCCCACCCCACCACAACTTCTCTCTCAGCCCAAGATTTGCCAGCTACTTCAACAACAAAATCGACTCCATCAGAACTGAAATCAGCTCTCAACATACTACCGGTCTCCCACCCTCTCAAAAGCTCACAATTATCCAAAACCTACATAGCCATAATTTTAGCTCTTTTGCCCCTGTTACAGAGGATGAAGTTTCTGTCCTTATACTATCCTCTCACCTCACTACCCTGTCCCCCTCATAACTACTCCCCTCCCTCTCTTCTACCCTTACCCCTATACTCACACACATCTTCAACCTCTCCCTCAGCACTGGTATAGTTCCCACATCTCTTAAACACACATTAGTCACACCTATCCTCAAAAAACCTTCTCTCGATCCAACCTCCCCATCCAACTACCGCACTATTTTCCTACTACCTCTTGCCTCAAAGCTTCTTGAAAAGCTAGTATATGCACGTCTATCCCATTTCCTTACATTAAACTCCCTCCTTGACCCACTGCAATGCCTAGGTTAAATAATACAGGTCTTAAACTAAATAGATGGTCAATATTATGATCAAATTTGAAAAGGAAAGTAAAGGTTCAAAATAATGCTATATAATTCTGCACACAGTGCAGAATTATATAACATTATTTAAGTGTATTTTCAGAATTTTCAGTGAACGTTGGACTCTGCTCCAGGATCTACTGAGCGGATCTTGAATATCCAACGCGCTTCACGGGCTTGCTGGTTAGTCACAGCACGCCCGGTCGCGCTATTGGAATAAATGTAGCTCACTCCCGCTCTGGTCTACTTTTACATTTTCGAAGTTACCGCTTAAATAAGGTTATATAATTCTGCACTGTGTGCAGAATTATATAAAATTATTCTAAACCTTTACTGTCCCTTTAACTACCAAGATAAGATGAATCTTAAGACTATATAGTAAAAATAGATCATTTTTGCAGAGCATAAGATATTACTCTTCCAGGATTTCTCTAGTGAAACTTCGCAAAAGAGAAAAGAAATGACACCCTATTGCACAAAATTAAATTAATAAAGGATATAAAGCCAGGCTTATTTATCCTGCAAAAATTATCCTACAGGAGGATGGGGCTTCCATTACACTATCTCAAGAAGAAAAAGTCAAAGAATTCTTTAGACATACAAGCATTATCTTTAACATGATATGACCCACCATTGACCCCCCCCCCCCCGTGATCTAGGTAAAAACGGTTTGGTTTGTTCAAAATAATAAACTTTATGAAGTATTCCTCATGGAATGTAGGGGGGATTACTACCTCGATTAAAAGAAAAATGATTCTTAGGCAGCTAGGTAAGCATAGCCCGGATATAGCATTTATTCAGGAAACACATCATAAAGATAAGGAAATACACTCAAGAGTAAATGGGTAGGGGAAGTTTTTGCTTCTCCATGCCGTCATAGGAAAAGAGGCGTTGTTGTTTTATTGAACAATAATTTTTCCTATAATGTTGTAAATATAGAGATGGATCCTGGAGGAAAGATGGTTGATTTTAGAATTAGAAGCACTAGACAAAAAATATATTTTCTGTAACAAGTATGGGCCCAAGAGATCTGGCATAATCTCACAACATATTTATCTAAACATATTGGACAAAATTTAATACTCCTAGGAGATTTTAACCTGATCCCCCTCCCTCCGTGGATAAACTCGGACAAAAAAAAAAACTCTTCTCAAAAATCAAAAAGATATATACGCAATTATGTAAAGACTTAAAATTATGACATCTGGCGATTACAACACGCAGAATCAAAGTCATACACTTGTGAATCTAAGTCCTAAAGGTCCCTGTCGCGTAACGATTTGATATTAGTCTCAGACCCATTACTTTTATTAGATACCAGAACTGAAATAAATGATAGCCTCATCTCTGACCATGCTATCATATCTTTAGAAATACAAACTAAAAAGTTTGATCTAGATAAAGTCTTCAATCCCCCTCCCCCCCCCGAAATTCTTGGTAAATAATATACAATTCAGGTTGGTTGACCCAGAAATGGAGAGAATACAAAAATTTCAATCATACATACTTCAATAAAATAGAAATATTTTTGGGTACCTGCTAAAGCTTACTTAAAAGGGGAAATTAAGGCATATATGATTAAGCAGAAAAAGAAACATAGGGCACGCAAATTAAAACTGTCAAAACAAGTTAGAAATGTGTCAGGGTTTTTTCCCTTTTTGTTTGCCATGTGCTGCTGGCAGCCATTTTACTCACCTCTCTTCCTGACTATGGTGCATTATGGGGGATGCTGCTCATTTCCGGCACTTCCTTTTATGGCCAGACTGGTGTGCATCATCCATGTGAGACAGGATGCAGTCTCAGAATTGTAATGTCATCATTTATTATTTAAAGGGCATCTGTTCAGTATGCTTTGCCTTCGCGTTGTCTCAGACCTGTTTGTGAGAGTTCCTGTGTATTACCTGGCTGCCTGACGTCCCTCCTGGTTCCTGATCCCTGGCTTGTTCCTGACAGATTCAGGATTGCCTTCATCGTTCTATGCAGCGCCAAAAGTTCTAGGCTGATCGTAGGCGTCCGCCCGCACCTTCCTACCAGGTTGGTGAGAGAGTTTGGCTGTCCTCCCTCAACTTGAACCTTCATGTGCCTTCCAATAAATTGGCTCCCCGTTATGTTGGTCCTTTTCGAATACTCCGACGGGTTAATCCTGTGGCCTACGCTCTTGACCTTCCTCCTGCTATGCGCATCTCCAATGTTTTTCATGTCTCCCTCTTGAAACCATTGGTTTGTAATCGGTTTACCACTGTGTTGCCTCGTCCCCGTCCTATCTTTGTTGACAACCATGAGGAGTATGAGGTCAGCAGCATTATTGACTCTCGTATGTCCAGGGGCCGTGTACAGTATTTGGTTCACTGGATGGGCTATGGCCCGGAGGAGCATTCTTGGGTTCCCTCCTCTGATGTTCATGCTCCCGCCCTCCTCCGTGCCTTCCATGCCCGTTTCCCCAATAAGCCTTTTGTCCACCCGCGGGGGAGGGGTCGTTGAGGTTTTTTCCCTGTTTGTTTGCCATGTGCTGCTGGCAGCCATTTTACTCACCTCTCTTCCTGACTATGGTGTATTGTGGGAGATGCTGCTCATTTCCTGCACTTCCTTTTATGGCCAGACTGGTGAGCATCATCCGTGTGAAACAGGATGCAGTCTCAGAATTGTGATGTCATCACTTATTATTTAAAGGGCCTCTGTTCAGTATGCTTTGCCTTTGCGTTGTCTCAGACTTGTTTGTGAGAGTTCCTGTGTATTACCTGGCTGCCTGACGTCCCTCCTGGTTCCTGATCCCTGGCTTGTTCCTGACTCTGCTGTTTTCCTTGTTCCTGATTCCGGCTCGTCTGACTATTCGCTTTGGCTCCTGACTCGGCTCGTCTGACTACCAGCTCTGGTTTTGACTCCTGGCTTGTTATTTGACTTGTGGACTTTTTATTATTTGTTGCTATTAATAAAGGTGTGATTATTTTTGCACTTCTCGTCTCAGTCTGATTCCTGGCACCCTGACAAAATGCCTATAGGAGATATATAACATTGCACAATAGAATATCATGGTATAGATATATCTTGCTTAGACAAGAAAGGGATATTTTTCTTTTACAAAAAACCTCCTGGGAATAACTTAAAATCAATGCAAAATACAAAGGCCATTTTGGCAAATCGGCTAAATATCTGGCTAGATTAGACAAAGCTAGGAAAAAAAAATTAACAACTGAAACTATTTCAGATGGAAACATTAGTTATACGAAGCTCCCGAATATCAAAAATATATTTTAAAAATATTTTGAACATATTTATACCCCTAAAGAGATTAATGTAGAGAATAAACAAAAGTTTTGGAATAAAATTAAATTACCCAAAGTCTCCTCTGAACATTTAGAAAAGCTGAATATTCCTATATCCCAGGAGGAAATATTGGAAGCTATAGATAAAACTAAACTTAACAAAGCCCCAGGCCCTGATCAAATTCCGTCTGAATTTACTAAAATAGTAAAAACTGATATTGTAGATACTCTAACTTCACTATATAATAGTTACTTTACCAAAGCCCAAATTACTTCTAAATATTTTACTGCTTCACTTATCACACTAATACTTAAAAAAGGAAAAAAATCCAACAGATCCTGGTTCGTACAGACTGATCTCGTTATTAAACGTAGATTACAAAATACTTACCTCCATTATCATAAATAAACTCAAAGGACATTTAAATAAAATTATACACGAAGATCAATCAGGCTTTATGTCTGGCAGATATCCTACTAAAAACACCCGTAAAGTAGCTATAATACTAGAACATCTTTGGAATGAACTCTAAAAAAAGAAAAAAATCTACCAAGGCAGACTTTGCCTTACTGATAGTTGACGCAGAAAAGGCCTTTGATTCCGTAATTTGGGACCACTTGTATTCTTCTCTTTCGAATTTTGTTTTTTCAGGATGTTTTGTAACTTTCGTCAAGGCAATATATAACTATCCCATATCTTCTATGATTGTGAACAGTAGTATGACAGTTACCCTTACCCTAAATAAAGGAACCAGACAGGGTTGCCCTCTTTTTCCTCTGCTATTCAATCTCGCAATTGAACCTTTGGCAATCCTTTTTAGGCAGGAATTAAAAGGAATAACTCTAGGGAATAATAAGTTAGTATCACTATACGCGGTTGACCTACTTTTATTTCTTAAAAACACTAAAACTAGTATCCCTATTTCCTTACAGGCTTTCCACTTGTTCAGTTCAATTTCTGGATATAAAATTAACCTGTCAAACACAGAAATCTTATGGATACAAAAAAATGTTTCCAATATCCATTCAAAGAAGTAGAATTTATTAAATATTTAGGAATCTACTTCAATAAAAATCCAAATAGATGGTATAAGTCTAATTTTACCAATTTTTTTTTTACAGGAGCTATTTCTAAACTGAATAGATGGCATCATTCCCAATATCTTTCTCTGCTAAAGTAATGCTAATTAAAATAATATTGTTCCCTCAACTTTTTGTCCTAAGTAAAGATATAAGAAGCTTCTATAAAGCATGTGCCAATTTCATTGGGGGGGGGGGGAGACACCTCTCTATACACAAACTTTCACAACCCAAAGAATTTGGTGGCCACTCCTTTCCTGACATCAAGTGGTATAATTTCAAAAGGAAAGAGAGTGTGATGGCACTACTGAAATAAAGGGGGGGGATGGGCTAATAATAGTCAAAAAGTAGCCTTATGTTTATTATTTACTGCCCAAGGGGTGCTGTGTACTTAACACAATGACAAGTTAGTGACCAAGAAGTCACAAAAAAGAGTACACTTGAAAGCACTCACTCCCTCATCAAATCATAAAGGTATGGCGTGTTGTGTGTGAAAAAAATGACACATTAAAAACATAAACACTTTAATAGAATTTATTAAAAACTGGGTGGTTTTAAAAACACTGAAGAACTGATAGGTGGTATTGTGTAATTCGTCTGAGATATCTGACAGACCTTGTAATATTGATAGTTAGTCAGTTATTGTGATTATGGTTGGCGTCTCACATTAGTAGAGTGAACCAATAGATAAGGAGTATTTATTGATAGGCATTGGGTTGCGTGCTATTAACCCTGAAGAGTTAGTTATATGTAGTTGATACAGTGCTACCTCTTATTTTGTGTCTTCTCCTATATAATTGGTTATTGACCGCTGCTCTTGGATTAAATCTAAATCAAAATATAGGAAAGTGATTATTGAGTCTTATAGGTTGTCCTGTATAGATATAGGTTATCCCTATAGAATGAAAATGGTGTATCTGAAGTTTGGTTATTCTTCAGAAATGTAATGTTCTTATGTTATACCATAATATTGTATTTCACTATATAGGGGAAATTCGATATACTTGGGTGTATACGATTGGGAATAGTTACTTAGAAAGCTTGCTCCTATTAGGACTGGTGGTAATGATAGTTATCCCTGTAAATGGTAGTTAGTATCCTTAAACTGACTTAGTCCCTGTCCGGAAGTATTGGCAAACTTAATATAATTAACTGGGTTCCACAAGAATCAATAACATTAAAGGGTATTGCAATAGTCAGTAACTGTAGTAAGTAATATGCACAGTAAGCTTAATATACCATAATAATTCTATAAGGTATGTGAGTAAATGTATACAAGCTTACTGTGCATATTACTTACTACAGTTACTGACTATTGCAATACCCTTTAATGTTATTGATTCTTGTGGAACCCAGTTAATTATATTAAGTTTGCCAATACTTCCGGACAGGGACTAAGTCAGTTTAAGGATACTAACTACCATTTACAGGGATAACTATCATTACCATCAGTCCTAATAGGAGCAAGCTTTCTAAGTAACTATTCCCAATCGTATACACCCAAGTATATCGAATTTCCCCTATATAGTGAAATACAATATTATGGTATAACATAAGAACATTACATTTCTGAAGAATAACCAAACTTCAGATACACCATTTTCATTCTATAGGGATAACCTATATCTATACAGGACAACCTATAAGACTCAATAATCACTTTCCTATATTTTGATTTAGATTTAATCCAAGAGCAGCGGTCAATAACCAATTATATAGGAGAAGACACAAAATAAGAGGTAGCACTGTATCAACTACATATAACTAACTCTTCAGGGTTAATAGCACGCAACCCAGTGCCTATCAATAAATACTCCTTATCTATTGGTTCACTCTACTAATGTGAGACGCCAACCATAATCACAATAACTGACTAACTATCAATATTACAAGGTCTGTCAGATATCTCAGACGAATTACACAATACCACCTATCAGTTCTTCAGTGTTTTTAAATACACCCAGTTTTTAATAAATTCTATTAAAGTGTTTATGTTTTTAATGTGTCATTTTTTTCACACACAACACGCCATACCTTTATGATTTGATGAGGGAGTGAGTGCTTTCAAGTGTACTCTTTTTTGTGACTTCTTGGTCACTAACTTGTCATCAAGTGGTATAATATCACAATTTTAGCGTGGTATGCAGTTGATTGGCTCACTAAAGAGAACTACCTTACACAGATATAGAAGAAGCTCTAATCTCTCCATTTCTGCTAAATGCCAGCCTCCATGGTCACAAAGCTCATCTTCCATTTAACATCCAAAGCATGATTACTCTACGCAGTTCAACTTCCAGCCTGAGTTCCAAGCACGGGAGCATGTTGTTATTAACTTACATGGGGCGCATGGTGAGGATCTGATTGGCTGAAATAGCTGCCAGTCAAAGAAGCCTAAGCGAAAATTATTCAGAGAGGCTGCATTGAATCAGGTAACGGAGATTGACAAAAATGCTCAGTATTAAAAGTAGATTTGACATTGGAACAAAATAAGCATATCAATATGCTAGTTAGCAGAAGAGTTTTCATACTATGTGAAGTTATGGAAGTGAATTTACCATCACTTTAATTTTTCAGAATAAGTACTCCACAGCATCATAGAATCCATAAAACTATCCTTTATTGAAGCATATGAAACGGACAGGTATGCATACCTGTCCATTTGTATGCTTCAATAAAGGATAGTTTTATGGATTCTATGGTGCTGTGGAGTACTTATTCTGATATATGTTTTAAGCTGAAGGTCGCCAGCTTATCCAACGTGCACCTGGCCTAGTTAGGCACATCTCCCGGTTGCTGGTCTAATCTAGACCTTATTAATTTTTCACAACTTCATAAGTCACTGAATACTGTTTCCTACATATGTGTTTTATTAAATATTAGACAATGGTGTTTGTTATTTTTAAATGTTATTGTTCCTAAATAGATTTTTATAACTGAGTCATCTTCTAGTTTTATATTTGTATATTTTATCAGCACTTCCCGTATTATTTTTGTGCAATGTGAACACCTTTTAAAAACGGACATAAAACCCAACATTTTTCTTTGATGTTTCAGATAGAAGATACAATTTTAAACGACTTTTCAATTTACTTCTATTATCACATTTTCTTCAATTTCTTGTTATCCTTTGTAGAAAAGCAGGAAGGGAAGTACAGGAGTATGCACGTCTGCAGGACTATATGGCAGCAGTATAGCAACAACACTAGATGGTCTATGATTAAGGCTTTTACATAACCGAAACGCGCAAGACCGGCAAGGAGCTCTGAGTCATAGTGTTTCTAGCTTTTCAAGCTTGCTCATTTAGCTATAACTTTTTTACCCCTTATTTAAATTTTGTGTGTGTACCTTTTTTGGATTAAACCCTCACTTTTGTTTGGAGCTCGCTGGACTATCGTCTCTTTTTTAACAACACTATTTCATGTCAATTGATCCCTCTCATATCAGTTTAAGATTTATTAGATCCTCATGCAGAAAGTTTATGGCATAAATAGAGACAGAAGCCCCATATAAAGCACTCACTTCAAAAAGGTATGTAGGTAGAACAAGTCACAACTTAGATCTCTTTAAAAATTAACTTTTATTGAATAGTCATTTAAAATAGTCCGTAATACAAGGAACTAATATATAAAAGACAAACATATATATTAAAAGAAAAGGTGAAAACCTGTGTGTGCTGAATTATACCAATATCTTGGTATAAAATGTAACGAGTAAGATGGTAAGTACAGGAAACATATGTTGGTTCCTGCTAATGAGGAGTCTGATTATATATACTTTCTATAGAAAAAAATAGGGGACTCGGTCCCAAAGCCGTATTAGTTAAGATACCCCTCACACTCCCCTCCAATAATTATATTCTCAGTATTACCAACTTGCTAACAAATATATGTATGTGGAACTTTTTCAACACATACTGAGTATAGTTAAAGGTATATAACAAATAGATGTATGTGGAACAATTTTCAACACATACTCAAAGCAGCACACACCAGGTTACGTCTGCCTGATGAGCATTTTGCCTAAGCTTTGTCAAAGGCCTTTGAAAACTGTTCCACATACATCTATTTGTTATATACCTTTAAAAGGGACATTATACACTAATTTTTTCTTTGCATAAATGTTTTGTAGATCTATTTATATAGCCCATAAAGTTTTTTAGTTTTTTTTTAAATGTATAGTTTTGCTTATTTTTTTCATAACATAGCTCTGATTTTCAGACTCCTAACCAAGCCCTGAAGTTTTAGGAGAATACCGTCAGATACCTACTTCAGCTTGCTCCTATTTGTGTAAAGGGTCTTTTCATATGCAAAAGGGGGAGAGGGGGAGTGTCTTATTTCCCACTTGCAGTGGGCTTTCCAGCTATCTTTTCAACTGAGCTAAACTGAGAGCTTCTAAGAAAGTTTTTAAAACAGTTTTATACAGGATTTTTATATCAGTATCTGTGCATCTTATTCTTTATAGTAGTGTATATTATGTATTTCAGATATATGAAAATTGGTGTATACTGTCCTTTTAACTATACTCAGTATGTGTTGAAAAAGTTCCACATACATATATTTGTACTTACCATCTTACTCATTACATTTTATAACGAGATATTTGTATAATTCAGCACACACAGGTTTTCACCTTTTCTTTTAATATATATATATATATATATACACACACACACAGACATCCCAAGTCTCCCTGAAGTTCATGGAGTCTCCCTGACTGTAATAGCGGCTCCCTGATGCCAGCAAATGGAATGCAATCTCCCTGAAACTCCAAGTTCCACGATCCAATGTGGCCCAAATCCGGAAAAGTGCTTCTTTAAGGAATGCCTTTAGTTGGTGGGATGTTATAGAACCCTCAAAGCATTAGTAGCCAAAATGCCCCCACTGATTCTAATAAAATAAAAACACAAATACTACCTTATTTACTGCACGTAATTAAACTTTGTATTCTAAAATATTTAAGCATTCAACAAGCGTACGGTCACTGGAAAAAAAGGTTTGTTGTATGTGGTTGTGCAACAAAGCTACTTTTTTTTTTTTTTAACGTGACTTTAGTGGGAAGCTACTTTAATGATAAGTCCCTAACTTATTTAGGGTTTCAAGGTGTCCAATATATAACTGGGGGGGGGGGTGTAGCGGCGCAATAGCGGGTGAAGCCACCTCCCTGAAATGAGTTTTTGCAGGTTGGGATGTCTGTATATAAAATGTTTGTCTTGTATATATTAGTTCCGTGTATTACGGACTATTTTATATGACTATTCAATAAAAGTTAATTTTTAAGGAGATCTAAGTTGTGACTTTTTCTACCGATATACCTTTTTGAAGTGAGTGCTTTATATGGTGCTTCTGTCTCTATTTATATTATATTGGCATTGAGCACTCTCCACACTCTCTTGTGTGGGTTTACCCTATAATATTGATTCACACAATAAACTATGGTTGCTAAGTGGGGTCACACAATGGTCCCACTTCAAAGCTCTACCTTAGGCTCCTTGCTTGACCCCACCATATATCTATTTTGCACAACTAAGGAGTGATTGATACAATTGGACGCCAGCAACACAAAAACACATTTTGTCTCTATGGCTGCCAGTAACACATACAAAGCGGTAATTTAAACCCCTTCCACCAACTGCCAGTAGCAAACACTGGGTAATGTTTTTATATCCCAGTTGTTGAAAGTAAAAATACAGAGCACATACTTTACTCCAGTAGCTCTTTAACCCCTTAACGACCGAGGACGTGCAGGGTACGTCCTCAAAAAAAAGGCAGTTAATGCCTGAGAACGTACCCTGCACGTCCTCGGTGTGGAAAGCAGCTGGAAGCGATCCTGCTCGCTTCCAGCTGCTTTCCGGTTATTGCAGTGATGCCTCGATATGGAGGCATCCTGCAATAACCCCCCTTGGCCATCCGATGCAGAGAGAGCCACTCTGTGGCCCTCTCTGCACCGGACATCGGTGGCCGGTATCGTTGGTGGGTGGGAGCAAGTCTGGGAGGCGGGTGGGCGGCCATCGATGTACCCAGTGGAGTGGAGGGGGGCGGGATCGGGGGCGGGAGGGGCGGGAGCGCGCACGGGAGCGCGCGCGTGCACGGGGGGCGGCGGGCGGGCGCGTGCACGGGGCGGGAGCGGGAGGGAACCGCTACACTACAGAAAAATCAAGTTTAAAAAGTACTTGAATTAAAGTGTAAATAACAGCTAATTGATGTGGAAGGGGTGGGGGGTTGATCTTGGGGGGGGGGGGGGAAGCTACACTGCAGAAAAGGGTTTTTATTTAAAAAAAAAGGCACATTATTCACTAAACTGGGTACTGGCAGACAGCTGCCAGTACCCAAGATGGCGCCCATTAAGGCAGAGGGGGAGGGTTAGAGAGCTCTTTGGTGGGGGATCAGTAAGGCTGGGGGCTAAGGGGGGATCCTACACAGCAGCATATGTAAATATGCTAAAAAAAAAAAAAAAAAAAAAAAAACCCAAATATAGCTTTTATTTTAGTACTGGCAGAGTTTCTGCCAGTACTTAAGATGGCGGGGACAATTGGGGGGTGGGGGAGGGAAGAGAGCTGTTTGGGAGAGATCAGGGGGTCTCATGTTTCAGGTGGGAGGCTGAGCTCTACACTAAAGCTAAAATTAACCCTGCAAGCTCCCTACAAGCTACATAATTAACCCCTTCACTGCTAGCCATAATACACGTGTGAAATGCAGCGGCATTTGGCGGCCTTCTAATTACCAAAAAGCAACGCCAAAGCCATATATGTCTGCTATTTCTGAACAAAGGGGATCCCAGAGAAGCATTTACAACCATTTGTGCCATAATTGCACAAGCTGTTTGTAAATGATTTCAGTGAGAAACCTAAAATTGTGAAAAATTTAATGTTTTTTTTAATTTGATCGCATTTGGCGGTGAAATGGTGGCATGAAATATACCAAAATGGGCCTAGATCAATACTTGGGGTTGTCTACTACACTACACTAAATCTAAAATTAACCCTAGAAGCTCCCTACATGCTCCATAATTAACCCCTTCACTGCTGGGCATAATATATGTGTAGTGCGCAGTGGCATTTAGCAGCCTTCTAATTACTAAAAAGCAACGCCAAAGCCATATATGTCTGCTATTTCTGAACAAAGGGGATCCCAGAGAAGAATTTACAACCATTTAAGCCATAATTGCACAAGCTGTTTGTAAATAATTTCAGTGAGAAACATAAAGTTTGTGAAAAAATTTGTAAAAAAGTGAACGATTTTTTGTATTTAATCGCATTTGGCGGTGAAATGGTGACATGAAATATACCAAAATGGGCCTAGATCAATACTTTGGGATGTCTACTAAAAAAAATTATATACATGTCAATAGATATTCAGAGATTCCTGAAAGATATCAGTGTTCTAATGTAACTAGCGCTAATTTTGAAAAATAATGGTTTGGAAATAGCAAAGTGCAACTTGTATTTATGGCCCTATAACTTACAAAAAAAGCAAAGAAGATGTAAACATTGGGTATTTCTAAACTCAGGACAAAATTTAGAAACTATTTAGCATGGGTGTTTTTTGGTGGTTGTAGATGTGTAACAGATTTTGGGGGTCAAAGTTAGAAAAAGTGTGTTTTTTTCAATTTTTTCCTCATATTTTATAATTTTTTTTATAGTAAATTATAAGATATGATGAAAATAATGATATCTTTAGAAAGTCCATTTAATGGCGAGAAAAACGGTATATAATATGTGTGGGTACAGTAAATGAGTAAGATGAAAATTACAGCTAAACACAAACACCGCAAAAATGTAAAAATAGCCTTGGTCCCAAACGGACAGAAAATGGAAAAGTGCTGTGGTCATTAAGGGGTTAAAACACACTGCACAATGCTCATGTTAGAGACATAAAGGGACCTTAAAAAGCTGTCACTACATAGGGGGACTATTTAACATCCAGGTACTTTTGTATAGATTGTATTGGACAGTCTGCTAAAATACTGCACTGTCCGGTTAAATACAGGACACCTGTATACCATGACTGCATAGAAGTTCTAGGACATGAATACACGGGTATCTCTGGTGTAGTTATTAGTTTTGCAGGACTTTTCATCTTGGAGGCTGCTACGTGTAGTGCCATTTGGAAATTTACTACTGTGCATGTTACTCGCATATCGGCATCAGCAGAATCTGTGACTCCTTATTACATGTATTATCACATTTTATTACATCACAAGATTTAACACGTGTAACCTCGTACCTGCGCCACACACGCTACTAGTCACTTCAACCCGCCGATTTTTCTTATGACCAGACCGCTCCCACTCAGTACCCGTTACTATGACAGCGGGCGCAGGATGATGCTGTAACAAGGCGACGTGAAGTTCAAGTCAGGTGACTTTTGCTACTGGGTCACATGATGGGGATGTCAAAGAGTTGCTTGATTGTAGGGGCAGCTTCCTATATACTGCAGTGGGGAACGCTGGAGCATTGACCGGTGGAGAGGAGGCGCTGCCTGCAAAGGTGTCAGGTAAATAACTCTACAGTGAATATGTGTCACAATATCATAAATGTCAGGTCCATATTTAAAGTGCGGGTGTCGCCTTGGTTACTTTATTTCCAGCCACCTTATATAATAAATATGGGGTTTCTCTGATATCATGCGTTTGGAACCCCTTTATGAAACATGTTTCCTTATCTAGCCCCTCCTTGTAAACATTAGGTGTACTGTAAAAAAAAATATTGTGTCATGAGTTCAAGCAGTAACATTGAGAACATTCAATATTAACCCCTTAGTGACAAGATCATTTTTTTAATTTTCTTCTCCATTTTTGGTTGAGAACCTGGGTTATGCTTGCTTATTGGTGGGTAAATGACAGCCTCCAATAAGCAAGTGCTATCCATGGTGCTGAACCTAAAATGGGCTGGCTGCTAAGATTTACATTTCTGCTTTTAAAATAAAGATAGCAAGAGAACAAAGAAAAATTGATAATAAAAGTAAATTAGAAAGTTGCTTGAAATGCCATGCTTCTCTCTGAATCGTCAATGAAAAAAAATTGGGTTCAGTGTCCCTTTAACCCCTTAGTGACCAGACCACTTTCCATTTGTTGACCCTTTGGGACCAGGGCTATTTTTAAATTTCTGCAGTGTTTGTGTTAAGCTGTAATTTTACTCTCACGCATTTACTGTACCCACACCTATATACAGTTTTTCTCGCCATTAAATGAATGGACTTTCTAAAGATAACATTATTTTCATCATGTCTTATAATTTACTATAAAATAAACAATTATAAAATATGATGAAAAAATGGAAAAAAAAAAACACTTTTTCTAACTTTGACCCCCAAAATCTGTTACACATCTACAACCACCAAAAAACACCAATGCTAAATAGTTTCTAAATTTTGTTCTGAGTTTAGAGATACCAAATGTTTACATGTTCTTTGTTTTTTTTGCAAGTGATATGGCAATAAATACAAGTAGCACTTTGCTATTTTCAAACCATTTTTTTTTTTTCAAAATTAGCGATAGTTACATTCTAACACTGATATCTGTCAGGAATCCCTGAATAACCCTTCACATGTGTGTGTATATATATATATATATATATATATATATATATATTTAGTAGACAACCCAAAGTATTAATCTAGGACCATTTGGGTATATTTCATGCCACCATTTCGTCGCCATATGCGATCAAATAAAATCGTTAACTTGTTTACTAACTTTTTTACAAACTTTAGCTTTCTCACTGAAATTATTTACAAACGGCTTGTGCAATTATGGCACATATGGTTGTAAATGCTTCTCTGGGATCCCCTTTGTTCAGAAATAGCAGACATAAATGGCTTTGGCATTGGTTTTTGGTAATTAGAAGGCCACTAAATGCCGCTGCGCACCACACTTGTAATATGCCCAGCAGTTAAGGGGTTAATAAGTTAACTTGTAGGGTTAATTTTAGCTTCAGTGTAGAGATCAGCCTCCCACCTGACACAACACACCCCCTGATCCCTCCCTGACCACCCTCAAACAGCTCTCTTCCCTCCCCCACCTCACAATTGTCACCGCCATCTTAAAGGGACACCAAACGCAAAATGTTTCTTTAATGATTCAGATAGACATGCAATTGTAAGCAACTTTCTAATTTACTCCTATTATCAATTTTTCTTCGTTCTCTTACTATATTTATTTAAAAAGCAGGAATGTGATGCAAAAGAGCCGGCCCATTTTTGGTTGAAAACCTGGATTATGCTTGCTTATTGGTGGATAAATGTCAGCCTCCAATAAGCAAGCGCTATCCATGGTGCTGAACCTAAAATGGTCTGGCTGCTAAGATTTACATTCATGATTTTCATAGCAAGAGAACAAAGAAAAATTGATAATAGGAGTAAATTAGAAAGTTGCTTAAAATTGCATGGTCATAAACTCCAGAACCCTAATTTTTATAAATGTCCTAAATGCTCCCTAGATGCTGCAGATATTATACATATGATGTTTAAATGTCCCCTGATTAGACAATTTTGGTGCAAACTGGAATATTGGTTTAATACCTCCCTTAAGATTTCCCCTTTTGAACTTTCGGCGACATTAGTCATATTCTGCTGCGACAATCTAGTAGAACAACAAATGAACAAAAAGATAATTAAAGTTTCTATCCTAGCAGCCAGATATTTAATATTTAAAAAATGGAAGACGAAAGAAATTCCCACGGTAATTGAAGTAAAAAATTATCTTAAAAAACAATGTATCATAGAGCAACGTGATACGAATATCAATAACGAAACAGATATCAGAAAATTCTTTGATAAATGGGCACCATTTATTAAGTCCCTCCCAACAACAGAGATTGATTATATTATTTTTCCCTTTCAGAATACAGAGATGGTTTTATTAGGGATATGGTAATTGCATAAGGTCTGGAGATGTGAGGTGAGGGGGGGAGAGGAGGAGGGTCTGAGGCAAAATCTTTCCCCCCCCCCCCTTTTTTTTTTTTTTTTTTTTTTTTTTTTTGTTGTTGTTTTGTTGTTTTTTGTTGTTGTTGTTGTTGTTGTTATGTTTGTTTGTTTTGTTGGTACTATTATTATCACCAACAGGTGTATGGATTTGAGATATTATGGGAAAAGTGAACAAAATAATTTAACAGGAACCCTGAGATATAAGACTTAATAGAGTATAATTATCATTTAGGCTACTTAAGGTCAGGAAGGCTGAGGAATTGTTTAAATTTATTTTTTGATGTTCTTTTTCTCATTTCCTTTTTCTTGAACATTATGTAATTGCATATATATGTTGAAATATATATAATAAAAATGAATTTGAAAAAAAAAAAAATTGCATGGTCTATCTGAAGCACGAAAGAAAAAAAAATTGGGCTCAGGGTCCCTTTAAGTACTGGCAGAAAGTCTGTCAGTATAAAAATAAAGGTGTTTTTTTTATATATATATTTTATCGTTAGTGTAGGATCCCCCATTCCCCCCCAAACAGCTCTCTAAGCCTCCCCCTTGACCTATTGGCCGCCATCTTAGCTACTGGCAGCTAGTACCCAGTTTACTAAAAAAATTTCCTTTTTTGTCTAAAAAGAAAAAACAACAATTTCTGTAATGTAGCTGCCCACCCTTAATACTCTACCGACCCTCCCAGATCCCTTCCCCAACCTTTCCCCCCCCCCCTTCTTTGTCTCGGACTTTACTGTTACTGAATGTAGCGCACGCCCCCCCCTCCGCCTCTTCGTGTGCTCCAGGAAACAGTGGGGACAGGATCCGGATCTCCACCAACGATGGGCTGCCCGTCCGCCTCCCTACTATGGCTCCCACCAACGATCAGCACCATCCCTGGCCGATGCAGAGATGGCCACAGAGTGGCTCTCTCTGCATCGGATGCCTACATTTTTTTAATGCAGGATGCCCTAATATCGAGGCACCACTGCAATAACATTAACATGGCTGAAAGCGATCATGATCGCTTCCAGAGTTTGAAAACCCTGAGGATGTACAGGGTACATCCTTGGTCATTAAGGGGCAGTTTTTGTAGGCCGTACCCTGTACGTCCTTGGTCCTTAAGGGGTTAAAGGGATACTAAACTCAATTTTTTTTCTTTCATGATTCATATAGAACAAACAATTTTCTAATTTATTACTATTATCACATTTTCTTCGTTATCTTGCTATTTTTATTTGAAAAGCAGGAATGTAAATCTTAAGAGCTGGCCCATTTTAAATTCAGCACCCTGGATAGCGCTTGCATATTACTGGCTACATTTAGCCACCAATCAGCAAGCATTACCCAGGTGCTGAACGAAAAATGGGCTGGCTCCTAAGCTTTACATTCCTGCTTTTCAAATGAAGAAAGCAAGAGAACTATGACAAACTGATAATACAGTATAAGTAAATTAGAAAGTTACTTAAAATTGAAAGCTCTATCTGAGTCAGAAAAGAAAAATTAGGTTTAGTATCCCTTTAAGCCTATGTATATAATTCTGTTTTTTATATAAAACCTCATTGCACCTATTAACACAAATAGGAGGATCTATTTAGACCACATTTAAAAAAAATTTTTTAAAAACGAGGCAATCTCTGATATAACATTTTGTAAAATACATGGTTTATGGGGAGCTTATTATATTAATATGAACTCATTTGTAGTGTGAATCTAATTAGTACAGAAGACCTTAAAAGGGAATTGATGTAATATGTAAGAGAACCCATTATAATACATATTGGGCTCTTATCAGAGACTTCCTTATATGTTTGCTTATAGTAAAGCAGAGTTGATGTGACGCAAGTTTTTGCGCCCATTTAGCAAACATGGGGCTTCTGCTGTGACATTTTGTGATGCTCTCCCTATTATAAATAGGCGATCATCTGCTTATACACTATATCTTGGGTTGTTTGGCAGATACATAAGGTATTCACCTCATATTATACACATTTAAATTATGGTTTAAAAACATAATCTTTTCCAATGCAGTTTGATTTTTCTCTTTTTAATAAATACACAAATATATTACAATTACAATGCATGTGTGTGATATTGTATCCCTAAAAACATGTATTAGAGAGCTTTTGCTTTGTATTAGTAATAGCGGAGAGTAGCTTTAGCATAAAGCATTTTTGTTTTTTGAACAGGCTCATCAAATGCAATTTTAATGCAAGATTTCCGTTTTTTATTAGGTTCAAATACAAATATTTGTTGTCTGATGGTGATTTATTTTGAATGAATATTAATACAGTTGTGTTAACTGTTTTTTCCTTGTTTAGGCTCAGAAAGAAAATATACTCATACGCTTTGAACACACTGTCCATGATCAGAATGGTTGATTTCCTAGCAGAAAATAATCACTGTGGGCAGGCAATACTGCGGATCGTCTCTCGTGGAAATGCAATTATTGCCGAACTTTTGAGACTTTCAGAATTTGTACCTGCTGTATTCAGGCTAAAAGACAAAGCCGATCAACAGAAGTATGGAGAAATTATATTTGATTTTAGTTATTTCAAGGTAAATAAATCAATTTGTTATGTTATGCTAATGCTTATAATATATAAATGTAAATGCTTAATATTGCTACATGGACTATTAGTCAATTTCCTTTTCTTAACAGGTTTTGTCTGTAAAATGTGCTTGTAGAATATTATTCATAATTCTGACAGCATGGTTTATGTAGTATTAAAGGGACACTGTACTCCAAAAAATTCTATCATCCACACAAATTAATAACATCTTAAATATGCTGATTTTTTTTTAACGTGAAGTAAAAGAGGTTTAAACATGAAATGACACTAACAGAGTTGTATTAGTTGTGTACTTCCTACTAATGCTCATTGTCTGAGAAGTACTAACTTCTATAGCTCATTGGCCAATAGGTACTTCCTTGTAATGCTTATTAAGCATTAGTAGGAAGTACCTATAAGTTAGTGCGGATTAGCAATACGTGCACAACTGATACTGGTATGTTAGTTTAAATGTATACAGCTTTTGCTTCATATTTATTCAGGCAATAAAAATGTTTAACTGTTGCTCTTCTATATGGATAATAGAATATTGTTTTTTAGTACAATATCCATGTAACCAGAATCTGTGTAAGAAGCTATAGGAGTTTGTGATCTCTTTATGTCAGTAAGCTGTGTTACTAGCTATAGATGGTATAATTACTATTAAAAACAAGTTTAATTTAATATATACAATGCCAATATTATATCTAAAATTTGTAATCATAGTGTTCATGAAGGTAAGGTTTGGTGACAAATATGAAACCGCAGTTTATAATAGTAATTGAAACTTAAAAAAGTGTTAAGTGCCTAATTGCTGGGGTATTCTATTTCTTTCATGTAATTGGCAAGAGTCCATGAGCTAGTGACATATGGGATATACAATCCTACCAGGAGGGGCAAAGTTTCCCAAACCTCAAAATGCCTATAAATACACCCCTCACCACACCCACAATTCAGTTTTTACAAACGTTGCCTCCTATGGAGGTGGTGAAGTAAGTTTCTGCTTAGATTCTACGTTGATATGCGCTTCTCAGCATTTTGAAGCCCGATTCCTCTCAGAGTACAGCGAATGTCAGAGGCACGTGGAGAGTATCACCTATTGAATGCAATGATTTTCCTAACGGGGGTCTATTTCATAGGTTCTCTGTTATTGGTCGTAGAGATTCATCTCCTACCTCCCTTTTCAGATTGACAATATACGCTCATATAACATTGCCTCTACTGATAACTGTTTCAGTACTGGTTTGGCTATCTGCTATATGTGGATTGGTGTCATTTGGTAAGTATGTTTTTTATTACTTAAGACACCTCAGCTATGGTTTGGCACTTTATGCATTAATATAAAGTTCTACATATATGTATTGTACTTATATTTGCCTTGAGTCAGGTTCATGTATTTCCTTTTGCAGATTGTCAGTTTCATATTTGGGGAAAGTAAATATTAAGAAATATTTTTTTACCTGGGGAGTCTTTTTTCAATTGACTACTTTGTTTCAAATTGTGGGCTGGATTAGGTTCGCGGGTGCGCCAAATGCTACACTTTATTGCGTCATTCTTGACGCAATAAAGTTACGTTGTGCGTCATACTTGGCGCCAAACTTTTTTCATTTTTTATTACCCTATTGCTGTTTGCCTCTTGCCTTTTTCTATGTCAGAGGGCTATGCTATTTGCATTTTTTCCCATTCCTGAAACTATCATATAAGGAAATTTGATAATTTTGCTTTATATGTTGTTTTTTCTTTTACATTTTGCAAGATGTCTCAATCTGATCCTGCCTCAGAAGTATCTGTTGGAACTTTGCTGCCTGACATCGGTTCTACCAAAGCTAAGTGCATTTGTTGTAAAATTGTGGAGATTATATCTCCTAATGTCATTTGTAATAGTTGTCATGATAAACTTTTACATGCAGATAGTGTATCCATCAATAATAGTACATTGCCGGTTGCAGTTCCTTCAACTTCTAATGTGCATGATATACCTATGAATTTTAAAGAATTTGTTTCTGATTCTATTCTGAAGGCTTTGTCTGCATTTCTGCCTTCTAATAAACGTAAAAGGTCTTTTAAAACTTCTCATAAAGTTGATGAAATTTCAAATGACCGACAACACAATGAATTATCCACCTCTGATGAGGATCTATCTAATTCAAAAGATCCTTCCTCAGATATTGACACTGACAAATCTACTTATTTATTTAAAATGGAGTATATGCGTTCTTTGTTAAAAGAAGTGTTAATTACTTTGGATATTTAGGAAGCTAGTCCTCTTGATATTAAAACCAGTAAACGTTTAAATTCTGTTAAACCTCCTGTGGTTACGCCAGAGGTTTTTCCTATTCCTGATGCTATTTCTGATATGATTTCTAAGGAATGGAATAAGCCGGGTACTCCTTTTAATCCTTCTGCAAGGTTTAAAAAAATTGTATCCTTTACCAGCAGTTTCAATAGAGTTTTGGGAAAAGATCCCCAAAGTTGATGGGGCTATTTCTACTCATGCTAAACGAACCACTATTCCTATGGAAGATAGTACTTCCTGCAATTTCTTTGGCTGATGTTGCAGCTGCTTCAACTTTTTGGTTGGAGAATTTAGTGCAACAAGAATTGGATTCTGACTTATATAGCATTGTTCGTTTACTGCAACATGCTAATCATTTTATTTGTGATGCTATTTTTGATATTATCAAAATTGATGTTAGATCCATGTCTTTAGCTATTTTAGCTAGAAGAGCTTTGTGGCTTAAATCTTGGAATGCTGATATGACATCTAAGTCTAGATTATTATCTCTTTCTTTCCAAGGTAATAATTTATTTGGTTCTCAGTTGGATTCTATTATTTCAACTGTTACTGGGGGAAGGGAGTTTTTTTGCCTCAGGATAAAAAACATTAGGGTAAATCTAAGGCTTCTAATCGTTTTCGTTCCTTTCGTCAAAATAAGGAACAAAAACCTAATCCTTCCCCCCAAGGAATCTGTTTCCAATTGGAAGCCTTCCTCAAATTGGAATAAATCCAAGCCTTTTAAGAAACCAAAGTCAGCCCCTAAGTCCGCATGAAGGTGCGGCCCTCATTCCAGCTGAGCTGGTAGGGGGCAGATTAAGGTTTTTCAAGGATGTTTGGGCAAATTCTGTCCAAAATCAAAGGATTCAGAGCATTGTCTCTCAGGGGTACCGAATAGGATTCAGAGTAAGACCGCCTGTGAGAAGATTTTTTTTCTCTTACGCATCCCAGTAAATCCAGTAAAAGCTCAGGCTTTCCTGAAGTGTGTTTCAGACCTATAGGTTTCATGGGAAATCATGCCAGTTCCTTTTCAGGAACAAGGTCTGGGGTTTTATTCAAATCTATTAATTGTCCCAAAGAATGAAACTTCATTCAGACCAGTTCTGGATCTGAAAATTTTGAATCGTTATGTAAGAGTACCAACTTTTAAGATGGTGACTATAAGGACTATTCTTCCTTTTGTTCAGCAAGGACATTATATGTCTACAATAGACTTGCAGGATGCTTACCTTCATATTACGATTCATCCAGAACATTATCAGTTCCTGAGATTCTCTTTTCTAGACAAGCATTACCAATATGTTGCTCTTCCATTTGGCCTAGCAACAGCTCCAAGAATCTTTTCAAAGGTTCTAGGTGCCCTACTCTCTGTAATCAGAGAACAGGGTATTGCGGTGTTTCCTTATTTGGACGATATCTTGGTACTAGCTCAGTCTTTACATTCTGCAGAATCTCACACAAATCAACTAGTGTTGTTTCTACGAAAACATGGTTGGAGGATCAATTTACCAAAAAGTTTATTGATTCCTCAGACAAGGGTCACCTTTTTAGGCTTCCAGATAGATTCAGTGTCCATGACTCTGTCTCTAACAGACGAGACGTTTAAAATTGGTTGCAGCATGTCGGCACCTTCAGTCTCAGTCATTCCCTTCAGTGGCTATGTGCATGGAAGTTTTAGGCCTCATGACTGCAGCATTGGACGCGATTCCTTTTGCTCGTTTTCACATGAGACCTCTCCAGCTTTGTATGCTGAATCAATGGTGCCGGGATTATATAAAGATATCACAATTAATATCCTTAAATCCCATTGTTCGACACTCTCTGACGTGGTGGTTAAATCACCAACGTTTAGTTCAAGGGGCCTCTTTTGTTCGGACAACCTGGACTGTGATCACAACAGATGCAAGTCTTTCAGGTTGGGGAGCTGTCTGGGAATCTCTGACAGCACAAGGGGTTTGGAAGTCTCAAGAGGCGAGATTACCAATCAATATTTTAGAACTCCGTGCAATCCTCAGAGCTCTTCAGTTTTGGCCTCTGTTGAAGAGAGAAGCGTTCATTTGTTTTCAGACAGACAATATCACGACTGTGGCATATGTCAATCATCAGGGTGGGACTCACAGTCCCCAAGCTATGAAAGAAGTATCTCTGATACTTGTTTGGGCGGAATCCAGCTCCTGTCTAATTTCTGCGGTTCATATCCCAGGTATAGACAATTGGGAGGCGGATTATCTCAGCCGTCAGACTTTACATCCGGGGGAGTGGTCTCTCCATCCAGATGTGTTTTCTCAGATTGTTCAGATGTGGGGTCTTCCAGAAATAGATCTGATGGCCTCTCATCTAAACAAGAAACTTCCCAGATACCTGTCCAGGTCCAGGGATTTTCAGGCGGAAGCAGTAGATGTGTTGAAACTTCTATGGTGTTATCAACCTGCTTACATCTTTCCGCCTCTAGTTCTTCTTTCAAGAGTGATTTCCAAAATCATCATGGAACAATCGTTTGTGTTGCTGGTTGCTCCAGCATGGCCACACAGGTTTTGGTATGCAGATCTTGTTCGGATGTCCAGTTGCCAACCTTGGCCACTTCCGTTAAGGCCGGACCTTCTATCTCAAGGGCCGTTTTTCCATCAGGATCTCAAATCATTACATTTGAAGGTATGGAAATTGAACGCTTAGTGCTAAGTCATAAATTCTCTTGGCATTCTCTTAGAATTCCTAGAATTTTACAGTTTCTTCAGGATGGTTTGGATAAAGATTTGTCTGCAAGTACCTTGAAGGGACAAATCTCTGCTCTTTCTGTTCTGATTCACAGAAAGATTGCTAAACTTCCTGATATTCACTGTTTTGTACAGGCTTTAGTCCGTATTAAGCTTGTCATTAAATCAATTTCTCCTCCTTGGACTCTTAATTTGGTTTTGAAGTCATTACAGTCTCCTCCATTTGAGCCTATGCATTCTTTGGACATTAAACTACTTCCTTGGAAAGTGTTGTTCCTTTTGGCTATTTCTTCTGCTAGATGAGTTTCTGAGCTATCTACTCTTTCTTGTGAATCTCCTTTTCTGATTTTTCATCAGGATAAGGCGGTTTTACGGACTTCATTTAAATTTTTACCTAAGGTTGTGAATTCTAACAACATTAGTAGAGAAATTGTTGTCCCTTCCTTGTGTCCTAATCCTAAGAATTCTTTGGAAAGATCCTTACATTCTTTGGATGTGGTGAGAGCTTTGAAATATTATGTTGAAGCTACTAAAGATTTCAGGAAGACTTCTATTTGTTATATTTTCTGGTCCTAGGAAAGGTCAGAAGGCTTCTGCTATTTCCTTGGCTTCTTGGTTAAAGCTTTTGATTCTTCGAGCTTATTTGGAGGCGGGTCAGGCCCCGCCTCAGAGAATTACAGCTCATTCTACTAGATCAGTCTCCACTTTGTGGGCTTTTAAGAATGAAGCTTCAGTTGATCAGATTTGCAAAGCAGCAACTTGGTCCTCTTTGCATACATTTACTAAATTCTACCGTTTTTGATGTTTTTGCTTCTTCAGAAGCAGTTTTTGGTAGAAAAGTTCTTCAGGCAGCTGTTTCAGTTTGATTCTTCTGCTGATGTTTTGAGTTTTTCTTTTTATTATGAGAATAACTTATATTTTGGGTTGTGGATTATTTTTTTCAGCGTATGGCTGTTATTTATTTTTAGCCCTCCCTCTCTAGTGACTCTTGAGTGAAGTTCCACATCTTGGGTATTGATATCCCATACGTCACTAGCTCATGGACTCTTGCCAATTACATGAAATAAAACATAATTTATGTAAGAACTTACCTGATAAATTCATTTCTTTCATATTGGCAAGAGTCCATGAAGCCCACCCTTTTTTTGTGGTGGTTATGATTTTTTTGTATAAAGCACAATTATTTCCAAATTCCTTTGTTGATGCTTTTTACTCCTTTCTTTATCACCCCACTACTTGGCTATTCGTTAAACTGAATTGTGGGTGTGGTGAGGGGTGTATTTATAGGCATTTTGAGATTTGGGAAACTTTGCCCCTCCTGGTAGGATTGTATATTCCATACGTCACTAGCTCATGGACTCTTGCCAATATGAAAGAAATTAATTTATCAGGTAAGTTCTTACATAAATTATGTTATTTTAGTAAGGAATGCGTAAGAATGAATGCTGGAAATATTTTTTTAATATAAAACGCTAATGGTGGTTTGTAAGTAAAACAACCACCCAAAGGAGTTTATAAGTGTACTTTCCACAGTGTATTTGAAATGGGCAATCCACAAAAAGTGAGTATGTTCTGCTATGTTGACCAAAAATGCAGGTAAATATATGGTTTACTGTTTCCTTAAACTGAAACGTACAACAACAACAAAAGACTTTGATGCAACAGAGATTTTTTTTTCTCAAGCTTCTATCTCTCAGCAAATATTCTCTGGCATCAACTATTGTGGGTGATCACCATTTTCACATGCACTTGAGAGGGGCAAAATAAAAGATTAACCTAAGATATTTCAAACAAAGATATTGCATGATCATCTATGTATAGAGAAGAATTGGCAACCTCCTCTGCCCTCTTCTTTATTATGTTGTCACTTTGCATTTCTGTTGAGTTTGACCTCACACATAAGTTGAAAAACATAAAAAAAGAAAAGTGAAGAAAATGTAACCCTTTTTATAAAAAAATATTGTTCAGTCACTGAAGCTTGAACAGACTTCTTTATTTATGGAAGAAATTAGTGCTTAATTGTGTCTAGGTTTTAAACTGCGTATATCCGTTGTAGCAAACATTATGTTGTCTTTATAACTATTCATTTTTTCAATTCTTTGTTTTTCTGATTTTTTTTCTTATTATCAAATCTGATGTTGAAGCCTTATATGGTCAACTCTCAGAACAGAGATCATTTAATAGATAAAGTTAATGCCATCATAATCTTTATTCACTGGATGAAAATGTCTTTTTTTTCTTTTTCTTTTTTGAAAGCACTGAAAATATCACTTGCATTTCTAAATGCTTGATCCCATGAATCACTCTGGTACTGACTCTAGATTGTCTGTCTGCTTTCTTACTCATGTATCAGCCCTGGGCTGGATATAAGCCAGTCATGTGAGAACCCATTTGCAGAGCAGTGAAGGGAGTTTTGGGCAGCTATTAAGGATTAAAGGGACACTGTAGTGAAAAAATTGCATACTGTAATTTGTTAGAGTGTGTAATAAAGACATACATTTCCACAGTGAGTGGAGCAAAAACATTGTCGGGCATGAAGTTTAGTGTCTGTCCCAGTATGGACCCTGTGACTGAGAAGTGGCTAGAAAATTACACTGCTCCAACACACTGGGTAGGACCCTGGACATGACTCAAAAAAGGAGGTTGCAAGATTAACAGCAAGTAATATATGGAGTAGCGTCACTTACAGTTCAGAGAGGGTCTTCTCAGGGAGAAGACCTGACAGAAGGAAACAGGCTCAGGCAAAAACGTAGTCAAATCAATTAGGGGTCTGGTAGATCTTGCAGCAAGGTGCAAATTCACGTAGACAGGAGATTAGTCAAGTTCTCAGCAGAGTTCAGTTAATGGAGCTGGTCGTGAAGTACATAATCACAAGGACAGAAGAGTGGTCAAATTCAGACAAAAGTTCTGGTAACTGAGCTGGCAATAAGGTACAAATTTGCAAGGCAGAAGAGTGGCCAAAATCCAGCAGGAGATCTAGCAGCAAGATGATTTTACAAGATAGCACACCCAAGAATATTGAAGATCATTACACAGGTGAAGAATGATTCTAAGGTTAGCTATGTAAAGACTGTAGCTGTAACCCGGCTGAACGCATAGTGATAGTTTACTAGGAACGACATCGGCAACTGCGCTAACACCAGAGCTTGCATTACAAACATTAATTAGAGCATATACCTTTTCCTCTACAATGTCCCTTTAATAGTAAGTTAACTTAAGTTCGGGACCTTTTAAATGAAAATCTTTATATCATGCTTGCAGTTATGTTTGCTGTATTTAAAATACCATGAAATGCACATGAGCAATTGATTTTTATTGAGTTTCAACTTCACAGGGACCAGAGACTTGTGAGGGGAGATTAGAAGCTAAACCAGAGCTTCAGGATCTGGATGAAGAATTCCGTGAAAACAATATTGAAATACTGACCAGATTCTATTTGGCTTTTGAAAGTGTGCACAAGTATATTGTTGATTTAAACAGGTACATGAGTTTTGCTAGTTGACTTTTTTTCCTATAAAGAATAGCTTACTTACATTTAATCAGTTGCATATCGCGATGGACACAACTGTGGTAGGTAAGATATTCAAACATTATTATTCATTTCTTTATTTTGCATGAAATTTGATGTAAACTTTGGAAAACAATTATATATTTTGTGGTTTATATTGTTCCCATCTCCCCCATTTTTCAGAATATTTTAATAATGACCTGTACCAGGAACTGGACTTCATAAAGTACTGTAAGGGATTTCAAGAATGTCTATGGCTTTCCTAAAAGAGTATTAAAGTGAATTTATAGTTTAATGAATAAGTGCCCGGTATCTAAAAATACTATTAAAAACAGGGGCTATGAACCTCAGACTCCTGGCAGACCGCATGGTCACAGGCACTGAGCAGACTTTCCTAAAGAGACATTGGGGGTAAAGATACAACTTTTACTAGTAACGTTAGTATGCAGTGCCCCGCAATCCCTATATATCTGTTTAGCTCAGTTTAAGGAGCACACCTAGGACTTTAAGGTTAAGAAAGTTTGAATCACCCTTTGAACAAACACAACTTGGACAAGTTCACCATAACAACTAGTACCACCGTCCATAACCTGTAGAAAAACATAGGGAGTAGGCAATATGATTGTTAGGCAGAGTTAAATAGAAGACATAACAACCTATTATCAAATATATTTATTAACCTATGCTTGTCAGAGGTGGATAACAGCACAGAACCTTGCATGTCTAGAAATAGCTTTTTATAGTATCATATGTTATTGTGCTGTAAGCGAAAATGGTGCTAGTTAAAAACGAGGAGAGTAGGATGTCAATATGTAAACACACCTAACCCCCTCATGACAGTATTGTGCCCTGCTTGCGTTTCTTATCAATGTGTATACTGTATATAAATATACTGGAACCCTTTTGTTATAAATTAGCCCCTTGTCCCCTGAACGTATGCAACTTTAATATTTCCTCTGCTCTATACAACTGAAGCCACTGTTTATGACTTTTCTTGTCCTGACATAGCCTTTTATAGCATCATTTTTTATTTTTGAAGTATATGACTGTAATGCTAGTAAAACATGAGGATAGAAGCTTGTCAATATGTAAATATATTGTATTCTTCTTTCCACTGTTTTATGTTATATAATGACCCTTTGCTTAGCATAATGAGCGCAACTAAAAGGTCCAAGAGTGACCGGGATAAATTAAAAAAAGGGAAAATGGGGTCTAACATGTAGTAAGTACAACTATGCTTTCTACAGCCATTTTATGGAGATAGAACTAGTACATTGTTTTCCACTACTACTATTTTTGTTATGTGATGGTAGGTCATATGATAATGTAAAGAACGTTTATCTTTTTTATCTGTACCGTCTTCAAAAACTAAATAAAGCTCTTTTGAACCCCAAAAAAAAATAAAAATCTTCCTTTTTTTTTTTTACACAGAGATGTTCACTATGGCTGCAGGTTCTCACAAGAGAACCTGCACACCGTATTTAACAAGCAGCGGTCATCAGACCGCTGCTTCCCTAATCTTTTGCCACCTCTAAAGTGGCGAAATTTAATCTCTGCGGTCTAGTCCGATCGGGGAGATTGACAGTTCCTGCCCGCGTGTGATTGGCTGTGCGTGGGCTGGGGCGGGATTGCACGCGAGCGCAAAATAGCACTTGTGTGCAATGCTGAATTCCGCCTGGGGATTTCAGCCCGCCAGAGGCGAGCTGCGGCGGACAGGGGCACGTATGTGCACCCCCTTCTGCCTCAGCTTGATAAATCTCCCTCTTAGTCCCTGTAAATGTATCCACAGAAGGAAATATGTGTAGACTCAGTGGGTCTTATGGTTATTATCTGCTGTCTGTACTATGTTTTCTTACTAGATAGACTGATTTTAAAATCTTTACATAAAGTTAGCTATAGCAAGCAGATATGATCCTTGTAGGTACAAGGGCTGACTGATATCTAAATAGCAGAAACTGTTTTATTGCTCACAAGCCAATTTGATTAATTCCAGGCAAGCTGACCTCTCTGGTCATTTAACCCTTGAAGCATAAAGGATACAGTATTTATTTGCCCCACTGTACTTTAATACTTGAATGATAGAATATAAGGGTTTTGCATTTCTCTTTTACCTGTAAATGCATACTAAGGGTTAATGGGTAGGTAATTAGATAGTTGTGTATTCACAAGTGACATTCCTGATCTGCAGTTTAAAGAGCAAGAAAAATGCTATATAAGTGTTAGAAAAATGTTTTGTTGTATATAAAAAAAACTTATTTCCCACCTAAAATTTCAAAAGATACCATGTGATCAGGGCACCTCATAGAAAGTGAGTGGGACTTTAAAAGAACACACAATGTGCAAACTTTCAAAACCATATTTAAACCTAGTATCCCCTGTAATGCATTTGAGAGAAAGATCTATAATAGGTGTGTTGCAGTTTAGTTCTTTATTTAAGATGTTAATGTGACATTTTCTAAGTTCTACTAGTTGTTAAATATTTTTTAACTGCCCCTAAAGCAATAGGCACTGCCATGTGTTCCAGGCTTCCTTCTCTTCTGAAGCCAATTAGATATATAATTTAGGGACTGTGTAGAATGTAGCTCTGTTAAAGGGACATGAAACCCATTTTTTTCTTTCATGATTTAAATAGAACATGTGATTTTCAAACAACTTTCCAATTTACTTCTATTATCTAATTTGTGTTGTTCTCTTGGTATCCTTTGTTGAAATGGGATAGCGGGGTAGGCTCAGGAGCTGCTGATTGGTGGCTGCACATACATGCCTCATGTTGTTGGCTCACACAGTGTTCAGCTAGCTCCCAGTAGTGCATTACTGCTTCAAAAAAGAATACCAAAAAAATGAAGCAAATGAAAAAATAACAGTAAATTGGAAAGTTGTTTAAAATTGACTCATGAAAGGAAAATTTGGGGTTTCATGTCCCTTTAAGTCTGTAGTCTGCTCTTACATATCTGACAGGAATGGAAAAACCCACAATTTTCAGACTACAGGAAAAGGTGACAAAATAAATAATAAAAGTATATTGCAAAGTCGGGGGCGGAGCCAACTGCTGAAGCGGGTGGCCGTGCACTAAGGGAGCTCCTGGTCTTAATATGTTTTTAGGGCATTTATCTATATTTATGTAAAACCTTTGATCTACTGCTTGAGTCCCTTTTATGAAGAGCTCTTTACCAATGGCTTTGAAGACCCTAGGAGTACCTATTCAGGACATTTTCTACCATAAGTCCTTCAGCGAATCCACGTGGCTGCAAGGGGAACGCACTTGCAAGACAATCGCTATTGGTATCCATATATTCGTGCTTATTTGTGACAACTATGAAACTAGCTATGTCATTGGCGGCAAGACATAACAATATCTTGGATGCATGCCAGGCCGACTTGGTGGAGTCCATCCACTCTGCATTTGTCACGCTAGCAGTTGAAAGAGCGACCGATTATTTACAGATAAACCCTGGGGACTATGCTTTGAGACCTCAACGACAGCTAGCTACCTCCTCTTGCAGTGTACCAGTTATGGCGACTGGTGACTATCCTCTGCTGTATAGCACACTTACATATCGGAGTGCCACATAGATAATAGACAGTATGAGTGACAATAGCGCAATAGAAATGGAGATCGACCATACTTCCCCAGAAGACAGTAGACAATTTATGTTTGCAACAGGCAGCGAGGCAGCCGGACCCGCATCTATGGATGCCACTGATACACAACTCCAGCTGTGTGATTTTTCTGTGCGGCACACCATTACTGTGATGGTCAGAAAATTGGACCAGATATTGATGTGTATTTGGAGATCCATGTCTTGAGGGGTGGTGCATACAGCTGGCCGATATGATTGGAGAGTCCGGAGGCTGAAAGACAGAACATCTGGAATACTGGTGTGGGGTAAGAGACTTTACCCCACATGAAAGGGACTACACCACTTATTGAATCCGGTGACTTGTCTCACCATTTATTAGCAACAGCCTATTAATTACGGGAACTTTTTTGAAGACAGATGTCAGAAAACATGGACCTGTAACTATATATGGGACAATCACTTGATTATAGTTATCTGCCTATTTAGTCACTGGGTATTGACTTAGATGTTAAAGTATATAGCTCTATTGATACAACAGAAAATGCTAGTTTGTGTTTTAGTTTATGGTCCTGAAATGGTTAAAATAAATTAATACTGTATTTTACTCCTGCCGTGCTACCCTAGTCATAACTTGCTGTTTTTGTATATGTTAATTACCCAACTTGGTCTGCTTGAGATTATCTCATCCGTTCCCTAGGTCTTACTTGTACCCCCAACCGTACAGCTTAATTTTATTATACATTATATTCAGTTTTTATTGGTAGTAAGAGATATGCTACTTAATACAATTTATCCTTCAGTCTATGCATTTTCCATGGAGGCTGTTAGTTACAGTAAGTATATGTTTCTCCAGAGGCGATCTCTACAGCTTAAGCTCTGTAGCCCAGCACAATATATGTATGTAATATTCTCTTTGATGCAGCCAATTGTCTATTATTTAAATGGGCAAAGGCAGATCACTACCGAGACATTTCAAAACAGAGCCTTGCATTCAATATAATATGAAGCTTCTCCCTTCAATGCATAACACTGCTATACATATCCTAGTTATAGTATATAGAGAGATTTTATCTCTCGGTACTAATATTTTCCATATGGACAGTGTGCTGTCTGCGGCCGAGACAGCACGATATCTCTGTATCACAATACAAAAGTATACACTATCCCTAATGTGTATCTTGCCCCCAGCAAATAGTATCCAAAGGCCAGGCAGATTTACTGTTAACTATCCAGTTAATCAACAACCCCTCAAGTATTACATAGCCCATATGAAACTCATAGTGTGATGTAAGTAGATATTTTCATGCTATAATAACCTTTGTTCTGTGGGCAACCTACAGTTTTGATCACCCAAGCTTAGTTGTGTTAAACTTGTAGGTCTTTTTAGATATTGCCACCTTTATCTAGCTCAGCATGATTCTTGCTAGAAATCATATTAGCTAACTAATGATTTGAAAGCTACTATAAACCTATGCTAGATATCGGACACTATACGGGTCTCTGTGACTGTTTGTGGTACTAGTGCCTATGTATTAAGGGTAATATGGTATACTAGTTACCCTCCCACAAACAGGTAACGAGTGCGGGAAAATTTGAAAGTTTAAGTTTGGTCTGAGAATAGAATCAGTCATACAATACATGTCCCTTGAGAAAGTCTGCCTGTGAGCAGAGGAAACGCGTTGGGTGTTCAATATTTCCCTGATATGAGGAATATTGTGTTTTAAATTTTTGTATTTGTATAAGTTGCTGTATTTAAGCCGGAGCAGGGAGGTCGAATTGGAAGCTGCTGGTCGGCATAAAGAGGAAACTTCTGTATGGACTGCTCAGGATTATAACCATCAAGCTAAATTTTGAGCTACAGGCATTTTTATCATCATTATCTTGTAAGTGCAATTTTATATATGTAGGTGTGTCTCCTGAATAAACTCTACTGTGAATCGTGGATGCGCTGTTTTCTTGTTTCTCCTATACATAGTTTTTGCCTCTACGGGACGCACACAGTGGAAGCCCCGTGATACACCAGCAGCACCTGATCAGATTCAAGCAAGATCTGTGGAGTTTCTGTAAGGAGACACCCGCTCCTTCCTTGTACTCGCTGTGGACATCGGCAAAACAGCTTCAACCTGAACTGAACCAAGTGCGGTCTGTAATCATTTTTTTTTGTATCTTGTTTGCCTTGGGAACCACTGCCAAAAAACTATAAAAGAACAATTGTGGTACAAATACGGAGCGGTAAAGGACTAATTGTAACTTTGTTTGTGGCTACACGCTTATATTAGGAGACGTGTATGACATTTTAACAGCAATTTTTATTTCCATGTTTTCTATTAATTTTTCTGACGATAATTGCTGTGTATAATATTTTCTCTTGGTATTTGCATTTATATTAACCCTATTGCAAATTAATACTTGAAAATACCTTAAATTACTCTATCTGGATAATACCCAGGGTCACTATAGACGTGTGCCTCCAATTGCAAACAGTAGCGCTGTTAGTATTCTCTCAAATTTTATACGGGTTATAAGTTACATTTTTTACTGAAACTATTCTTTTGCATATTCCCCTATGTTTCCTCACGGGAATGCTTGATCTTAAAGCAAGTTCATTAACCACTTAAAAATAAAATAGATATTGGCTTGTCTTACGGGCTTCACTCAGAGATGCAGATAGCCTAATGTGTATATATGTTTTGCTTCCCTGGCACAACTGGATTATGTGCAATCTCGCTGCTGATGACTGACCCATATATGATAATATGTTAAAGGGACAGTCAACACCAGAATTTGTGTTATTTAAAAAGAAATATAATCCCTTTTATTACCCATTCTGCAGCTTTGCATAACCAACAGTGTTATAGAAATACCATTTTTACCTCTGTAATTACCTTGTATCTAAGCCTCTGCAGACTGCCTCCTTATTTCAGTTCTTTTGACAGACTTGCATTTTAGCCAATCAGTGCTCACTCCAGGGTAACTTCACGTGTATGAGCTCAATGTTATCTATATGAAACACATGAACTAACGCCCTCTAGTGGTGAAAAACTGTCAAAATGGATTCAGATTAGAGGCGGTCTTCATGGTCTAAGAAATTAGCATATGAACCACCTAGGTTTAGCTTTCAACTAAGAATACCAAGAGAACAAAGCTAAATTGGTGATAAAAGTAAATTGGAAAGTTGTTTAAACTTACATTTCCTATTTAAATCATGAAAGTTTTTTTTTGGACTTTACTGTCCCTTTAAATATATGTTGCTGTATTCCTGACCTTAGCTGGATAAATAGTCTGTTTTTTAATAGCATCCACGATATCTCTCTCCTTGCTTTTCATATTATTTATAGTATTTCATTGATGCATAGGTAATTTTGTTCTTTAAATGAGTAAGGGGATGAATATATGTCTCAATGGTAGAACCTTCTGGAATGTTGAACAACTTCTACATCTATACTTAATCAAATCTACCACCTGGAATACCTGAATATATGATATTTGACAAAGATCTTTTAAGTATGTAGGTAATCTCCGTTAGGGTTGCCATATTCCTCATAATATAAACCTTACCTTACCCTTGACTATACTCATATATGGCAATCACTAATATCAACCACATAGCATTTTCATAGAACAACCATAACTTCAACCCAAATAGCTCCTCGTCCCATATTCACAATGCCTATTTTTGAAATATAGGTGGCAAAGATATACATCTCTTTAAGATATTTCAAAACTATATATAATGAATAATTAATTTTTAGAGATTGCTGGCTCCTTTTATCCCCCCACTTTGCTAAACTTAAAGTGAAGGTAAAGTTAACCGGTATTGAAGACACCAAATCATCTATCAATAATAAATTTATGTAGTTGCTAAGTTTTTTTTGTTTTGTTTTTTTTTAATAATATTACTGCTTTGGTTTTAAAAATATATTTCAAATTCCCTACCATTTCTCACCCGACTCCTCCCAACCCCTACTTCCATGTTCTGCTCTCTACTTTGCTCAAAAGCTCTTTCCCGATTCTGAACTAACTGTGAATCTAACTGCACATGTGCAAATCGCCTATGCTGCTTTCCACAGCGCATGCGATAATCGTACAATGATGCAGTTGTCAGTAAGAAGCAGACAACGTAACTGGTGATTCCCCCAAGTAATTAGGACGCATGCACGAAACGGGAGCACGCACTGTTCTCTAGGAGAAGAAAAAGAAATGGCGCATGCGCAGATGATTTAAGGGGCGGATGATGTCAAGGGATGGCCGCATAATGGCCAGAATTTCAATTGGTTCGCCTAACAGCGTGATCAATAGAAAAAAACTGATAACTTTATTTCTACTCACATATATAAAAACTGATGAATGAAACGTATATTGATTTTACGCAATTGATGCTATATTGGATAGAGGGTAAGGTAACTTTACCATCACTTTAAGGAAAATATATCCAATTTATATATATATATGAAAATTCCCGCCCAATCACTAAATCGAACTGAGGTTTCAATACTACCAGGTCTTTCATATAAGTCTCTAACGACCACTTGAATAGCATGTATACACAAATTATGTTTACCAATATAATATATTCTTCTTGAACATTAATATCTCAACGTCCGTGTTTGAAACAGCTTTAAGTATGATCTGGAAGTAATTCTCTATACTATAACTAGTGCTTTTTTGCGTATTAGTTCTTACATGGATGTCAATGTATTGTATATCTTTTAAGTTTGTGAAAGAACATGTTCCTCATTGTATGCCTTTAAAAACCTCAATCAAAATATAAAAAAAAGTATATTGCAAAGTCATCTAAGTATTATAAACCATTTTATATTACAATGTCAAACTGTTTAAAATCCCTTTAACAGCCTTAGCGGAGTAGCAATTAAACATTGGGGTATGTGATTGTTTGTTTGCTTTTTTTATACAATGGACAAACCTCTTTACAGATTCCAATTATTTCTAGGTATCTGGAAGATCTTAATGAAGGAATTTATATTCAACAAACATTAGAAACTGTGCTTCTTAATGAAGATGGGAAACAGCTTTTGGTGAGTATACAGGTCTGTAAAGGATAACGCTCCAGTCTCACTCCGTACAAGGGACCTTATACTTTTATGGTCTAATCATCAATACATAAGATCTGCATTTTGGCACAATATGCCAATGGTGAGTGATAAAGTTATTCAGATTTTAAGAAAATGTTGGCAATTGTGTTATAGCCAGCACTAGCAGTGAGTTTAAAAGGTGGGTTGTTTTCCTATATTCATCTCAGTACGGGCAAACTGGGAGATAAAGAGATAAAAAGTATTTTTTTTAATTTGTGTTATTTAAGCATATGTCCTTGTCTTAAAGGGATAGAAAAGTGAAAATTAAACTTGCATGATTCAGACAGAGCACTTTGAAATGCACTTCTGCGTTCAAATGTACTTTATTCTCTTGATATCAGTTGTTGTATTCCTAATCAAATTTTTACATTGCAGTATATTTAAAGTGATTGTAAAGTTTAATGAATTAAAGCCCAGTATCTAAAAATACTCTTGAAAAAAGGGGCACTTTAATTCATTAAACAAACTTTTTTTTTTTTTTTTTAATAATTGCCTTTTCGTTAGGGTAAACAGACCCCCGATTCTTCACCCACTTCTTCTTCTGTATTTTGCAGATCGATGATGAATCCGGCTTCCTACAAGCGTTGCGTGCCCCCATTAGCTTCCAGCTTGTGAGGTATGCAAGATTGGAGGAAACCGGATTTGTTCTTCCAAAATATAATTTTGTTATTATAATATATTTGCCACTAGGTGGTGCAATTGGATTGTAAATTTGCAATGTTGTGTCCTTGAATTGGTTGTTAAAATGTAGATCATCTGTTATTGCTTATAGACGTGTTTTAAATGCTGTTAAGGTTTTTAAATAACAATCGCCTAGATTTAGAGTTCTGCGTTAGGGGCTCCTAACGCTGGTTTTGGCCGCCCGCTGGTATTTAGAGTCAGTCAAGAAAGGGTCTAACGCTCACTTTGCAGCCGTGACTTTTCCATACCGCAGATCCCCGCAGATGCAATTGCGTATCCTATCTTTTCAATGGGATCTTTCTAACGACGGTATTTAGAGTCTTGGCTGAAGTGAGCGTTAGAAATCTAACGACAAGACTCCAGCCGCAGAAAAAAGCCAGGAGTTAAGAGCTTTCTGGGCTAACGCCGGTTCATAAAGCTCTTAACTACTGTGCTCTAAAGTACACTAACACCCATAAACTACCTATGTACCCCTAAACCGAGGCCCCCCCACATCGCCGCCACCCTAATAAAAAAATTTAACCCCTCATCTGCCGACCGCACACCGCCGCAACCTACATTATCCCTATGTACCCCTAATCTGCTGCCCCTAACACCGCCGACCCTTATATTATATTTATTAACCCCTAATCTGCCGCCCCCAACGTCGCCACCACCTACCTACAATTATTAACCCCTAATCTGCCGACCGGACCTCACCGCTACTATAATAAAGTTATTAACCCCTAATCCGCCTCACTCCCGCCTCAATAACCCTATAATAAATAGTATTAACCCCTAATCTGCCCTCCCTAACATCACCGACACCTAACTTCAAGTATTAACCCCTAATCTGCCGACCGGACCTCACCGCTACTCTATTAAATTTATTAACCCCTAAAGCTAAGTCTAACACTAACACCCCCTTAAGTTAAATATAATTTTTATCTAACAAAATAAATGAACTCTTATTAAATAAATTATTCCTATTTAAAGCTAAATACTTACCTGTAAAATAAACCCTAATATAGCTTCAATATAAATTATAATTACATTGTAGCTATTTTAGGATTAATATTTATTTTACAGGCAACTTTTTATTTATTTTAACCAGGTACAATAGCTATTAAATAGTTAATAACTATTTAATAGCTACCTTGTTAAAATAATTACAAAATTACCTGTAAAATAAATCCTAACCTAAGTTACAATTAAACCTAACACTACACTATCAATAAATTAATTACATACAAATAACTACAATTAAATACAATTACATAAACTAACTAAAGTACAAAAAATAAAAAAAGAACTGTTACAAAAAATAAAAAAATAATTTACAAACATTAGAAAAATATTAGCGGAGTCTCTATGGAAGTGCGCAAATGATCACAGCGTGTAGAAAAGAAGGCGGAAGAGGCGCCTCATGGGACAAGTATCGTCTTGAGCAACAGAAGGAGACAAAACAAGCGGACCCCCCACAGAGTATTACTCACAAGAGAGGCGGTACAAACGTGTACCCAGACAGGCAGGACGGAACCAAAAGTCGCCCGTCAGACAAGCGTACGCTCAATACGCTGGAGGCAAACGTCACTCAGCAGGCAGCGTCAGAGTAGACCCAGCAGGGGAGCCAATGGGATTGATGGAAAAACGGCACAACGGACCTCCGAGGAATAATCAGGAACAAAACTCCTATTCCTTTCTTCCACACCCTGGTCCTTTATCTTGCACTACTCCGATACCTTCAATCCAAGCGGGCGCGGCTTGTACACCCCCCAACTAGTTCCCCAGTTTCCTGAAGCCGCCCATTAGATTGTACGGGTAGCAGGAAGAAACCAAATACCTTAGCATAGCCCGCTACGGAAAGTCGTGAGGGACAAAGAAGATTAAAAAAAAAACGTGTTTTTTTTTTTTTTTTTTTTTTTTAAATCTTCTTTGTCCCTCATGACTTTCCGTAGCGGGCTATGCTAAGGTTAGGTGCCGTTTTTTTTTTAATCTTCTTTGTCCCTCACGACTTTCCGTAGCGGGCTATGCTAAGGTATTTGGTTTCTTCCTGCTACCCGTACAATCTAATGGGCGGCTTCAGGAAACTGGGGAACTAGTTGGGGGGTGTACAAGCCGCACCCGCTTGGATTGAAGGGATCGGAGTAGTGCAAGATAAAGGACCAGGGTGTGGAAGAAAGGAATAGGAGTTTTGTTCCTGATTATTCCTCGGAGGTCCGTTGTGCCGTTTTTCCATCAATCCCATTGGCTCCCCTGCTTGGTCTACTCTGACGCTGCCTGCTGAGTGACGTTTGCCTCCAGCATATTGAGCGTACGCTTGTCTGACGGGCGACTTTTGGTTCCATCCTGCCTGTCTGGGTACACGTTTGTACCGCCTCTCTTGTGAGTAATACTCTGTGGGGGGTCCGCTTGTTTTGTCTCCTTCTGTTGCTCAAGACGATACTTGTCCCATGAGGCGCCTCTTCTATCTGTCATCCACAGGTTCCCGAGAAAAATATTACAACAATTTTAAGCTAATTACACCTACTCTAAGCCCCCTAATAAAATAACAAAGCCCCCAAAATAAAAAAATGCCCTACCCTATTCTAAAATAAAAATAGAAAAGCTCTTTTACCTTACCAGCCCTTAAAAGGGCCTTTTGCGGGGCATGCCCCAAAGAATTCTGCTCTTTTGCCTGTAAAATAAAACATACAATACCCCCCACAACATTACAACCCACCACCCACATACCCCTAATCTAACCCAAACCCCCCTTAAATAAACCTAATACTAAGCCCCTGAAGATCTCCCTACCTTATCTTCACCACGCCGGGTACCACCGATCCGTCCAGAGGAGGCTCCGAAGTCTTCATCCAAGCCCAAGCGGGGGCTGAAGAGGTCCATCATCGGGCTGAAGAGGTCCATCATCGGGCTGAAGTCTTCTATCAAGCGGCATCTTCAATCTTCTTTCTTCCGGATCAATCTTCATCCCGCCGACGCGGAACATCCATCCTTGCTGATGACTTCCCGACGAATGACGGTTCCTTTAAATGACGTCATCCAAGATGGCGTCCCTCGAATTCCGATTGGCTTATAGGATTCTATCAGCCAATCGGAATTAAGGTAGGAAAATTCTGATTGGCTGATGGAATCAGCCAATCAGATTGAGCTCGCATTCTATTGGCTGTTCCGATCAGCCAATCGGATTGAACTTGAGCCTGATTGGCTGATTCCATCAGCCAATCAGAATTTTCCTACCTTAATTCCGATTGGCTGATAGAATCCTATCAGCCAATCGGAATTCGAGGGACGCCATCTTGGATGACGTCATTTAAAGGAACAGACATTCGTCGGGAAGTCGTCGGCCAGGATGGATGTTCCGCGTCGGCGGGATGAAGATGGATCCCGAGAAAGAAGATTGAAGATGCCGCTTGATAGAAGACTTCAGCCGGATGATGGATCTCTTCAGCCCCCGTTTGGATCAAGACTTCAGCCCGATGATGGACCTCTTCAGCCCGATGATGGACCTCTTCAGCCCGATGATGGACCTCTTCAGGCCGATGATGGACCTCTTCAGGCCGATGATGGACCTCTTCAGGCCGATGATGGACCTCTTCAGCCCGATGATGGACCTCTTCAGCCCGATGATGGACCTCTTCAGCCCCCGCTTGGGCTTGGATGAAGACTTCGGAGCCTCCTCTGGACGGATCGGTGATACCCGGCGTGGTGAAGATAAGGTAGGGAGATCTTCAGGGGCTTAGTGTTAGGTTTATTTAAGGGGGGTTTGGGTTAGATTAGGGGTATGTGGGTGGTGGGTTGTAATGTTGTGGGGGGTATTGTATGTTTTTTTTTTTACAGGCAAAAGAGCAGAATTCTTTGGGGCATGCCCCGCAAAAGGCCCTTTTAAGGGCTGGTAAGGTAAAAGAGCTTTTCTATTTGTATTTTAGAATATGGTAGGGCATTTTTTTATTTTGGGGGGCTTTGTTATTTTATTAGGGGGCTTATAGTAGGTGTAATTAGCTTAAAATTGTTGTAATATTTTTATAATGTTTGTAAATTATTTTTTTATTTTTTGTAACTTAGTTAGTTTATTTAATTGTATTTATTTGTAGGTATTTGTATGTAATTAATTTATTGATAGTGTAGTGTTAGGTTTAATTGTAACTTAGGTTAGGATTTATTTTACAGGTAATTTTGTAATTATTTTAACTAGGTAGCTATTAAATAGTTATTAACTATTTAATAGCTATTGTACCTGGTTAAAATAAATACAAAGTTACCTGTAAAATAAATATTAATCCTAAAATAGCTACCATATAATTATAATTTATATTGTAGCTATATTAGGGTTTATTTTACAGGTAAGTATGTAGCTTTAAATAGGAATAATTTATTTAATAAGAGTTAATTTATTTTGTTAGATAAAAATTATATTTAACTTAGGGGGGTGTTAGTGTTAGGGTTAGACTTAGCTTTAGGGGTTAATAAATTTATTAGAGTAGCGGTGAGGTCCGGTCGGCAGATTAGGGGTTAATACTAGAAGTTAGGTGTTGGTGATGTTAGGGAGGGCAGATTAGGGGTTAATACTATTTATTATAGGGTTATTGAGGCGGGAGTGAGGCGGATTAGGGGTTAATAACTTTATTATAGTAGCGGTGAGGTCCGGTCGGCAGATTAGGGGTTAATACTAGAAGTTAGGTGTCAGTGATGTTAGGGAGGGCAGATTAGGGGTTAATACTATTTATTATAGGGTTATTGAGGCGGGAGTGAGGCGGATTAGGGGTTAATAACTTTATTATAGTAGCGGTGAGGTCCGATTAGGGGTTAATAATTGTAGGTGGCGGCGACGTTGGGGGCGGCAGATTAGGGGTTAATAAATATAATATAGGGGTCAGCGGTGTTAGGGGCAGCAGATTAGGGGTACATAGGGATAACGTAGGTGGCGGCGGTGTACGGAGCGGCAGATTAGGGGTTAAAAAAAATATGCAGGGGTCAGCGATAGCGGGGGCGGCAGATTAGAGGTTAATAAGTAAATATTAGGGGTGTTTAGTCTCGGGGTACATGTTAGGGTGTTAGGTGCAGACATAGGAAGTGTTTCCCCATAGGAAACAATGGGGCTGCGTTAGGAGCTGAACGCTGCTTTTTTGCAGGTGTTAGGTTTTTTTTCAGCTCAAACTGCCCCATTGTTTCCTATGGGGGAATCGTGCACGAGCACGTTTTTGAAGCTGGCCGCGTCCGTAAGCACCGCTGGTATTGAGAGTTGCAGTGGCGGTAAATTATGCTCTACGCTCCCTTTTTGGAGCCTAACGCAGCCCTTCTGTGAACTCTAAATACCAGCGGTATTTAAAAGGTGCGGGGGGAAAAATACACGCGTAGCTAACGCACCCCTTTGGACGCAGTACTCTAAATCTAGCGGAATATTTTGTATAGTGTTTGTGGTTGAGTCTTACCTTTTTATTGGTAAATTTGGAGATTAATTCATGAAGCATCCTCAGAGAGACAGCTTAAGGCTTTAAATAGACAACAAAGGAATCAAACAATGATCCTGTTTATTTACAGAAAAGTAACAGTTATACGGTAGAATTGTGTTATCGACATGCATTATAAAAAAGACAATGCAATAGCACTTACTCGGATTTTAAATGAGCAGTAGATTTTCCTGTATCACATGACAGCCATCAACCAATCACAAACTCATATGCATATACACTGTGAACTCTTGCACATGCTCAGTAGGTTCTGGTGCCTCAGAAACTGTGCTTATAAAAAGACTGTGCACAATGCTCTATCTGAATCATTTAAGTTTCATTTTGACTTTAGTGTCCCATTAAATTCATATAGTACAGTCAGTCAGTGGCACAAAACAATTTTTTTTTTTTATCATTTGTATGAATGAGTAATCTATAATATCGTTAAATGTAGTTTTGTGTGTGGAAGAAATGTTGTGGAAACAATGTTTTGGTTAACAGGTGCATGGCTGTGCAACTCTAATGACAAATTGCTTATTGGCTGATCAAGACAACACCTACGTCTCTATTGGTGGACAGAGACATTCTTCCACCATCATGAAATGTTTTATTTAGGGTAGGGACATCTGCTGTTTACATTTTAAAATGTCTCCTCCTAGATATAGAAATGAAAAATAAGATAATCTAATGTCCCTTTAAGGACTACTTATTATTTTGTTTAAGCAACAGGTTATAAAGGAATAGAGAATATCTATAAAGGATATCCTGAGAGTTGCTTAGATTTGCTTTAAAGGGACATGAAACCCACAATTTTCCTTTCATTATACAGTAAGAACATACAATTTTAAACAACTTTCCAAAATAGTGCCATATTATACCCTTTTCAGGTGGCTCCCTATACTATATGTAAACATATAAAGCAGTAACCTTTGCAATATATGTAACCTAGATTTGGACACACTCACTATTTTTATAACGTGAATACTTAGCATAAGGTGATGCATTCATTGATGAAACACCTTCAACTCTTTCTAAAATTGACTCTGTAAAATAGTAGAGTGCTTACACAAGTATTGATATCTCAGGGGCTATTAAATACATCAAACGTCTAACGCCACAAGTGTGGAAGGTTATAAGAGCACCAATGATATATATGAGTGGATTATGGTATTGTAGAAATTGTGTAAAAGCAAATATATCTATGCCAAAATAAGGCGCTGATTACTTTAACTACAACAATATAAATTGTAGCCATCCAATATCAAATATTAAATCCACCTTCTTCTGGTGTAGACTTATACTTTATTTCTCCAGTATTGCAATCACAACACTGTATAAGATGCCAAAAGTAATAATACCGATACCGAGATCTACCTCACTCTAAGACAACAATATATGAGCACCATACTTATATATTAATAATGTATCTGTACACCCTTCAAAAGTGGTCTTTCATATGAAGTATAAATACAAAACGAAGTCACCCGTGTAATCTATTCAGCCCAGATTTGGGCACACTTACAACCACTAAAACGTTATACATCTACTGACGGAGTGTCAGCACTATATCTTTTTAACATTAAAATATATGATCCACTTTATTACGGGGTAGACTTATATTGTATTTCTTAGGTACTGCAACCAAATTACAAAGGGACAGCTGAATACAGCTATGTACAAGGACACACCGATGCCCCTTGGTGAATAATTATATAAATAATTCATAGCCAAGAAAGCAAATCATATTATATTCACCCAGTAGCCCTCCAAACACACTAGCTAATCTGAAGAATATTACAGTAAACTATCCTTATGCTACTCACTCTAAATATTGATGCAGATTTGAGTTTCTATGTTTTTTTTAAATTACACACCCGCACACTAGGATTTTATAGAATTTTTGCTAATAATAAAAGTTATGTTTTAAAAATATAAAAAACTCCACCCCTTGTTTCTTTTCAGCCTAGTTGGATGCCGCACATTTATAGGGGTAACAGAAGTGCTAGAGAAGTGCATTCTCCTTGTGATTCAAACCAATGTTTGTAACTTTCCAATTTACCTGTAATATCAATTTTGCTTCATTATCTTGTTATCCTTTTTATTGAAGGAGCAGCAATGCACTACTGGGAGCTAGCTGAGCACAACTGTAAGCCAGTGACAAGAGGCATAGCTCATGAGCCTACCTAGGTATTCTTTTCAACAAAAGATACCAAGAGAATGAAGCAAATTAGATAATAGAAGTAAATTTGAAAGAAAATGTTTGGGTTTTGTGTCCCTTTAAGCAGAACATACAAAAAAAATCATATAACTAACACTGCTGCTTTATAGCACTCAGTAAATGTGCACACTCCTGAGCCTACTTCAGTATGCTCTCATTGAAAGGTGCTACTTTTTAACAAAGTATACCAAAAGCAAGACGTAAATTGAAAGGTTTTTTTCCTTACACTCTAGATTTTAATTTCATGATTATTTAAGAACTGGAACATATGTAAGATAATCTAATGTCCCTTTTTATCAATAATCTGGCAGAAAACATTGGGGATTTCAGCACATATAGGGCTAGATTTATCAAAGGCTAGGCGAACTCTGTATGTGCTTCGCCTGTAACTGCACCCCAGCTCGCCTCCAGAGAAGCGCACATGTGCGCCTGAATTAATAAAAAAAATAGACGTAACTTTGCGCAGACGAGCTGGGGCGTAATAATGATAAATTTTGCCTGTCGGAAAAAGCATTTACTCCCTATTTATGTAAAAAGAGGTGCGTAGGTCTAGCGCTAGTAAAATCACCTACAGCTCTCTTCAAAAGGATGCCTAGTCAGCCTAAGGTAATCAATACAGTGAGTAAAAGAAGTGAGCGCCTAAGAGGCAGAGGTGGATAAGAACATTAAACAGTTAATTTTAATAATGCTTAACAAATTTACAAGTATAAAAAACATGTATCCATGAATGCATAACAAATAAATAACAATAAATTATGAAAAATAAAAAGGTAATAAAATGATGTTGTCAGACAAGTAGTTACACCACGACAAAATTATAAGGTACTGTCTCTGATACAGCTGTATTTGATGTAAAAAACAGTAGTAGATGCCAATATTAAGGTGATCCAAATTATAAATCCAGTATATATATCCAAAAAATTATTTGATGTCTGCAAGTGAATATTTTAAAAGGAAGTGGTGCTATATGTGTAGAAAAACTTTGCAAATGAAAGCTCCATAAAAAGGATCCAAAATTGTGAAGATACAAAAAAGTGAAAGATGCCAAAAAGAGAAATTTATTTAAAAGATATCAAAAAAGCAATTGCTGCAAACATTTGTGATATAAAAGTGATAAAAATGTGAATACAGTGATCAAAAAATAAATAAAAATTTTATAAAAAATGGAGGTGATTCTTGAGTGGTTACTTTTCCTTATAGTCCCATTGTTTATAGTGGCATAACTAAAAATTCATGTGAAAATAAAATAAAAACAATACTGTAGACAATTTGTTAAATACTTGTTTAAGGTATCAGAAATTATCTCACCAATTATATGTCGACGCGTTTCGGCCTGATAACAGGCCTTTTTCAAGAGTCCATGTTTTTTATACTTGTAAATTTATTATGCATTATTAAAATTAGCTGTTTAATGTTCTTATCCACCTCTGCCTCTTAGGCGCTCACTTCTTTTACTCCCTATTTATCACAGTACATCCCTATAAATATTTACGCCGCCATGTTTTCATTATTAAAAAAGCGTTTTTTAGGTAACTATTTAGCTTATATTTATATTATATCATGTTTCTGTGCTGTTTTTGCCATATGTTAATAATTTAAGATTGCAAAAAACAAATATATATATATATATAACCAGTTTGTACCCATATGCGCCTTTCAATTTCTGGCAATAATAGTCTCTTCTTGGTGCTGAGTCTTTGAAAATTTTGTTACAAAGAAGAAAGTACTGCATCACAAGATGTAAAAGCATGTATTATAATGGTGTTCGCCTCAGTCTGTTTGGCGAAATATACAACACGCAATTACAGCCGAAATTTCAGTTCCCTATCAGCGCAAAGCAATGATAAATAAGAAACTTGGGTGTATTTGTAGGTCGGGCTGTTAAATTACGCCTATTACTAATGTATATTGTTGCACTCGGGAGAGCGCCCGTGTGCCTAGGCAAATGCAAGCGGAGTGCGAAGAAGTTTCTTTCAGATTCGCGCAATTATAGGCGCAGAGAGCTTTGATGAATAGGACGATCAGTTCGTATGCGCTATTTTGGACGGAATTAAAGGAGAATGGCTTTGATAAATCTACCCCATAGTGTTGTCTGTATATTTTGACATAGTTCTATCTCTGCCAAACAGTGTGAAGCTTTGTACCTGTACGGTGTCATGTTGCTGGTCATAGATGAAAAGATTGAAGGGGAGGTGCGCGAGAGAATGCTGGTGTCATATTACCGCTACAGGTATGTCTCCATAGGAAATGCCTGAACATTCTATAGTCTTGAGAATAAAAATGCTCTGTATGCAAAAACTTGCTAAATCGTAACGTATGTATCTAGATCTAAATTCTTCCTCTGCTTTTAATGGAATTGCATTCCCTTTGCACATCATCCATTTCTCCTTTGGGTTCATTGTGATTAATACTTATTTCTTTCATGTAATTAGCAAGAGTCCATGAGCTAGTGACGTATGGGATATACATTCCTACCAGGAGGGGCAAAGTTTCCCAAACCTTAAAATGCCTATAAATACACCCCTCACCACACCCACAAATCAGTTTTACAAACTTTGCCTCCTGTGGAGGTGGTGAAGTAAGTTTGTGCTAAAATTCTACGTTGATATGCGCTCCGCAGCAGGTTGGAGCCCGGTTTTCCTCTCAGCGTGCAGTGAATGTCAGAGGGATGTGAGGAGAGTATTGCCTATTTGAATTCAATTATCTCCTTCTACGGGGTCTATTTCATAGGTTCTCTGTTATCGGTCGTAGAGATTCATCTCTTACCTCCCTTTTCAGATCGACGATATACTCATATATATACCATTACCTCTGCTGATTCTCGTTTCAGTACTGGTTTGGCTTTCTACTACTTGTAGATGAGTGTCCTGGGGTAAGTAAGTCTTATTTTCTGTGACACTCTAAGCTATGGTTGGGCACTTTTTTATAAAGTTCTAAATATATGTATTAAAACATTTATTTGCCTTGACTCAGGATGTTCAACATTCCTTATTTTCAGACAGTCAGTTTCATATTTGGGATAATGCATTTGAATCAATCATTTTTTCTTACCTTAAAAAATTTGGCTTTTTCCCTGTGGGCTGTTAGGCTCGCGGGGGCTGAAAATGCTTCATTTTATTGCGTCATTCTTGGCGCGGACTTTTTTGGCGCAAAATTTTTTTCTGTTTCCGGCGTCATACGTGTCGCCGGAAGTTGCGTCATTTTTTGACGTTCTTTTGCGTCAAAAGTGTCGGCGTTCCGGATGTGGCGTCATTTTTGGCGCCAAAAGCATTTAGGCGCCAAATAATGTGGGCGTCTTATTTGGCGCTAAAAAAATATGGGCGTCACTTTTGTCTCCACATTATTTAAGTCTCATTATTTATTGCTTCTGGTTGCTAGAAGCTTGTTCACTGGCATTTTTTTCCCATTCCTGAAACTGTCATTTAAGGAATTTGATCAATTTTGCTTTATATGTTGTTTTTTCTATTACATATTGCAAGATGTTCCACGTTGCAACTGAGTCAGAAGATACTTCAGGAAAATCGCTGCCCGGTGCTGGAGCTACCAAAGCTAAGTGTATCACTTTTGGTATCTGTTCCTTCAGCTGTTGTTTGTATTAAATGTTATGACAAACTTGTTAATGCAGATAAAATTTCCTTTAGTACTGTTACATTACCTGTTGCTGTTCCGTCAACATCTAATACTCAGAGTGTTCCTGATAACATAAGAGATTTTGTTTCTAAATTCATTAAGAAGGCTATGTCTGTTATTTCTCCTTCTAGTATACATAAAAGTCTTTTAAAACTTCTATTTTTTCAGATGAATTTTTAAATGAACATCATCATTCTGATACTGATAATGGTTCTTCTGGTTCAGAGGTTTCTGTCTCAGAGGTTGATGCTGATAAATCTTTGTATTTGTTCAAGATGGAATTTATTCGTTCTTTATTTAAAGAAGTATTAATTGCATTAGAAATAGAGGATTCTGGTCCTCTTGATACTAAAACTAAACGTTTATATAAGGTTTTTTTTAAATCTCCTGTAGTTATTCCAGAAGTGTTTCCTGTCCCTGATGCTATTTCTGAAGTAATTTGCAGGGAATGGAATAATTTGGGTAATTCATTTACTCCTTTTAAAACGTTTTAAGCAATTATATCCTGTGCCATCTGACAGATTAGAGTTTGGGACAAAATCCCTAAGGTTAATGGGGCTGTCTCTACTCCTGCTATATTTTTAGCGGATGTTGCTGCAGCTTCAACTTTTTGGTTAGAAGCTTTAGCGCAACAAGTAACAGATCATAATTCTCATAGCATTATTATTCTTCTATAACATGCTAATTATTTTATTTGTGATGCCATCTTTGATATTATCAGAGTTGATGTCAGGTATATGTCTCTAGCTATTTTAGCTAGAAGAGCTTTATGGCTTAAAACTTGGAATGCTGATATGTCTTCTAAGTCAACTTTGCTATCCCTTTCTTTCCAGGGTAATAAATTATTCGGTTCTCAGTTGGATTCTTTTATCTCAACTGTTACTGGAAGGAAGGGAACTTTTTTACCACAGGATAAAAAATCTAAGGTAAATTTAGGTCTAATAATCGTTTTCGTTCCTTTCATCACAACAAGGAACAAAAGCCTGATCCTTCATCCTCAGGAGCGGTATCAGTTTGGAAACCATCTTCACTTTGGAATATATTCAAGCCTTATAGATACCCAAAGCCAGCTCCTAAGTCCCCATGAAGGTGCGGCCCTCATTCCAGCTCAGCTGGTATGGGGCAGTTTACGTTTTTTTCAAAGAAATTTGGATCAATTCCGTTCACAATCTCTGGTTTCAGAACATTGTTTCAGAAGGGTACAGAATTGGCTTCAAGTTAAGGCCTCCTGCAAAGAGATTTTTTCTTTCCCGTGTTACAGTAAACCCAGCAAAGGCTCAAACATTTCTGAAATGTGTTTCAGATCTAGAGTTGGCTGGAGTAATTATGCCAGTTCCAGTTCTGGAACAGGGGCTGGGGTTTTATTCTATCTCTTCATTGTACCAAAGAAGGTCAATTCCTTCAGATCAGTTCCGGATCTATCAATTTTGAATCGTTATGTAAGGATACCAACATTCAAGATGGTAACTGTAAGGACTATCCTGCCTTTTGTTCAGCAAGGGCATTATATGTCTACAATAGATTTACAGGATGCATATCTGCATATTCCGATTCATCCAGATCACTTTTTCTGAGATTCTCTTTTCTAGACAAGCATTACCAGTTTTGTGGCTTTACCGTTTGGCCTAGCATCAGCTCCAAGAATTTTTACAAAGGTTCTCGGTGCCCTTCTGTCTGTAATCAGAGAACAGGGTATTGTGGTATTTCCTTATTTGGACGATATCTTGGTACTTGCTCAGTCTTCACATTTAGCAGAATCTCATACGAATTGACTTCTGTTGTTTCTTCAAGATCATGGTTGGAGGATCAATTTACCAAAAAGTTCATTGATTCCTCAGACAAGGGTAACCTTTTTAGGTTTCCAGATAGATTGTGTCTATGACTCTGTCTTTGTCAGACAAGAGAAGTCTAACATTGATATCAGCTTGTCAAAACCTTCAGTCACAATCATTCCCTTTGGTAGCCTTATGCATGGAAATTTTAGGTCTTATGACTGCTGCATCGGACGCAATCTCCTTTGCTCATTTTCACATGCGACCTCTTCAGCTCTGTATGCTGAACCAATGGTACAGGGATTACACAAAGATATCTCAATTAATATCTTTAAAACCGATTGTACGACACTCTCTGACGTGGTGGACAGATCACCATCGTTTAGTTCAGGGGGCTTCTTTTGTTCTTCCGACCTGGACTGTAATTTCAACAGATGCAAGTCTTACAGGTTGGGGAGCTGTGTGGGGGTCTCTGACGACACAAGGGGTTTGGGAATCTCAGGAGGTGAGATTACCGATCAATATTTTGGAACTCCGTGCAATTTTCAGAGCTCTTCAGTCTTGGCCTCTTCTGAAGAGAGAGTCGTTCATTTGTTTTCAGACAGACAATGTCACAACTGTGGCATACATCAATCATCAAGGAGGGACTCTCACAGTCCTCTGGCTATGAAAGAAGTATCTCGAATTCTGGTTTGGGCGGAATCCAGCTCCTGTCTAATCTCTGCGGTTCATTTCCCAGGTATAGACAATTGGGAAGCGGATTATCTCAGTCGTCAAACGTTGTATCCGGGCGAATGGTCTCTTCACCCAGAGGTATTTCTTCAGATTGTTCAAATGTGGGAACTTCCAGAAATAGATCTGATGGCTTCTCATCTAAACAAGAAACTTCCCAGGTATCTGTTCAGATCCCGGGATCCTCAGGCGGAGGCAGTGAATGCATTATTACTTCCTTGGAAGTATCATCCTGCCTATATCTCTCCGCCTCTAGTTCTTCTTCCAAGAGTAATCTCCAAGATTCTGAAGGAATGCTCGTTTGTTCTGCTGGTAGCTCCAGCATGGACGGATCTTTTTCGGATGGCCTCTTGCCAACCGTGGGCTCTTCCGTTAAGACCAGACCTTCTGTCGCAAGGTCCTTTTTTTCCATCAGGATCTCAAATCTTTAAATTTAAGGGTATGGAGATTGAACGCTTGATTCTTGGTCAAAGAGGTTTCTCTGACTCTGTGATTAATCTGTATCTAGAGAGATATATTATAGAGTCTGGAAGACTTATATTTCTTGGTGTCTTCTCATCATTTTTCCTGGCATTCTTTTAGAATTCCGAGAATTTTTACAGTTTCTTCAGGATGGTTTAGATAAAGGTTTGTCCGCAAGTTCCTTGACAGGACAAATCTCTGCCCTTTCTGTTCTTTTTCACAGAAAGATTGCTAATCTTCCTGATATTCATTGTTTTGTACAAGACTTGGTTCGTATAAAACCTGTCATTCAGTCAATTTCTCCTCCTTGGAGTTTGAATTTGGTTCTGGGGGCTCTTCTAGCTCCTCCTTTTGAACCCATGCATTCATTGGACATTAAACTTTTTTCTTGGAAAGTTTTGTTTCTTTTGGCCATCTCTTCTGCCAGAAGAGTCTCTGAATTATCTGCTCTTCTTGTGAGTCTCCTTTTCTGATTTTTCATCAGGATAAGGCGGTGTTGCGAACTTCTTTTGAATTTTTACCTAAGGTTGTGTATTCTAACAACATTAGTAGAGAAATTGTGGTTCCTTCATTATGTCCTAATCCTAAGAATTCTAAGGAGAAATCATTGCATTCTTTGGATGTTGTTAGAGCTTTGAAATATTATATTGAAGCTACTAAGTCTTTCCGAAAGACTTCTAGTCTATTTTTCATCTTTTCTGGTTCTAGAAAAGGCCAGAAAGCTTCTGCCATTTCTTTGGCATCTTGGTTGAAATCTTTAATTCATCATGCCTATGTCGAGTCGGGTAAAACTCTGCCTCAAAGGATTACAGCTCATTCTACTAGGTCAGTTTTTACTTCCTGGGCGTTTAGGAATGAAGCTTCGGTTGTTCAGATTTGCAAAGCAGCAACTTGGTTCCTCTTTGCATACTTTTACTAAATTCTACCATTTTGATGTGTTTTCTTCTTCTGAAGCAGTTTTTGGTAGAAAAGTACTTCAGGCAGCGGTTTCAGTTTGAATCTTCTGCTTATGTTTTCTTTAAACTTTATTTTGGGTGTGGATTATTTTCAGCAGGAATTGGCTGTCTTTATTTTATCCCTCCCTCTCTAGTGACTCTTGCGTGGAAAGATCCACATCTTGGGTAGTCATTATCCCATACGTCACTAGCTCATGGACTCTTGCTAATTACATGAAAGAAAACATAATTTATGTAAGAACTTACCTGATAAATTCATTTCTTTCATATTAGCAAGAGTCCATGAGGCCCACCCTTTTTTGTGGTGGTTATGATTTTTTTGTATAAAGCACAATTATTCCAATTCCTTATTTCTTTCATGTAATTAGCAAGAGTCCATGAGCTAGTGACGTATGGGATATACATTCCTACCAGGAGGGGCAAAGTTTCCCAAACCTCAAAATGCCTATAAATACACCCCTCACCACACCCACAATTCAGTTTTACAAACTTTGCCTCCGATGGAGGTGGTGAAGTAAGTTTGTGCTAGATTCTACGTTGATATGCGCTCCGCAGCAAGTTGGAGCCCGGTTTTCCTCTCAGCGTGCAGTGAATGTCAGAGGGATGTGAGAAGAGTATTGCCTATTTGAATGCAGTGATCTCCTTCTACGGGGTCTATTTCATAGGTTCTCTGTTATCGGTCGTAGAGATTCATCTCTTACCTCCCTTTTCAGATCGACGATATACTCTTATATATACCATTACCTCTGCTGATTCTCGTTTCAGTACTGGTTTGGCTATCTGCTATATGTAGATGAGTGTCCTGGGGTAAGTAAGTCTTATTTTCTGTGACACTCCAAGCTATGGTTGGGCACTTTGTTTATAAAGTTCTAAATATATGTATTCAAACATTTATTTGCCTTGACTCAGAATGTTCAACTTTCCTTATTTTCAGACAGTCAGTTTCATATTTGGGATAATGCTTTTTTTGATTTATTCATTTTTCTTACCTTCAAAAATTTGACTCTTCCCGGTGGGCTATTAGGCTCGCGGGGGCTGAAAATGCTTCATTTTATTACGTCATTTTTTGCGCGGACTTTTTTGGCGCAAAATTCTATTTCCGTTTCCGGCGTCATACGTGTCGCCGGAAGTTACGTCATTTTTTGACGTTATTTCGCGCCAAAAATGTCGGCGTTCCGGATGTGGCGTCATTTTGGCGCCAAAAGCATTTAGGCTCCAAATAATATGGGCGTCGCTTTAGTCTCAATTATTTAAGTCTCATTTTTTATTGCTTCTGGTTGCTAGAGGCTTGTTATTGGCATTTTTTCCCATTCCTGAAACTGTCATTTAAGGAATTTGATCAATTTTGCTTCATATATATGTTGTTTTTTCTCTTACATATTGCAAGATGTCTCACGTTGCATCTGAGTCAGAAGATACTACAGGAAAATCGCTGTCAAGTGCTGAATCTACCAAAGCTAAGTGCATCTGCTGTAAACTTTTGGTAGCCATTTCTCCAGCTGTTGTTTGTATTGATTGTCATGACAAACTTGTTAAAGCAGATAATATTTCCTTTAGTAAAGTACCATTGCCTGTTGCAGTTCCTTCAACATCTAAGGTGCAGAATGTTTCTGATGATATAAGAGATTTTGTTTCTGAATCCATAAAGAAGGCTATGTCTGTTATTTCTCCTTCTAGTAAACGTAAAAAATCTTTTAAAACTTCTCTTCCTACAGACGAATTTTTAAATGAACATCATCATTCTGATTCTGATGACTCCTCTGGTTCAGAGGATTCTGTCTCTGAGGTTGATGCTGATAAATCTTCATATTTATTTAAAATGGAATTTGTTCGTTCTTTACTTAAAGAAGTACTAATTGCTTTAGAAATAGAGGATTCTGGTCCTCCTGATACTAATTCTAAACGTTTGGATAAGGTATTTAAAGCCCCTGTGGTTATTCCAGAAGTTTTTCCTGTTCCTAATGCTATTTCTGCAGTAATATCCAAAGAATGGGATAAATTGGGTAATTCATTTACTCCTTCTAAACGTTTTAAGCATTTATATCCTGTGCCGTCTGACAGATTGGAATTTTGGGACAAAATCCCTAAAGTTGATGGGGCTATTTCTACCCTTGCTAAACGTACTACTATTCCTACGTCAGATGGTACTTCGTTTAAGGATCCTCTAGATAGGAAAATTGAGTCCTTCCTAAGAAAAGCTTATCTGTGTTCAGGTAATCTTCTTAGACCTGCTATATCTTTGGCTGATGTTGCTGCAGCTTCAACTTTTTGGTTGGAAACTTTAGCGCAACAAGTAACACATCGTGATTCTCATGATATTATTATTCTTCTACAACATGCTAATAATTTTATCTGTGATGCCATTTTTGATATTATCAGAGTTGATGTCAGGTTTATGTCTCTAGCTATTTTAGCTAGAAGAGCTTTATGGCTTAAAACTTGGAATGCTGATATGGCTTCTAAATCAACTTTACTTTCTATTTCTTTCCAGGGTAACAAATTATTTGGTTCTCAGTTGGATTCCATCATTTCAACTGTTACTGGTGGGAAAGGAACTTTTTTACCACAGGATAAAAAATCTAAAGGTAAAAGTAGGGCTAATAATCGTTTTCGTTCCTTTCGTTTCAACAAAGAACAAAAGCCTGATCCTTCATCTTCAGGAGCAGTTTCAGTTTGGAAACCATCTCCAGTCTGGAATAAATCCAAGCCAGCTAGAAAGGCAAAGCCTGCTTCTAAGTCCATATGAAGGTGCGGCCCTCATTCCAGCTCAGCTGGTAGGGGGCAGGTTACGTTTTTTCAAAGAAATTTGGATCAATTCTGTTCACAATCTTTGGATTCAGAACATTGTTTCGGAAGGGTACAGGATTGGTTTCAAGATGAGACCTCCTGCAAAGAGATTTTTTCTTTCCCGTGTCCCAGTAAATCCAGTAAAAGCTCAAGCGTTTCTGAAATGTGTTTCAGATCTAGAGTTGACTGGAGTAATTATGCCAGTTCCAGTTCCGGAACAGGGGATGGGGTTTTATTCAAATCTCTTCATTGTACCAAAGAAGGAGAACTCCTTCAGACCAGTTCTGGATCTAAAAATATTGAATCGTTATGTACGAATACCAACGTTCAAAATGGTAACTGTAAGGACTATCTTGCCTTTTGTTCAGCAAGGGAATTTTATGTCCACAATAGATTTACAGGATGCATATCTGCATATTCCGATTCATCCAGATCATTATCAGTTCCTGAGATTCTCTTTTCTGGACAAGCATTACCAGTTTGTGGCTCTGCCGTTTGGCCTAGCTACAGCTCCAAGAATTTTTACAAAGGTTCTGGGTGCCCTTCTGTCTGTAATCAGAGAACAGGGTATTGTGGTATTTCCTTATTTGGACGATATCTTGGTACTTGCTCAGTCTTTACATTTAGCAGAATCTCATACGAATCGACTTGTGTTGTTTCTTCAAGATCATGGTTGGAGGATCAATTTACAAAAAAGTTCTTTGATTCCTCAGACAAGGGTAACCTTTCTGGGTTTCCAGATGGATTCAGTGTCCATGACTCTGTCTTTAACAGACAAGAGACGTCTAAAATTGATTGCAGCTTGTCGAAACCTTCAGTCACAATCATTCCCTTCGGTAGCCTTATGCATGGAAATTCTAGGTCTTATGACTGCTGCATCGGACGCGATCCCCTTTGCTCGTTTTCACATGCGACCTCTTCAGCTCTGTATGCTGAAGCAATGGTGCAAGGATTACACGAAGATTTCTCAAACAATATCTTTAAAACCGATTGTTCGACACTCTCTAACATGGTGGACAGATCACCATCGTTTGATTCAGGGGGCTTCTTTTGTGCTTCCGACCTGGACTGTAATTTCAACAGATGCAAGTCTCACGGGTTGGGGAGCTGTGTGGGGATCTCTGACAGCACAAGGAGTTTGGGAATCTCAGGATGTGAGATTACCGATCAATATTTTGGAACTCCGTGCAATTTTCAGAGCTCTTCAGTTTTGGCCTCTTCTGAAGAGAGAATCGTTCATTTGTTTTCAGACAGACAATGTCACAACTGTGGCATACATCAATCATCAAGGAGGGACTCACAGTCCTCTGGCTATGAAAGAAGTATCTCGAATTTTGGTTTGGGCGGAATCCAGCTCCTGTCTAATCTCTGCGGTTCATATCCCAGGTATAGACAATTGGGAAGCGGATTATCTCAGTCGCCAAACGTTGCATCCGGGCGAATGGTCTCTTCACCCAGAGGTATTTCTTCAGATTGTTCAAATGTGGGAAATTCCAGAAATAGATCTGATGGCGTCCCATCTAAACAAGAAACTTCCCAGGTATCTGTCCAGATCCCGGGATCCTCAGGCGGAGGCAGTAGATGCATTATCACTTCCTTGGAAGTATCATCCTGCCTATATCTTTCCGCCTCTAGTTCTTCTTCCAAGAGTAATCTCCAAGATTCTGAAGGAATGCTCGTTTGTTCTGCTGGTAGCTCCGGCATGGCCTCACAGGTTTTGGTATGCGGATCTTGTCCGGATGGCCTCTTGCCAACCGTGGACTCTTCCGTTAAGACCAGACCTTCTGTCACAAGGTCCCTTTTTCCATCAGGATCTGAAATCCTTAAATTTAAAGGTATGGAGATTGAACGCTTGATTCTTGGTTAAAGAGGTTTCTCTGACTCTGTCATTAATACTATGTTACAGGCTCGTAAATCTGTATCACGAGAGATATATTATAGAGTCTGGAAGACTTATATTTCTTGGTGTCTTTCTCATCATTTTTCTTGGCATTCTTTTAGAATACCGAGAATTTTACAGTTTCTTCAGGATGGTTTAGATAAAGGTTTGTCCGCAAGTTCTTTGAAAGGACAAATCTCTGCTCTTTCTGTTCTTTTTCACAGAAAGATTGCTATTCTTCCTGATATTCATTGTTTTGTACAAGCTTTGGTACGTATAAAACCTGTCATTAAGTCAATTTCTCCTCCTTGGAGTTTGAATTTGGTTCTGGGAGCTCTTCAAGCTTCTCCGTTTGAACCTATGCATTCATTGGACATTAAATTACTTTCTTGGAAAGTTTTGTTCCTTTTGGCCATCTCTTCTGCCAGAAGAGTTTCTGAATTATCTGCTCTTTCTTGTGAGTCTCCTTTTCTGATTTTTCATCAGGATAAGGCGGTGTTGCGAACTTCTTTTGAATTTTTACCTAAAGTTGTGAATTCCAACAACATTAGTAGGGAAATTGTGGTTCCTTCATTATGTCCTAATCCTAAGAATTCTAAGGAGAAATCGTTGCATTCTTTGGATGTTGTTAGAGCTTTGAAATATTATGTTGAAGCTACGAAATCTTTCCGTAAGACTTCTAGTCTATTTGTTATCTTTTCCGGTTCTAGAAAAGGCCAGAAAGCTTCTGCCATTTCTTTGGCATCTTGGTTGAAATCTTTAATTCATCTTGCCTATGTTGAGTCGGGTAAAGCTCCGCCTCAGAGAATTACGGCTCATTCTACTAGGTCAGTTTCTACTTCCTGGGCGTTTAGGAATGAAGCTTCGGTTGACCAGATCTGCAAAGCAGCAACTTGGTCCTCTTTGCATACTTTTACTAAATTCTACCATTTTGATGTATTTTCTTCTTCTGAAGCAGTTTTTGGTAGAAAAGTACTTCAGGCAGCGGTTTCAGTTTGAATCTTCTGCTTATGTTTTTCGTTAAACTTTATTTTGGGTGTGGATTATTTTCAGCAGGAATTGGCTGTCTTTATTTTATCCCTCCCTCTCTAGTGACTCTTGTGTGGAAAGATCCACATCTTGGGTAGTCATTATCCCATACGTCACTAGCTCATGGACTCTTGCTAATTACATGAAAGAAAACATAATTTATGTAAGAACTTACCTGATAAATTCATTTCTTTCATATTAGCAAGAGTCCATGAGGCCCGCCCTTTTTTTGTGGTGGTTATGATTTTGTATAAAGCACAATTATTCCAATTCCTTATTTTATATGCTTTCGCACTTTTTTGTCACCCCACTTCTTGGCTATTCGTTAAACTGAATTGTGGGTGTGGTGAGGGGTGTATTTATAGGCATTTTGAGGTTTGGGAAACTTTGCCCCTCCTGGTAGGAATGTATATCCCATACGTCACTAGCTCATGGACTCTTGCTAATATGAAAGAAATGAATTTATCAGGTAAGTTCTTACATAAATTATGTTATTTTATTAAGCTACTGTTTAACTTCTTCTATAGCTCAACGATTTGTTTTTCTTTATCAGAATTTATCAGAATAGATTCACTAGTAATTAAGAGGTCAATAAGGTGTGAGACATTTATATCCAATAAAATGGATATTATTATTTGACAAGGTAAGTGATGTGACCTATACCGTAAAGGTGCTCCCAATATAAACAAAACAGCTTGTTGTGATTCTCCACCTAATCACATGGTAACATCTAGTACGGTTTAAAGTAAATACACATTAAACTGTAGGTTTTTTTTCCGATTACATTGTCGCATAGCTACTTTTTAACAATATACAATGATATTGTGAATATTTACTGCTATTGTACTGAGATAACACAGTAAAAGCAGTGAATGGAATAAGAACAATTTGGATTCCTCTCCTCATCAGATATCATCAATGTAATGAATTTAAAGTGACAGTCTACGCCAAATTTTTCTTGTTTCATAAGGTATTACCCATTTCCTCGTTTTGCATAACCAACACTGTTATATTAGTACAGTTTTTACCTCTGATTACCTTGTATTTAAGCCTCTGCAGACTGCCCTCTTATTTCCGTTGACAGATTTGGATTTTAGCCAATCAGTGCTGACTCATAAATAACTCCACTGGAATGAATACAATGTTATCTACATGGCATACATGAACTAGCCCTGTCTAACTGAAAAACCTTTCAACATGCACTGAGATAAGAGGCGGCCTTCAAGGGCTTAGAAATTAGAATATGCGCCTACCTAGGTTTAGCTTTCAACAAAGAATACCAAGAGAACAAAGCAAATTTTATCATAAAAAGAAAATTGGAATGTTATTTAAAATTGCATGCCCTATCTGAATCATGAGTTACATTGTGACATCTGTCTCTTTAACTCTATTAATTATATCACCAGTTAAGCTATAGCTACACCACAACAGAACATAATGGCACAGCCCATACAGAATTCAGTGGTCTCCAACTATATTCCACCCCCTTGTCTCCTACCTCTCCATACACGGTTCTTTTGTAAAATTGTTTGTGATTCCATATACTGCCATCTATTATATATTAAGTAGGTCACCTGTAGAACTCGGTTATATATGGTGTCATTTACCGTACTAGGAATATTTGCACAGTCTGCAATCATACACAGCAATAATTCTAGATGTGATTAGTAACTACCCAAAGAATGTGTATTTGGAAGTAAAGCTAACTAGCTTATATATACTGGCTTAAAGGGAACCTGCGTATAATCAGATTGAAGTATAAATGTGAGACCTCATTTGCATATGTTACCCAGAATCTTTTGCTGCATTGGAAACAATTAATTTAGAGGTTTTCTGTGGGAAAAACAAGTATTTATTTTTAATGGCCTACACAATGAGTTATTCTCTCTACATTATATATATATTTTTATTACACACATTATATAATAATCCAATAAAAGTTGGATTTGTATTTCACGGCTGCAAGGATTAGAAAGGATTGGGGGACACCCATAGGTGTCATGGGGAAGTAAACCAGTGCACCAGGGCCTAATTTCTAAGGCACCAGTGTCTCCCTGGCACCTGGCTTATCGAGCCCTGCTTTAATGTGTTAGATCATTTACTTATTGAGCTAGTGCTTACATATAACTATGTGTTTAACCCATGCAATTGTCAGCTCCAGAGTAGGAATGCGCTATTGGGATTTAGCTGATTTGGTGAGCCAATGAAAAAAGTAATGTCGTAGCCGCCAATCACCAGCTAGCTTTCAGTAGTGCATAGCTGCTTCTGAAGCTACCTATGTATGCTTTTCAACAAAGGACACCAAAAGAACAAAGAAAATTGGATGGCAGAAGTCAACTAAAAAACAATTACAATTTTATGCTGTAACTGAGCCATTGAGTTGACTTTCATGTCCCTTTAAGGACACCTAGGTCTGTACCATAGATCACTCAGAACTTTAAAAGAAGCACTAGGGGTTTTAAGTCCCCTAAATCCACCCCCAGCCCCCTTCATTAATTCTTGGTACAGATTTTCCTTAAAGTGTCAGTAAACCTAAAAAATAATGTTATATAATTCTGCACATAGTGCAGAATTATATAACATTATATTAGTGCTATCATTATAAAACCTTATTTCCCCATTGAATTTTTTTAAAACATGTCAGTTTTTCAGACCCGCTCTTCTGAGCAGGTCTGTTTTTATTACACAGCGCATCGGGCCAGCTGTATAGTCACAGCCCGGCCCGACCGCGCCATAACACTAAGTGCAGCTCGCTCCTGCTCTGTCTGACAGCAGGAGCGAGCTACACTTAGTGTTATGGCGCGGTCGGGCCGGGCTGTGACTATACTGCTGGCCCGATGCGCTGTGTAATAAAAACAGACCCGCTCAAAAGAGCGCAGAGAGCGGGTCTGAAACACTGACATATTTTTAAAAAAATTCAAAGGGGAAATAAGGTTTTGTAACGATAGCGCTAATATAATGTTATATAATTCTGCACTATGTGCAGAATTATATAACATTATATTTTAGGTTTACTGACACTTTAAATGAAATTTTCCTTAAATGTTAAGCATTTTCTCATTTCTTTAGTGCAGCTAGATCTTCTGCCGACTCCAACATGGATGATATCTGCAAGCTGTTGCGGAGCACTGGATATTCAAGCCATCCCGGGGCCAAAAGACCTCCCAACTACCCTGAGAGTTATTTCTGCCGAGTACCAATCAATGAAGCTTTCATCAGTATGGTGATTGGGAGACTGCGGTCAGATGACATCTATAACCAGGTGAGCAACGCAATCAGATGCAAAATTTGCTATAAGCTATTCCATATTGGTGCATTTTATACTGTATATTTACATATAAGCTTAGTCTTAAAGGGATATGAAACCTAACATTTTTCTTTCATGATTCAGATAGAGCATGCAATTTTAAACAACTGTCTAGTCTCTGCAAAACTGAGCTCCTTATCCCCACCACTCTTCTTCCAAAATCCCTACCACCCAACTTTCTCTAACTGTTAATAATAACGTCATTACCTCAACCCCGTATGCCCGATGTCTTGGGGTCACACTTGACTCAGATCTCTCTTTCATTCCCCACATCCAGTCTTTGGCCAGTCCCTGCCGTCTCCATCTTAAAAACATCTCCAAAATTTGCCACTTCCTCACACAAGACATAACTAAGACTTGAATTGACTATCTCATCATTTCCCGCCTTGCCTATTGCAACTCCATCATGTGTGGCCTCCATAGCTGTAGTCTATCTCCCTTATAATCCATAATAAATGCCTCTGCCAGGCCAATCTTCCTTACACATCACTCCTCATCTGCTGCACCTCTCTGCCAGTCCCTTCATAGGCTTCCTCTAACCTATAGAATAAATCACAAAATACTAACTTTTAAAGCTCTCAATAAAACTGCTCCACCCTATATCTCCAACCTAGTCTCCAGATACTCTCCCTCCCATCCCCTTCGCTCTGCTCATGACCTCCTTCTCTCCTCCTCTCTTGTTACCTCTTTACATTACTTCTCCAGACTGGCCCCTATTTTTTGGAACTCTGTGTTCCTCTACAAGACTCTCCCCTAATTTTTAAACTTTCAAGTGCTCCTTAAAGACTCTTCTGTTCAGGGATGCATATAACAGTGTTTTTCAACCAGTGTGCCGTGGCACACTAGTGTGCCGTGAGAGATCCTCAGGTGTGCCACGGCAGACTGACAACAGTGTGACATATTTTTAAACTTTGCTTGTTTTTTACTCCCAGTGCAGGGGTAGTTTGTAGGAGGCATGGCATAACAGCACAATACATAATGTATGTGTGTGTTTGTGTGTATGTGTATATATATATGCTGTATTAGGCTACAATGTGTGATTTTTTTAAAAAATTTTGGGATGGTGGTGTGCCACAGGATTTTTTTATGTAAAAAAGTGTGCCACGGCAAAAAAAAAGGTTAAAAATCACTGGCATATAATATAAACTAACATTTTCCTATCTTAGTTCCTCTCCTCCTTTAGTTACAATGCCTTACAAAAGTATTCTCCCCCCTTGACTTTTTAACCTATTTTGTTACATTACAGCCTTAAGTTCAATGTTTTATTAATCTGAATTTTATGTGATGGATCAGAACACAATAGTCTAAGTTGGTGAAGTGAAATGAGAAAAATATATACATAAAACTATTTTTTAGAAATAGAAAACAGAAAATTGGCATGTATGTATTCACCCCCTTTGTTATGAAGCCCATAAAAAGCTCTGGTGCAACCAATTACCTTCAGAAGTCTAAGCAAGAGGCACCACTAACCAAACACTGCCATGAAGACCAAGGAACTCTCCAAACAAGTAAGGGACAATGTTGTTGAGAAGTACAAGTCAGGGTTAGGTTATAAAAATATCCAAATCTTTGATGATCCCCAGGGGCACCATCAAATCTATCTTAACCAAATGGAAAGAACATGGCACAACAGCAAACCTGCCAAGAGACGGCCGCCCACCAAAACTCACTGACCGGGCAAGGAGGGCATTAATCAGAGAGGCAGCACAGAGACCTAGGGTAACCCTGGAGGAGCTGCAGAGTTCCACAGCAGAGACTGGAGTATCTGTACATAGGACGACAATATGCTGTACGCTCCATAGAGTTGGGCTTTATGGCAGAGTGGCCAGAAGAAAGCCATTACTTTCAGCAAAAAACAAAATGGCACGTTTTGAGTTTGCAAAAAGGCATGTGGGAGAATTCCAAAATGTATGAAGGAAGGTGATCTGGTCTGAAGAGATTAAAATTGAACTTTAAGGCCATCAAAGAAAACGCTATGTCTGGCGCAAACCCAACACATCAAATCACCTAAAGAACACCATCCCCACATTGAAACATGGTGGTGGCAGCATCATGCTGTGGGGATGTTTTTCCACAGCCGGGACTGGGAAACTGGTCGGAGTTGAGGGAAAGATGGATGGTGCTAAATACAGGGATATTCTTGAGCTAAACCTGTACCACTCTGTGTGTGATTTGAGGCTAGGACGGAGGTTCACCTTCCAGCAGAACAATGACCCCAAACACACTGCTAAAGCAACACTTGAGTGGTTTAAGGGGAAACGTAAATGTGTTGGAATGGACTAGTCGAAGCCCAGACCTCAATCCAATAGAAAATCTGTGGTCAGACTTAAAGATTGCTGTTCACAAGCGCAAACCATCCAACTTGAAGGAGCTGGAGCAGTTTTGCAAGGAGGAATGGGCAAAACTCCCAGTGGTAAGATGTGGCAAGCTCATAGAGACTTATCCAAAGTGACTTGGAGGTGTGATTGCCGCAAAAGGTGGCTCTACAAAGTATTGACTTTAGGGGGGGGAATAGTTATGCACATTGACTTTTTCTGTTATTTTGTCCTATTTGTTGTTTGCTTCACAATAAAAAAAAAAAAAATCTTCAAAGTTGTGTGCATGTTCTGTAAATGAAATGATGCAAATCCTCAAACAATCCATGTTAATTCCAGGTTGTGAGGCAACAAAACACCAAAAATGCCAAGGCGGTGAATACTTTTGCCAAGCATTGTATCCCCTTGATCCCCCTTAGCACGTAAGCTTACACACCTAGCAGCTTTGTAGAGCACCTTCATGAGAGATTTACAACAGGGAAACTCTTAACAGGACCCCCTATCTCTCCCATAATTGTTACCTTGCATTTTGGATCCATGTTTTTAGCGTCGCGGAATCTATTGGCTCTCTACAAATATCTGATAATAATAATTTACTTCTATCATCATTTCTTCTTTCTTGTAGCACAATAGAAACCTATGTAGGCTCATAAGCTAATTTTTGACGGTTTTTCACAGCTAGATAGTCCCTTTAAATTGTATTAGTTGATATTGTATATTGATGCATATAATGTGCTGTTATTTATTAGGCGCCTTCTAGTTTTTTGTCTAACTCACTTTGTGTGTTTGATATTAGATTGGCAGCAGTTTTGCAAGATTGTTATCCATTTACAAGAGCACTAGAGGGCAGCACTATCCCCTGTCATGTAGTGCTCCAGATACTACCTAGGTATCTCTTCAACACAGAATAACACGGTCGATGCGCAAATTTGATAATAGAAGTAAATTGGAAAGTTGTTTTTTTTTAAATGCTATATTGTGTCTGAATCACTAAAGAACATTTTTGGGTTTCATGTCCCTTTAATAGTAAGAAGAGGATTTAAAGCAACATAGAAGTTAAATTACACTTTCATGGTTCAGAGTTTATAATTAAAATACATTGAATATCAGTTTTATTTCTTTTGCTTGATATCCTTTGTTAAAAATTAGCTCTAGTGAGCTCTATATGGCAGCAGTACAAAGGTTGTATGTTAGCCATATAGTGCTGAAGGCACGTGCACACTCATGTGCCTACCTCAGTATGCACTCATTGAAGGGGCAAAGAAAAAAAAGGTAAAGTTTATTAATCACTATGTCTTATATTAAATATTTAAAGGTACAGTCTATACTTTAACTGGTGAAATAATTAATGGAGTTAAAGGGACAGTCAAGTCAAAATAAAACTTTCATGATTCAGATAGGGCATTCAACTTTCCAATTTACTTTTATCATCAAATTTGCTTTTTTTTCTCTTGGAATTCTTTGTTGAAAGCTAAACCTAGGTAGGCACATATTATTTTAATTTCTAAGCCCTTGAAGGCCGCCTCTTATCCCAGTGCTTTTTGACAGTTTTCCCAGCTAGACAGCACTAGTTCATGTGTGCCATATAGATAACATTGTGCTCAATCCCATGGAATTATTTATGAGTCAGCTTTGATTGTCTAAAATGCAAGTCTGTCAAAAGAACTGAGATAAGCGGGGCAGTCTTCAGAGGCTTAGATTAGAGGTATCACAGAGGTAAAATTTATACTAATATAACTGTGATGGTCATGCAAAACTGGGGAAAGGGTAATATGCCATCCTACATAAATAAATGCAATTCTGGTTGGCTGTAGGCAACTAAAATAAGCAGAATGTGAGCAGAATGCCACTGGAGTAAGTGGCCGGTGTATCGTACAATATTTGAAGGGATATGAAACCCAAATGTTCTTTTGTGATTCAGACAGAGACTACGATAAAAAATAATAATTTACTTCTATTACCAAATTTGCTTCTTTCCCATCATATCCTGTATTGAAGAGATACCTAGGTAGCATCTGGAACACTACATGACAGGAAATAGTGCTGCCCTCTAGTGTTCTTGCAAATGGATAGCATTCGTACAAAACCGCTGTCATATAGTGCTCCATAATCTAATATCTAACACACAAAGAGCCAGATTGCAAGTGGAGCGATAAATAACGATGTGAAAAACTGCCAAAATGCACTAAGATAAGAGGCGGCCTTCAAGAGCTTAGAAATTAGCATATGAGCCTACCTAGGGTTAGCTTTTAACTAAGAATATCAAGAGAACAAAGCAAGTTTGATTATGGTAAATTGGAAAGTTGTATAAAATTGCGTGCCCTATCTGACTCATGAACGTTTAATGTGTATATGCCAGTATAGAGGAAGTCCCTTATAATGTGATGCTCACGCCAGTGATCCGGGGCAGAGAGTTCAAGAGATAAAAAAAAGTGTCAGTTCATTCCGTGACCTTCTCGTACTAATATAACTGTAAACACAAAGCAGAGAAGAAGGGGCCTCCTAGTGCAGAGGATCCATAACGGTCCCCCCCCCCAGATGCAGTAATACTCACAATGGGAGCAGCACTATGTGCTTAGTCAGCCACGCTGAGCGATTACAGTGTCTGTACTACAGAATGGTAGTGATCTGTAACGTGCAGAAGACTCCAACTACTATGTGCAGCCAATGACTTTAATACAAATGATTTAAAAACATCACATTATGAAAAATGATTGCAAGGCTCACATATTCTACACGCTACGCATTTCTCGGCATCATGCACCGTTTCATCAGACTTATAATGCTCCAGACATGGGCAGGCTCCTGAGCTTACATCCCTGCTTTTCAACAAAAGCTACCAAGAGAATGAAGCAAAGTTGATATTAGAAGTAAAAAGTTGTGTTGCATGCTTTATCTGAATCGCTTAAGAAATGTTTGGGGTTATCATATCCCTTTAACATCTGCAGATGGGCGTTCTCTTCTGCTTGTGGTATTTAGTCACAGATCACTCGTATGTTGCACTCAGTTTCCCTGTTCACTGTACTTTTGATATTCTCTTATGTCCCTATTTCCTAAACAACATTTTCCTATTATTGGAGTCTTCTTTTACTGTCCCAGGTATCTGCATATCCTTTACCGGAGCACCGCAGCACTGCCCTAGCCACGCAAGCTGCCATGCTGTACGTTATCTTATACTTCCATCCTACAACGCTCCACACCCACCAGGCGAAGATGAGAGAAATAGTGGATAAATATTTTCCTGATAACTGGGTGAGTAAGTTTATTCTGCTGCGTATTAATGTCAGCTTTATATACTGTAGTTCTAAAGTCCTTTAGATTGTAAGCTGGAGGGTCTCTCTACCTGTATTTAAAGCTGGTGCAGAAACACCATTTTAAAAGACTGGGCTCTCTCCCTGTCCCCTTATGGGAAGTTGATTTCTTCTGATGCCTCTTATGCCTTACATACCTGTTCTGTATCCATTAATGCATTGTTGATATTTGTAGTATATGTAGAGGGCTAACAGGAAAAAAAGGACTTTCAAAATGACAAACTGAAAATAAAGTAGGTATTTTTAAACAATTTAACGCACTCCAGCAGGTAAAATGGATCATTGGGAACTCATTAAAGGAAGGAATATTCTACAGTACGCTGTTTGTCATGCACCCTTGCGAATGTAACCCGGATTTATTTAACTTATTAGGGTATGAATTGTAGTTTACCCCATTATTATCGTTATCTCCATAGAGCTATTTAATATGTCGGTGCTTTATAAATAACAGATTAATATTATTACTGTTAATAATAATATAATAAGAAGCATGTTTTAACTATATATTTAACCCTTTTGCTTTGGTTGGAACAACTCTATACCAAACTAGAGCATTTTATTATTAGACTAGAAGGCTCCTTTAAAACAGATTTTTATTTATTTTTTTATCTTTAGGTTATCAGCATTTACATGGGAATAACTGTCAATCTGATGGAAGCATGGGACCCGTATAAAGCTGCCAAGACTGCACTAAACTACACGCTAGATCTTCCAAACATTAAGGAGCAGGTATATTTGTCTGTAGTGATCTGCTTGACACTTTCTTAAATACACTGGAAGGTGCCATCTTCTGAAAGAAACATTCATCACTCTTGTTTTCTTTACTACAGGCAAGTAGGTATGCAGCCATGACTGAGCGCCTGCACCCGCAAGTTCAGCAGTTCCTTAAGGAGGGCTTCCTCAGCGAGGAGTTTGTGCTAGATAATATCCCAAAGTTGCTGAACTGTCTGCGAGACTGCAACGTCAGCATCCGATGGCTAATGCTCCATACCGCAGATTCTGGTGAGACTTTAAATCTTGTGCACATAAGTAAATGCCAAGCACAGTGATCCCCTTGGTTTGGACACACTTGACACATACCTCGGACACCCAAGGACTATATTAGTGTACTGTAATTGTATAAAAATCATTACACTTTATATACACAAAATGACACATTGTTACTGGAGTTGTGGCTCTCTGGCTGCGAGAACTTATTAATAACTGTTATAATATTTATTTTAGTTATGAAAAGTACAAAAGACTCAGCTGATCACTTTGTATTTTTAAGCTTATGACCCAAACAACAAACGACTTCGCCAGGTGAAAGAGCAGATTCTCACGGACTCTAAGTACAACTCGAAGATCTTGTTCCAGCTACTACTAGACACAGCACAGTTTGAGTTCATTCTTAAGGAGGTAACAGCTCTTTTTGTTACATTACAAATATAATTAAATTCCTTTTATAATGTTTAATTAAAACTATATTGCCGTGCACTTTCATTTTTAATTTTTTCCTATTTGTGCTATAAAATAACCTTGCAAAGTGTGCTGTTCCTGGACAGCTCTTGATATGCAAAACCTTTTAAATTCTGCAAACAATGTATTCTATGTTCAATGCAAAATATAATTGCTGATCCATTTTATCCACTTAAAGGGACATGAAACCCAACATTTGTCTTTCATGATTCAGACAGAGCATGTCGTTTTAATCAACTTTCCAATTTACTTGTATTATTAAATTTGCTTCATTCTCTTGTTATTCTTTATTGAAGAATCTTCACTTCACAGCTGGGAGCTAGCTCAACACATCGGTTGAGCCAATGACAAGAGGCATATATGTGCCGTCCCCCAATCAGCTGCTTGCTCCCTGTAGTGCGTTGCTGTACCTGAGCCTTCCAAGCTATGCTTTTATACAAAGGATACCAAGAGAGCAAAACTAATTAGATAATAGAAGTTTTGGAAACTTGTTTAAAATGTTTTGTTCTATGTGAGTCATGAAAGTTTAATTGTGTCCCTTCAATGCCCCTTTTAACACAGTAGTTTTCCTTATTTAGAAAGATTTTTGCTTGGCTGGTTTAAGTTGCATTCTTTTTAGGTTCTTGGCATGTGTAATATTTTCAGCTAAGTGGCACCCAGGAGTCAATATAATAATTCTTAAGTTTCCTATCTGAGTTTTAAGGGGACAGTAAAGTAAAAAATAAGGAGAATACAACTTTCCACTTTACTTATATCATCTGATTTGAATCATTCTCTTTATATCCTTTGTTGAAAACCATACCTAGATAGTTTCATGAATAGCAATGCACTACTTGAAGCTAGCTTCTGATTGGTGGCTGAACATATCTGGCTCTTCTGATGTGTTCATCTAGCTCCCTGTACTGCACTGCTGCTCCTTCAACAAAGGATACAAAGAGAATTTTATAATAGAAGTAAATTAGAAAGTTGTTTTAAAATTGTATGCTCTATCTTGCTCCAACTGTCTCAGAGCTCCTATTTTCCACAAAGGTCTAAGCATGCACAATGTCTTTCTGCATTTATTCGCCTACAAACTAGCTCTCGTAATCGCATCTAATCTAAAAACGCCACCTGTTCCAACATCGGGACCTTAATGTGACAGCAAGGTCAAAATGTAACTTTTATGATTCAGACAGAGCCTGCAATTTTCACTAACTTCCAATTGTACTTCTATTATCTTATTGGATTCATTCTCCTGTTGTCTTTTGTTGATGAGCATACCTACATGCATTGCTGCGCCATCTACAAAAGATGCCAAGAGAATTAAAGTGAAGGTCAATTTCGATGAATTAGTGCCCGGTCTTTAATAAACCTATTAAAAACAAGGGCACTTTAATTCATCAAAATTGACATTTCACTCATTTTCTTTAAATAGTTACCTTTTAATCCTGACAGCCGCTGCATCGCTTCCTCCACCCGTTGCAAGCCCTCTTTGCGGGTCCATAACGACAAATCCGGCTTCCTCCAATCACGGCGTTGCCTCAGGCCATGATTCCCCCCCTGGGGGAAGCCGTGATTGGAGGAAGCCGGATTCGTATGAAGAGGCTTCCGACGGCCGGGGGAATTGCTGGAGCGGCTGTGAGGATTAAAAGGTAAGTATTTGAAGAAAACAGTGAAATGTCAATTTTGATGAATTAAAGTGCCCTTGTTTTTAATAGGTTTATTAAAGACCGGGCACCTATTCTTCGAAATTGACCTTCACTTTAAGTAAATTTTATAATAGAAGTAAAGTTGTTTAAAATTGTGTTTTCTGAATAAATACATACAAGACAAATTGTAGGTTTTGCGCCCCTTTAACTTCTTCATATTATTACATCAGTGATTCCAAATGTGCATGTTCTATTCATACGTCTGTTAAAGTGATTGTAGTCTTTAATGATCAGCGTTATTTTTGCCATAACAAAATGGTAAGTATTTAAAAAAAAAAAAAACATCTTTGTAAACTTTAATGAATTAAAGTCCCCCTGTTTTTAAGAGTATTATTTGGATACTGGCCTTTAATTCATTAAAGTTTGCATTCACTTAAAGGGACACTCAGGTTAAATTAAATTTTCATGATTCAGACACAGCATGTCATTTGAAACAACTTTCCAATTTACTTCAATTAAAAAAAATGTGCAGTGTCTTTTATATTTACAATTTTTGAGTTACCAGATCCTACTGAGCATGTGCAACAATTCACAGACTATACGTATATGCATTTGTGACTGGCTGATTGCTATCACATGGTACAAGGGAAGTGGAAATATACTTAACTTTGAAATTTGTTATAAAAAAATCTACTAATCATATGAAGTTCAGACTAAATGCTATTGCATTGTCTTGTTATCTTGCATTTGTTGATTATGCAAATCTAATGTCTTGACTGGTCCTTTAAAGGCGCATGCAATTAATGGGATGATAAACGGTTAACGTGACACAAGAAACAATCCTGATCTCTACAGCTTTTTGAATCTGATTAACTAGTACATGCTTTTGTTGTGTATTCTGCGCAATGTATATTCAATAGGCTATAGACAATATCATATGAGGGATTGTCAGTACAACTTGATCAATCTTATAATTACTTACATTAAAGGGACATTATGGTGCTCAGGGACCTTAAGTGGTTTTTGCCTTTTCGCCACTATTGCTCTATTTCTCTTAATTTGGAACATAGAGTGCTCTACATCCCTTCAGTCAGCCACATGCAATTAAAGGGACACTAAAGTTAAAAAAAAAACTTTCCAATATACTTCCCTTGTCAAAACATGCACATTCTTTTTATAGGCACACTTTCTGAGGCTCTAGCTCCTACTGAGCATGGGCAAAAGTGCACAGTATATACATATGTGCATTTTGTGATTGGCTGATAGCTGTCACATGGTACAGGGGGAGGGAAATTTGGCTTAAATTTGAAATTTGTCAGAAAATATTCTACTGTTCATTTCAAATTCAATATAAGTGCTATAACATTGTCTTTTTGTTGTGTTTTTGTCAATTATTCAATTCTACTATATTTAGTGGTCCTTTAAGCTGGACCTAGGGGATGACAGATGGGTTAATGTGACACAAAAAACAAACGTTTATCTCGGCAGCTTCAAGTTCAATGTTTGATTAAACCAGGAATATGTGTTTTTATATCCAATAGGATTCTTTGTACATAAAGTTTATTTTAATCATATTGTAAACAAGACTACAGGAGTACAGTTAGGTGATGCTAAAGGGTGAACACTTCTAAGCTATAAAGGTAGCCATTGTAATCAGAAGTGCAGCTAATTAAAGGGACTCGAAACCCAAAAATGTTCCTTCGTGATTCAGATAGAGCATGTCATTTTAAACAACTTTCCAATGTAATTTTATTATCTGATTTGTTTTATTCTCTTGGCATACTTTGTTGAAAGGAATAGCTAGGTAGGTTCAGGAGCAACAATGCATTACTGGGAGCTAGCTGCTGATTGGTGGTTGCACATATATGCCTCTTGTTATTGGCTCACCAGATATGTTGAGCTAGCTCCCAGTAGCGCATTGCACCTCCTTCAACAAAGGATGCAAAGGGAATGAAGCAAATTTGATAACACAAATTGGAACAATGTTTATAATTGTCCTCCTATAACTGAATCATGAAATATTTTGTGTTTCATATCCCTTTAAATGTTATTGTTCCTTTCAGATGTTCAAGCAGATGTTGTCTGAAAAGCAAACAAAGTGGGAGAACTATAAGAAGGAGGGGTCGGAACGGATGACGGAACTTGCTGATGTCTTCTCGGGGGTTAAACCTCTCACCAGGGTTGAGAAAAATGGTATGAAACAGTGTGTGCAGAGTTATGGCTCATACAGCACACAGGCTCACCAAAACCGAGGCACCTTGGCTGTTTTTTGTATTTACCGACCTTTGTTATGTGTAGGCGTCATTTAACCTCTTAAGGACATATGACGGAATTTTTCCGTCATAAAACAATTGAGCAAACTGAAAGCTGTGTCCTTAAAGAGTTAAAGTATAGCGACAACTTGTTTTACCAGGAATTTGAGACAATTCCTTATAGGTCTTCTGTATGACTGATATAATCTAGAATAGAATAGAGGTTAACCGATGGAGGTCACAGCCACTGACCTTGTCAGCTTCTAATGGACTAAATATTGCACATATTATGCACTTTAGTTTTAGATAAAAAGGTAAATATCGTCTGTAAATAGCTTTTTTTTTTTATTAAATTTTTTTATTCAAATTAATAATTAAATCAATATATAAAGGAGCATATGGTCATTACAGTTTAAAGTCTCGGATTTATGTATTGTGCCATATTTCTTTTTTTGGAATCCAGGCTTTATTAGCACTTGAAACCTAATATTAGTCCACTTTAGATTATATAATGTAATGGATTATCAATACTGTGAAACACGTTAAACAACTTGATCAATCTTATAATAACTTCCATGAAAGGCACATGGTGCAAAACTTACATGCTCTTCATATTTTTGCATTACATTTCCTTCTTAGCTGTTAAACACCTACAAAGAGATTAAACACCTAGGTAAAGTCGATTTTGATAAACAATGTTTGCAGGACTTTACCTATGTGCTTAATCCCTTTTCGGAGGTTTAACACTTAGTTCTGTGGGGTCAGTGATGCAGAAACGTCATGCTCTATAAATTAGATCGTCATTTTTGTCTCAGAATCTCCCTATTGACATTGAGTAAATACATATTAATAGTGTCAGGTATTTTTTTTTTCTTTTCTTTGTTGTCGGGTAATTATCAAATTTTACCAAAGTATAAAGATACAAATGTATTTTAGTAGTTAAACAAATGTTTTGTTTGCATTTTCATATTTATGAGGAAATAGCCTAGATTTCCAATGCATTGAGTACAGTCAGACATGATCTAATACGTTTTTTATCCTCAGAAAACCTGCAAGCCTGGTTCAGGGAGATCTCCAAACAAATCGAGTCCTTAAATTATGACGATTCTACTGCAGCAGGAAGAAAAACTGTCCAGCTCATTCAGGCTCTTGAAGAGGTAAAAATGAGTATATATATATATATATATATATATATATATATATATATATATATATATATATATATATATATATATTATTTTTTTTTTATATATATATAGATATATATATATATAGATATAGATAGATATAGATATAGATATATATATATATATATATATATATATATATATATATATATATATATATATATATATATATATATATTGCCATTAAGAGATTAGCATTATCTTGACTCAGTTTTGTAAAATTCACCAACAAAGGAGGATAGAAAAAGGTATTAGCAGAAAAAAATGGTGGTTTGGCACTTTGCAGATTATTAGTTATTATTATTATTATTATTATTATTATTATAATCATCATTTATTTTATTATTTATTTATAAAGTGCCATCAAATTTTGTAACACTGGTTACATGCGTAGGGGTACACAATGACACTGATTTATGGTTAAAAAAAACACATACATAAAACAGACTAAACAAAGCAAATTAACAAAACAAGAGGAGAGCCCTTCAATCTACAGGTTAAGGCTTCTTCTTGATTATTTTGTACAGTTCCGTAGACCATATCTACGTTTGCCAGATGGCTATTGAAAAATAAAACATACAATTGATAGACTTCCCTGACCTTTATATGTATAGCAAAGAGGAAAGAAGGGAGAGATGTGAGAGAAACCTTTTTAAAGGGACAGTCTACTTTAAAATGTTTATTGTTTAAAAAGTTAGATAATCCCTTTATTACCCATTTCCCAGTTTTGCATAACCAACACAGTTATATAAATACACTTTTTTACCTCTGTGATTACCTTGAATCTAGGCCTCTGCAGACTGCCCCCTTATCTCAGTTCTTTCTTTTTCAAGATACGATGAGTCCACGGATTTCATCCTTTACTTATGGGATATTCACCTCCTGGTCAGCAGGAGGCGGCAAAGCGCACCACAGCAGAGCTGTATAAATAGCTCCTCCCTTCCCTCCCAACCCAGTCATTCTCTTTGCCTGTGTTAGTTAGATAGGAGATGGCAAAGTGAGGTGTTAGTAAAGATTCTTCAATCAAGTGTTTATTATTTTTAAAGTGGTGCCGCTGAGTGCTACTTTGTGCTAGGGTGTAGCCTAGACCAGATCAGTCTCTTCAGTACAAAAAGAGAAGCATTTGGTGGCTTTAAAGCAATAGGAACTGGTGGGACATAATTCTCACTGCGCCTCCTATACATGTTTGCTGCCCTAATACAGATAGCCTAAGCTCTTTTAACTCAGCCTGATCTTTGTCATCAGGGCTATGGGAGGGAGAGGACCTCTGAAAACCTGCTGGACTGCCATGCTGTCGCGCAGCATTCAAGGTAAGTGCTGACTTTTTTATTCTGTGTTACAGAGAAGTGGAGCACTTTATTTTTGTGGTAAGACCTCCTACATGTCAAAGGAGGGACCTTCGGAAAGCACATTCTTAGCAGGGGCTAAGGAAGGATCTCTTGGACTGAGGGTAACTAAAACTCAGTGGGGTGAGATCGTTTTCACATCTTTGGCTGAGCTGTGTTAGGAAGTAGCGGTAGCCACATTTGTCCCCATGTTTCTAGCGGTTCAATGGCTGTTAATGGCAAAAGGGGAGCTCCAGAGAACTAAGGAGCTTGCTGGGGGGTAAATTGCATGAATATTTATTTGAGTAAGCTTCGTTATGATAGTGGTAGTTTGTCACCAGAGTACTAATGGCGACCGGGAGCTACATGATAGTTACGCCCACGATGGGCGGGGACTCGTGACGCGCCAGTTTGGTACATAGCAATGTCTGTTGCCAGCAAGGTTCACATACTAATTGGATATTTTCTGACACAAATATCAGAGAATGTAAAGTGACAGTAAAGTTTTTTTGTGTGAATTGTTATTAAAACATTACACTCCTTTTATGACGTTTGCTGTTTGGGCACTGCCACACTACTCTGATTACACCTGACACTGTCAAATCTCAGGAGCTAAGAAGGGCAGGCTGGGCCAGTACCTGGATGGGGGGGCATTGTCTCCAAGGGTGCACATACATTCTATAGGCATCTCCTATATAGTTCCCTCTCATACTCCATTCAGAGTCTTTCTATGCATTCTATGTTTTTTTTTTTTTTTCTCACGTGGAATCTAACCTTACCAGCATAAGGAGTTCCTTAGCGATGACAGAAGTATCGAAGATAATACAGTGGGCGGAGTTGCACTTTTGCCATCTGTCAGCGATCCACATACCAGGGGTGAAAAGCTGTGAATCGGATTTTCTGAGCAGACAGACGTTTCCTCCTGGAGAATGGGAACTCCACCCAGAGGTATTTTCCAGCCTGATTCTCAGAAGGGGCAGGCCAGAGTTGAATCTCATGGCATCTCGCCAGAATGCAAAGCTTCCAAGATACGGGTCCAGGTCCAGAGATCCTCAGACCGAGCTAATAGATGCCTTGGCAGTGCTTTGGTCTTTCATCCTAGCTTATGTATTCCCTCCGTTTGCTCTTCTTCCCCGGGTTACTCGAGTCAAACAGGAGAGGGCATAGGTGATCCTCATCGGCCCTGCGTGGTCTCACAGGATTTGGTATGCCAATCTGGTGGACATGTCAACTCAGTCACCGTGGAAGCTTCCATTGGGGAAAGACCTTCTCATTCAGGGGCTCTTACATCATCCGAATTTGGTTTCTCTGCAGCTGACTGCTTGGAGATTGAACGCTTAATTTTATCTACGCGAGGGTTTTCTGATTCGGTCATCGATACCTTGATTCAGGCGCGTGAGCCTGTTACTAGGAAAGTTTACCATAAGATATGGCGTAAATATCTTTATTGGTGTGAATCCGAGGGCTACTCATGGAGTAGAGTTAGGATTCCCAGGATTTTGTCTTTTCTCCAAGAGGGATTGGAGAAGGGGTTGTCCACAAACTCTTTGAAAAGACAGATTTCTGCTTTATCCATATCGTTACACAAGCGTATGGCAGATGTCCCAGATGTACAATCTTTTTGTCAGGCTCTGACTAGAATCAGGCCTGTATTTAGACCAATTGCTCCTCCTTGGAGTTAAAATTTAGTTCTTAGAGTTCTTTAAGGGGTTCTGTTTGAACCTATGCATTCCATAGATCTTAAGTTGTTATCTTGGAAATTTTTATTTTTGGTTGCTTTTCCTCTGCCCAAAGAGTTTGAGCTTTTGGCATTGCAATGTGATTCTCCTTATCTTTTTTTCTATCGGATAAGGTGGTGTTGCGAACCAGACCTGTTTTTCTTCCTGAGGTTGTTACTCAGGGAATTGTTGTTCCTTCCTTATGTCCTAATCCTTCTTCTAAGAAGGAGCGTCTGTTACATAATTTGGACGTGTTCTGTGCTTTGAAGTTCTACTTACAGGCGACTAAGGATTTTCGCTAATCATCTTCATTGTTTGTTGTTTTTTCCGGGAAATGTGGGAGTCAGAAAACTACGGCTACCTCTTTCTTTTTTGGCTGAAGAGTATCATCCGCTTTGCATATGAGACTGCTGGACAGCAGCCTCCTGAACAAATTACGGCTCATTCCACTAGGGCTGTGGCTTCCTTATGGGCATTCGAAAATGATGCTACTGTTGAACAGATGTGCAAGGCTGCGACTTGGTCGTCTCTTCACACATTTTCCAAATTTTACAAATTTGTTACCTTTGCCTCAGGCTGTTTTTGGGAGAAGAGTTCTTCAAGCAGTGGTGCCTTCCGTTAAGGTTCCCTGTCTTGTCCCTCCCATTTCATCCGTGTACTATAGCTTTGGTATTGTATCCCACAAGTAAGGATGAAATCCGTGGACTCATCGTATCTTGAAAAAGAAAAGGAAATTTATGCTTACCTGATAAATTTATTTCTTTTTCGATACGATGAGTCCACGGCCCGCCCTGTTCTATGAGACAGGTTATTACATTTTTGTTAAACTTCAGACACCTCTGCACCTTGGCTTTTCCTTTCTCTTCCTAACTTCAGTCGAATGACTGGATTGGGAGGGAAGGGAGGAGCTATTTATACAGCTCTGCTTTGGTGCTCTTTGCCGCCTCCTGCTGACCAGGAGGTGAATATCCCACAAGTAAGGATGAAATCCATGGACTCATCGTATCGAAAAAGAAATAAATTTATCAGGTAAGCATAAAGTTCCTTTTTACCAGACTTGCATGTTAGTCAATCAGTGCTGACTCGTAAACAATGTTATCTATATGACACACATCGACTAGCAGTGTCTAACTGTGAAAAACTGTTAACAGCTTGAAAATTAGCATATGAGCCTACCTAGGTTTAGCTTTCATCAAAAATACCAAGAGAACTAAGCAAATTTGATGATAAACGTAAATTGAAAAATTGCGTGCCCTTTCTGAATCATGAAAGTTTAATTTTGACTTGACTTTCCCATTAAATTTATTAAGGTATTTAATAAAGCTCAGGATTAAAATAACATTTTTCACGAAAAGAGAATAACCACAACAAGGACTCGTGATCTCAAGCTGGAATGTAGTAGGTCCAGAAGTTATTTTTATTAGGTACTTTGATACAAAAAGGATGGGTTATTCACGGGTTAGACAGTGTTTGTGACAATTACTGTAACAGAATACCCGGGCTATGCATAAATATATCCTAAGAATAAATAAAGTTTGCACTTCAGAATAAAATATGGGCAGATTTGATTGGCCTTTTGCTTATCTGCCATCATTATCTATGTTTCTTTAAATAGTTTTTTAGTGTCTACGCAGAGCTTTTAGGTTTGTCTGTGAATTTCTCAAGTATTAAAATCTGAATAATATAGAATTCACTAGTAAGCATCACGTTACACACATACACAGCACGTTACACACATACACAGCATCATTAACATGTAAGTGAACCGTATAATTCTTGTATGTTCAGGTTCAGGAGTTTCATCAGCTGGAAAACAACCTTCAGGTTTGTCAGTTTCTTGCTGACACTCGCAGGTTTCTTCATCAGATGATTCGGACCATAAACATCAAAGAGGAAGTTCTGATCACCATGCAGATTGTGGGTGACCTGTCGTATGCTTGGCAGCTGATTGACAGGTAATGTTTGCGTTACTAGTGCTATGGTCTAGCTATGCTTCTCTGGTGTTCTGTTCTGTATTAGCCCATGAAGACATTTAGACTTAATGAACTATTTGTCTTCCATAGTATCTCATCTCTTCCGTCTATAATCATTTTTTTCCTATTTAAGAAATTGCTTTTTGGGTTATTTGCTGCTGCTCATTAAAGGGACACTAAAGCCACATTTTTTATTTTGTGATTCAGATAGGGCAGGCAGTTTTAAGCAACTTTCTAATTTAGTCCTATTATCAATTTTTCTTCGTTCCCTTGGTATATTTATTTAAAAAGCAGGAATGTGATGCATAGGACCTGGCCCATTCTTGGTTGAGAACCTGGGTTATGCTTGCTTATTGGTGGGTAAATGTAAGCCTCCAATAAGCAAGCACTATCAATGGTGCTGAACCTAAAATGGGCTGGCTGCTAAGATTTACATTCCTGCTTTTAAAATAAACATAGCAAGAGAACGAAGAAAAATTTATAATAGGAGTAAATTAGAAAGTTGCTTAAAATTCCCTGGTCTATCTGAATCATGAAAGAAAAAATTTGGGTTCAGTGTCCCTCTAATAGACGTTAACAACGCTCTGTCCTGTGCTTCTTTTGAATGTTTTTTGTACACTCACACATGTTTTGACCCCAGTCTCATTATTCTATTGAATATCTGTCTGTAAATCTATTTACCTATCTTACCCCGGGACATCTGTATTTTTATTGTTTATTTGTAAAGTGCAACATTTTATGTAGCATTACACAAAGATACATTACTATAATAAGGGTACACTACAATAAAAAACTTACAATAAGACATTATATAAGACTATACAATGTACATTACTAGACAAACGTAACAAAAGGAGAGGAGTGCTCTGCCCCTGAGGTGCACTTTTATACACAGTGAGCTACACTCTAATACAATATATGACACAGAACGAGAGGGAAACGAATACATTACTATAACAATTGTTCTATTAGAGGATGTGTAATAGCTGGAGAAAGGGGAGACTACAAAGCAGTTATGTGATCAGTTACCTTGCAGTCAGGTAACTTACACCAGATCTCAATTTTAAAGGGGAGTTTATCTAAAGGACCTTAAAGGGACATAAAACCCCACATTTTTCTTTCATGATTCAAATAGAACATACAATTTTAAACAACTTTACAATTTACTTCTTTTATCAAAGTTTCTTTGTTTTCTTGTTATCCTTTGTTAAAAAGCAGTTCAGGAGCGTGCACGTGTCTGCAGCACTATATGGCAGCAGTTTTGCAACATTGTTATACATTAACAAGAGCACTAAATGGCATCATTATTTCCTGTCATGTAAAGCTGCAGACATGTGCACACTACCCATCTAGATATATATTTAACAACTAAAATTTGATAATAGAAGTAAATTGGAAACTTTTTAAAAAAATTGTATTCTCTATCTGATTCATAAAAGAAAAATTGTGGGTTGATGTCCCTTTTAAGTAGAGTAGAAATGCATGATAAAAAGACAATGCAATAGCACGTGCTCTGAATTTTAAATGAGCTGTAAAATTCTTCTGAAAGTTTTCCAAAATGTATTTAAATTTGCCGGCCCACTGCATCATGTGACACCCAATCAGGGAATCACAGACTCATATAGGTAGGTATACACTGACCTGTTGCACACGCTCGTTCTTAGCTGGTGCCCCATATAAAGACTACAACATTTGATAATGAAAGTAAATTGAAATGGTGTTTAAAATTGCATCTTAATAATGAAAGTTTAATTTTAAGTCCCTTTAAACATATGCATCACGTGAACACATGAATTAGCCATAGAGAAGTAGAGCACACTATAGTGGTAGAGCAATGGCAGTGGAAAAGACAAGATCTACTTGTGGTTCCCGAGCAGTAGGTTGGACATCTTAGGTTTAGATATTGGGGATACAAACTAATAGGAGTTAAGCTATAACCGTTCAAAAGGTGTAAGTTTGAGACCAGAGCCCATCATGTTTTCACAGGCGATATAATTGCTGCAGAATTGTATATGATGTGTTTAGTTAGCACAGGTTTTTGTTTTTTGTTGGGTTGTCGAATCAATTTTGTATACTTTATTACTAGGTATTAAGTACAGATCTTTTTATGTATAGTTTATTATAATACATTTCAGTATTTGTGATATTGAATGATATTGTACCATTTCAGTTGTTTTTTTTTTGTATGTTTAAGATTCATTAATATATTGTTAATACTGATCGTGTTTGCAGTGGGTTTTTTCTTTCAATTCCCAACAATCTATATAGGTAATTTCTTCTGTTAAGTGTGATCAGTCCACGGGTCATCATTACTTCTGGGATATTACTCCTCCCCAACAGGAAGTGCAAGAGGATTCACCCAGCAGAGCTGCATATAGCTCCTCCCCTCTACGTCACTCCCAGTCATTCTCTTGCACCCAACGACTAGATAGGATGTGTGAGAGGACTATGGTGATTATACTTAGTTTTATATCTTCAATCAAAAGTTTGTTATTTTAAAATAGCACCGGAGTGTGTTATTACCTCTCTGGCAGAGTTTGAAGAAGAATCTACCAGAGTTTTGCTATGATTTTAGCCGGAGTAGTTAAGATCATATTGCTGTTCTCGGCCATCTGAGGAGTGAGGTAAACTTCATATCAGGGGACAGCGGGCAGATGAATCTGCATAGAGGTATGTAGCAGTTTTTATTTTCTGACAATGGAATTGATGAGAAAATCCTGCCATACCGATATAATGTCATGTATGTATACTTTACACTTCAGTATTCTGGGGAATGGTACTTCACTAGAATTACACTGTAAGAAATACATAAAGCTGTTTAATAACTAGAGATTATGTTTAACGTTTTTGCTGGAATGTAAAATCGTTTTCATTTGCTGAGGTACTGTGTGAATAAATGTTTGGGCACTTTTTTTCCACTTGGCAGTTGCTTAATCTGTTTTTCTGACAGTTTCTGTTCTCCCTCACTGCTGTGTGTGAGGGGGAGGGGCCGTTTTTTGGCGCTTTTTCTATGCATCAAATATTTCAGTCAGCAACTCATTGTATTCCCTGCATGATCCGGTTCATCTCTACAGAGCTCAGGGGTCTTCAAAACTTATTTTGAGGGAGGTAATTTCTCTCAGCAGAGCTGTGAGAATTATAGTTTGACTGAGATAAAAAACGTTTATTCTGTAATTTGTTTCCTGCTTTCAGAATTTGTTATCTTTGCTAATGGGATTAAACCTTTGCTAAAGTTGTGTTGTTTACAAGGATTGAGGCTATAACTGTTTCAATTTATTAATTTTCAACTGTCATAGATCTTCTGTGCTTCTTAAAGGCACAGTACATTTTAATATTATTCTAATTGAATTGTATTTCCAAGTTGCAAGTTTATTTGCTAGTGTGTTAAACATGTCTGATTCAGAGGATGATACCTGTGTCATTTGTTGCAATGCCAAAGTGGAGCCCAATAGAAATTTATGTACTAACTGTATTGATGCTACTTTAAATAAAAGTCAATCTGTACAAATTGAACAAATTTCACCAAACAACGAGGGGAGAGTTATGCCGACTAACTCGCCTCACGTGTCAGTACCTACATCTCCCGCTCAGAGGGAGGTGCGTGATATTGTAGCGCCGAGTACATCTGGGCGGCCATTACAAATCACATTACAGGATATGGCTACTGTTATGACTGAGGTTTTGGCTAAATTACCAGAACTAAGAGGTAAGCGTGATCACTCTGGGGTGAGAACAGAGTGCGCTGATAATATTAGGGCCATGTCAGACACTGCGTCACAGGTGGCAGAACATGAGGACGGAGAACTTCATTCTGTGGGTGACGGTTCTGATCCAAACAGACTGGATTCAGATATTTCAAATTTTAAATTTAAACTGGAAAACCTCCGTGTATTACTAGGGGAGGTGTTAGCGGCTCTGAATGATTGTAACACAGTTGCAATACCAGAGAAAATGTGTAGGTTGGATAAATATTTTGCGGTACCGACGAGTACTGAGGTTTTTCCTATACCTAAGAGACTTACTGAAATTGTTACTAAGGAGTGGGATAGACCCGGTGTGCCGTTCTCACCCCCTCCGATATTTAGAAAAATGTTTCCAATAGACGCCACCACAAGGGACTTATGGCAAACGGTCCCTAAGGTGGAGGGAGCAGTTTCTACCTTAGCTAAGCGTACCACTATCCCGGTGGAGGATAGCTGTGCTTTTTCAGATCCAATGGATAAAAAGTTAGAGGGTTACCTTAAGAAAATGTTTGTTCAACAAGGTTTTATATTGCAACCCCTTGCATGCATTGCGCCGATCACGGCTGCAGCGGCATTCTGGATTGAGTCTCTGGAAGAGAACATTGGTTCAGCTACTCTGGACGACATTACGGACAGGCTTAGAGTCCTTAAACTAGCTAATTCATTCATTTTGGAGGCCGTAGTACATCTTACTAAACTTACGGCGAAGAATTCAGGATTCGCCATTCAGGCACGCAGGGCGCTGTGGCTAAAATCCTGGTCAGCTGATGTTACTTCTAAGTCTAAATTGCTTAATATACCTTTCAAAGGGCAGACCTTATTCGGGCCCGGGTTGAAAGAGATTATCGCTGACATTACAGGAGGTAAAGGCCATGCCCTGCCTCAGGACAAGGCCAAAGCCAAGACTAGACAGTCTAATTTTCGTTCCTTTCGTAATTTCAAAGCAGGAGCAGCATCAACTTCCTCTGCACCAAAACAGGAAGGTGCTGTTGCTCGCTACAGACAAGGCTGGAAACCTAACCAGTCCTGGAACAAGGGCAAGCAGACTAGGAAACCTGCTGCTGCCCCTAAAACAGCATGAATTGAGGGCCCCCGATCCGGGATCGGATCTAGTGGGGGGCAGACTTTCTCTCTTCGCCCAGGCTTGGGCAAGAGATGTTCAGGATCCCTGGGCGCTAGAGATAATATCTCAGGGATACCTTCTGGACTTCAAATACTCTCCTCCAAGAGAGAGATTTCATCTGTCAAGATTGTCAACAATCCAGACAAAGAAAGAGGCGTTTCTACGCTGCGTACAAGAGCTCTTGTTAATGGGAGTAATCCATCCAGTTCCACGATCGGAACAGGGACAGGGGTTTTACTCAAATCTGTTTGTGGTTCCCAAAAAAGAGGGAACTTTCAGACCAATCCTGGACTTAAAGATCCTAAACAAATTCCTAAGAGTTCCATCGTTCAAGATGGAGACTATTCGGACAATTTTACCTATGATCCAAGAGGGTCAATACATGACCACTGTAGATTTAAAAGATGCTTACCTTCACATACCGATTCACAAAGATCATTATCGGTACCTAAGGTTTGCCTTCCTAGACAGGCATTACCAGTTTGTGGCTCTTCCATTCGGATTGGCTACAGCTCCAAGAATCTTCACAAAGGTTCTGGGTGCTCTTCTGGCGGTACTAAGACCGCGGGGAATCTCGGTAGCTCCATACCTAGACGACATTCTGATCAAAGCTTCAAGCTTTCAAACTGCCAAGTCTCATACAGAGTTAGTGCTGGCATTTCTAAGGTCACATGGATGGAAGGTGAACGAAAAGAAAAGTTCACTCGTTCCACTCACAAGAGTTCCCTTCCTGGGGACTCTTATAGATTCTGTAGAAATGAAGATTTACCTGACAGAGGACAGGCTAACAAGACTTCAAAGTGCTTGCCGCACCCTTCATTCCATTCAACACCCGTCAGTGGCTCAATGCATGGAGGTAATCGGCTTAATGGTAGCGGCAATGGACATAGTACCCTTTGCACGCTTACACCTCAGACCACTGCAACTGTGCATGCTAAGTCAGTGGAATGGGGATTACTCAGACTTATCCCCTTCTCTGAATCTGGATCAAGAGACCAGAAATTCTCTTCTATGGTGGCTTTCTCGGCCACATCTGTCCAGGGGGATGCCATTCAGCAGACCAGACTGGACAATTGTAACAACAGACGCCAGCCTTCTAGGTTGGGGTGCCGTCTGGAATTCTCTGAAGGCTCAGGGACAATGGAGTCAGGAGGAGAGTCTCCTGCCAATAAACATTCTGGAATTGAGAGCAGTTCTCAATGCCCTCCTGACTTGGCCCCAGTTGACAACTCGGGGGTTCATCAGGTTTCAGTCGGACAACATCACGACTGTAGCTTACATCAACCATCAGGGAGGGACAAGAAGCTCCCTAGCTATGATGGAAGTATCAAAGATAATTTGCTGGGCAGAGTCTCACTCTTGCCACCTGTCAGCAATCCACATCCCGGGAGTGGAGAACTGGGAGGCGGATTTCTTAAGTCGTCAGACTTTTCATCCGGGGGAGTGGGAACTTCATCCGGAGGTCTTTGCCCAAATACTTCGACGTTGGGGCAAACCAGAGATAGATCTCATGGCGTCTCGACAGAACGCCAAGCTTCCTCGTTACGGGTCCAGATCCAGGGATCCAGGAGCAGTCCTGATAGATGCTCTGACAGCACCTTGGGACTTCAGGATGGCTTACGTGTTTCCACCCTTCCCGTTGCTTCCTCGATTGATTGCCAGAATCAAACAAGAGAGAGCATCAGTGATTCTAATAGCACCTGCGTGGCCACGCAGGACTTGGTATGCAGACCTGGTGGACATGTCATCCTGTCCACCTTGGTCTCTACCTCTGAAACAGGACCTTCTGATACAGGGTCCCTTCAAACATCAAAATCTAACTTCTCGGAAGCTGACTGCTTGGAAATTGAACGCTTGATTTTATCAAGACGTGGATTTTCTGAGTCAGTTATTGATACCTTAATACAGGCTAGGAAACCTGTTACCAGAAAGATTTACCATAAGATATGGCGTAAATACCTATATTGGTGTGAATCCAAAGGTTACTCTTGGAGTAAGGTTAGGATTCCTAGGATATTGTCTTTTCTACAAGAAGGTTTAGAAAAGGGTTTATCTGCTAGTTCATTAAAGGGACAGGTCTCAGCTCTGTCCATTCTGTTACACAAATGTCTGTCAGAAGTTCCTGACGTCCAGGCTTTTTGTCAGGCTTTGGCCAGAATTAAGCCTGTGTTTAAAACTGTTGCTCCACCATGGAGTTTAAACCTTGTTCTTAATGTTTTACAGGGCGTTCCGTTTGAACCCCTTCATTCCATTGATATAAAGTTGTTATCTTGGAAAGTTCTATTTTTAATGGCTATTTCCTCGGCTCGAAGAGTCTCTGAATTATCAGCCTTACATTGTGATTCTCCTTATTTGATTTTTCATTCGGATAAGGTAGTCCTGCGTACTAAACCTGGGTTCTTACCTAAGGTAGTTACTAACAGGAATATCAATCAAGAGATTGTTGTTCCTTCTTTATGCCCAAATCCTTCTTCAAAGAAGGAACGTCTACTGCACAACCTGGATGTAGTCCGTGCTCTAAAATTTTACTTACAGGCAACTAAGGAATTTCGACAAACGTCTTCTCTGTTTGTCATTTACTCTGGGCAGAGGAGAGGTCAAAAAGCTTCCGCTACCTCTCTTTCTTTTTGGCTTCGTAGCATAATTCGTTTAGCTTATGAGACTGCTGGACAGCAGCCTCCTGAAAGAATTACAGCTCATTCTACTAGAGCTGTGGCTTCCACTTGGGCCTTCAAGAATGAGGCCTCTGTTGAACAGATTTGCAAGGCTGCAACTTGGTCTTCGCTTCATACTTTTTCCAAATTTTACAAATTTGACACTTTTGCTTCATCGGAGGCTATTTTTGGGAGAAAGGTTCTTCAGGCAGTGGTTCCTTCTGTATAAAGAGCCTGCCTATCCCTCCCGTCATCCGTGTACTTTTGCTTTGGTATTGGTATCCCAGAAGTAATGATGACCCGTGGACTGATCACACTTAACAGAAGAAAACATAATTTATGCTTACCTGATAAATTCCTTTCTTCTGTAGTGTGATCAGTCCACGGCCCGCCCTGTTTTTAAGGCAGGTAAATATTTTTTAATTTATACTCCAGTCACCACTTCACCCTTGGCTTTTCCTTTCTCGTTGGTCCTTGGTCGAATGACTGGGAGTGACGTAGAGGGGAGGAGCTATATGCAGCTCTGCTGGGTGAATCCTCTTGCACTTCCTGTTGGGGAGGAGTAATATCCCAGAAGTAATGATGACCCGTGGACTGATCACACTACAGAAGAAAGGAATTTATCAGGTAAGCATAAATTATGTTTTTATTTATTTGATACTGTATAAATATCCATGTTAGTAATACAGCTGTTTGTAATTATATCCTATTAATTGTACAGGAATCTTCTTTTCACATGGAAGTATATCTGATACTTCAATTCATTTATTTTTATATTATTTCTAAGCTTATCATCCTTTTTTTTTTTTTTTTTTTTTTTTTTTTTTTTTTTTGACAGGCTAAAGTATTCCTCCTTTTCTTTCAAGTGCCTTATGTTTCAAATGTCACAAAAGTTATGAATTTCTAATCTTTATAAAACATTTTAACCATTGTTTTTCCAAATTTCTGCTTTTAGTTTTACATCTATTATGCAGGAGAGTATAAGAGCCAGTCCCTTCATGGTAACTAAGCTGAGAGCTACGTTCTTAAAGGTAAGTCATCTCTTCTTCTACAACTTTCTCAGCACAACTACCCACCATGCTGTTGTTTTATTTCTCCTATACCTACAGCTGTTTTCAGAGCTGTTCTTTTAGTTTAACCACAGAATCTGGTTGGTTACTCTTTATACTTATCAACAGCAACTTAAAGCATAAATATTGTTGCTCCCTCTTCCAGAAGCTGTGCATTTACAGATTCCAGCTTTTAAAGAGTTTGTGATTTATTTATTTATTTATTTTATACACAAAGTTTGTTATAAAAAATCTATTTTAAAATGCCATTAGGAATGTAACTGCTGCCAAATCTAAACCTCCCCCCCTGTATTGTGTACGGCTGCGCGCTAATCTGGTGCACACAATATAAATGTTAAAAAGTCAGCCATGTCCCTGATCTGTGAATGCTCAATGAGTCAGAGTGTGGGAATACCTAACCTCCAAGATGGGAGTTCTCAGTATGAAAATGCGGAGCCTTATCAACCAGCATCTGTAAGGAGTTAATATAGTTCAGCTTTGCCGGTACAGTAGGTAGTAACTGGGCAATTGTAGTCATGCCCAGCAGTTTAGTGTCACTTAACCACATTAACAACCGATGTACCTTGTATGTTGCATGGTCGTTAACGGGTTTACTAGCTTAGCTTTGCCGACAGCGGTAGTACTGCATTCCTCACTTCCGAAGGCATGCAGATATATTGCAGTCTTGCCAACAAGACCTGTGCTATTTCCCAGGCCATATAAGTGGGTATGTGAACGACTGGTCGATGTACAGGGTACGTCTGTGGTCATTATGGGCTTAAAGAAATACGGTTTGAAAATATTGTTTAGAATGCATATCAAAGGGCAGCTTTGACAATTTTGTTTTACCTGAAAAACATTTAAAATATGTTTAAACTACTACGGGATCAGTCGTGCATATCCTGCTAATGCTCACTGGCTAATGAGAACAGCTCCACTGGTGAAATCATCTCTGCATATCTGACGGGACAAAACATTTTTTTCATGAAACATTGTTAGCATGTCCCTTTTAACTTTTTCACAAGTATTGCATTTATTAATATTGTGTATTTAGCAGCAATTAAAGAAACATCACTGCAAAATTTGAAACACCTGAGTGCATTTCAGCTTTGAGAGTTCAGTATGAGCTTTTACACTGCGCCAGGAGCACATCATACTGAACCAGGGAGATTTTTACACAAAGCCTTTTTTCTAATACATGTGCATAGCAAAAATGCTTCTATTTAAAACTGAAGTGTGTTGTATATTTATATTTTGTCTATTATGTCTCACTACATTATATTTGTTGTTGTGTTTCAGAATAACAGGGGTTAACAAATCTCATTACCTTATAGTATTTTTCTTCTGGTCCCTTACCTTTTTCAATTATCCTTTGTATCTATTTATAAAAACACTCAACTTTAGAAAAAGTGTATTTAAGATATCTTTTGTTATATCCTTTGTTGTTTAAGCTGGCATCTGCCCTTGACTTGCCCTTGCTACGTATCAATCAAGCAAACAGCCCTGACTTACTCAGTGTATCGCAGTATTACTCAGGAGAGTTGGTTTCTTATGTCAGGAAGGTAAGTATCCTCATTTGCTGTTTTGTTTTTTACTTAGTTTATTTGTATTTAAAGTGATGGTAAAGTATACGAATAATTAATGCTGAATTTGATTAAAAATTTAAAAAATAATGGTACTTTCATTCATCAATTAATATTAAATTTAGCTTATTAAGATTGAGTACATTTTTAAAAATGTTTAAATCTTGCTGCCGTTCCTCTGCCCGTTTTTTTTTTTTTTTTTCTGGCATTTTTTTTGTTGTCACATTTTCAATCAATGAAAAACTGGGCCAGCTGGCATCCTTTGAAGACAGACACACGCCCCTTCAGTGGAGAGCGCATGCACTAAAGAGTTTTGACGTTGCTGTATTGTAATTTGCATACAGTGACGCACATGCACTAGATTCCCCATAGAATGACTGTCCATAGAATGACGTAGTGAGCGGGTCGGACGGGTCTCTTCGTGAATAATTGAAGCAAGCCGAAAAAACATATAGGGGTGGAGTAAAGATCGTTAACGCAGTGTGAGTAAAATATGTTTTAAAAGGACTTCCGGTGGGCGGGTGTAGATAGTGGAAGTGGCAAGAAAGAGCTCCGCTGCTTCAACTCCTAAAACGGAGTTAAATATTACCAAACACCCCCTTAAAAGTGCTGTCATCCTTGGCAGGGAAGGTACACACCTGCCCGGACTCTGGACAGCGAGGAATCGAGTAGCTGATTCCCCCGCCGACGAAGCCAACGGACAGAGGAAGAGGGAAACGGCTGCAGCTGCAGCCGAAGAGAATCTGCAGCCGAAGAGAAACTGAGCAGTGACTCCACCACACCTCAGAGCCGCACAAGGGGTAAGCGGCAGTCATCTTACATCGGGTGAGAGTTGGGAGCACCAAGTGGGACACATTAAAGATCAGAGGGGCTAACATAGTCACTGGCGGGAAAACCGCCATCTTGCCTCCAATGTTAGAGATACACAGCAGTGCAGCCCATAACAGACAATAAAAGCGGCAGTAGACTGGCATCTGTGTGACTAGCTAGAAGGGGCCAAACACCTATAGCCATCTTGAAGGGGCAATTGGGAGCACTCTGCGCTTCATATAACACTAGCCCTGCAAAAATAAAAAACAACAAAAAAACAAACAACCATACAGCAAAGGGGGGAAAAGATAAGAGACAGCCTGAGGGAGCTACAACACAGTCCAAATCAGACCACGTGACAAGACAGGATCTGCACTTAAACAGGCAAAAGACACAGAAAAACACACTCTATACAACCCCTTAGATCGCACGGGGCAATACTATATGGTTCTCAACTGGAGGAAGATTAAACTGACAAAAGCAGACTCTTTTTCCTTTTATCTTTGGGGAACATACCTCCATTAGTCCAAGTGTTTGCCAACTCAGAAGAAAGTACACTACTGGGGAGGCTGCATTGAACTACCTATCCCCCACCTTCAGACTCCCTCAATTCAGAAATAGCATAATCTCTCACTAGAAATATGCAGGGCTAGACGCCAAGGTCCTATACCCCCCCTGCTTACCCAGCAACTGTTTAGCCCTCTGTTGAAACTGGGTTCCTCCCTGCCTGGGAGACAGAAAGTCACTTGTTGAGATCTGAGGGACCACCGGCAATCGAGCGCAGTGATATACCACAGCTGAGGGCTGCAGCGAAGAGACTCTTAGATCTGCATGCAAAAATATTACAACTCATATACTAAAAAAACAGGCACAATGGCAAACAGACTGAAAAACGCAGATAAAAAAAAAAACCAGGCGGAAGCACTGCAGGCCCCCATGGGTGTTGAGGACCCCTTGACCGCCAATACCGTGGACACCCATCCAATTGTTTCCCAGATATCCGCTCTGTTTCTACCAAAGATAGAACAGCTGCAAACGGGAATGGACTCGCTCACAGCGGAAGTTAAATCCTTTAATGGCAGGCTCTCTAAAGTAGAACAAAGGGTGGCAGAGGGAGAAACTCGACATAGAGAAACCGCAGCAACTATTCATACATTACAGCAGCAGACCGATCGGCTGTGGGCAAAAATTGACGATCTTGAAAACAGGTCGCGAAGAAACAATTTACGAATAGTTGGAATTCCAGAATCCCTCCCGGGGACACAACTAATAGAATTTGCAGAAATTACCCTACCAAAATTGCTGCATATCCCCCAATCGGGCTTGCCGTGCACGGTGGAAAGAGCCCACAGAGTGGGAGATCCGAGAAGACAAGGCGAAAACAACCAGCAACCGAGACAGGTTATGGTAAAATACCTTAACTTTAAAACAAAAGTAACCATCCTGCAGGCCTACAGAAAGATTTCATCCCTGGTATATGAAGGAAATAAATTATACCTGTTCCAAGACTACTCTGCGACAGTGGCAGCCAGAAGGAAAGAGTTCTCACCGTACTGTAAACAACTGATAGAGCAAGGCAGAACAGCGGCACTACTGTACCCAGCAAGATTACGATTGCACACAACAAAAGGGCCCCTGTTCTTTGAGTCGCAGAATCAACTCAAGCTCCATCTACAGAGAGAGACAGAACAGCAGCAAGCATCAAACCAACTAGACTTTCCTTCTGCTTCAGGTGACTAAAGTTCGGGACCCAGATATGCAGTAGAGGGAACAAATAGCACTTTACGGACTACACCATGCAGAATTATATCCTTTATAAGTGAAGAGGTGGGGGAGGGACTTTTTCATCACAGTTGGAGAAACTCTGTGTGTTATTGAATTGTTGGGAGGGATAAGGGAAGGGGTGAGTTCTTGTTTTACTATTCTGTTCATTAATTGTTTTATATAATAGTAGAAACAGTGTACCCAGTCTCGAGGCGCTACCCCGGGGAAAAGGAGGATAGACCTAGGTGACATCAAAAGTAAGTAACCAAAGTGTATTGAAATTACCCACACAGTTGCTCACAACATACTACGCACTCTTACACTGGCAGACAAGTACCAACACACAAGGTAACATACTACTATAACAAAATGAGGATAACCACATGGAATGTGGGAGGGATCACCTCGCCTATTAAAAGAAAGGCGATCCTAAGACAGCTTAAGGCTAAGAAAACAGACATAGCGATACTGGAAGAGACGCATCTCTCGCAAACAGAACACCAGAAGCTTAAGCAAGGTTGGGTGGGAGAAATACTCTACACACCTTATGAGGGGAAAAGAGCGAGGGGAGTAGCGATGTTATTCCGTAAAGGTTTAGAATACATTGTTTCACAGACAGTAAAAGACAAGGAGGGCAGATACTTAATTGCTAAGATCCAATTAGACACACTGCACCTGGTGTTGTGTGGGATCTATGGTCCTCAGACGGGGAAGAGGGAATTTCTAAACCACCTCCTAAGCCAGCTCATACACTTTTCAGATCTCCCCATCATAGCGGGAGGCGACTATAATATTGCACCATTCACACCAGCTGACAGATTCCGCGACCCTAATAGTGCTACACATCTTGCCCACTCAGGGGCGGGCTCCAAAAGGGAAACATTAATCTTGAAAAACTTCAGAAACACTCTGTCCCTGACTGATGTTTGGAGGGAAAGGAACCCCGAGACGTGAGATTTTACATGCTCACACCCATCAAAAACTACTCTTTCTCGCATAGACTACTTCTTGATATCTAGACCTCTCTGCCCAAGGGTTAAAGAGGTGCGAATAGACCCTATTACCATATCAGACCACGCCCCAGTCACACTAGAGTTACATACAGACACACCACAAAGACAGACTCGCAGATGGAGCTTCCCTACACACCTGTACCATGACCAGAACCTTCAGAAACACTTAATAGGGGAATGGCTAGCATACAAAGAATCGAATGCCCAACACATAAATGACATATCCCTGTTTTGGGAAACAGCGAAAGCAGTGCTGAGAGGGGTGGTCACAGCATATGCGGTGAAGCTGACCAGAACCTCTAGGAGGAGAGGGGAATTACTGTTGCGCCAACTCTTAAATGCTAGGAACCGGTACCTCAGTCACCCGACAGAACGGAATAGAATTAAATACAGAGATATTAAAATTCTTAGAGACACCCATCTCCTGCAGGCTTCGGTTAGGGCCCAGAATAGACTGCAGGCCAAATTCTATCGCTACGGGAATCGCACAGGGAAACTATTGGCCAAAATCACCAAGCTAGATAGAAAGCCCAACATTGTAACAGCCATCAGAGGCGAGGACAAGTTGCTAACACAAGAAACAGACATACATAGAGCATTTACTGACTATTACTCAAAACTATATGGCTCTCAAGAGGTGAACGCAGAGAGAAAACATTTCTGGAAAGATATGACCCTCCCACAGATAGACGAAGACCAACTACACAAACTAAATGCCCCAATCCACCCGATAGAGGTCGCCAAAGCAATTGAAGCATTGCCCTTGGAGAAAACCCCTGGACCTGATGGTTTACCGGGGGAATTCTATAAAATGCTCAAGGGGGAGACTTCAGATACACTCACAACACTCTACAATACAATTCTCGAAGGGAAGGCAAAACTATCCAATAGGTTTACAGAGGCAAACGTGACAGTTATCCCCAAACTAGACAGAGACCCATTACTGACGACATCTTACAGACCAATATCCCTACTCAACTCGGACTACAAACTATTCACGAAAATAATGGCCAACAGATTAGCAGAGATACTCACCTCTTTGGTACACGAAGATCAGACTGGGTTCGTAAAGGGTAGATCCTCAGTTAAGAATATGAGAAAAGTCCAACTAGTACTTACACATTACTGGGAGAAAGCCACGCAAGGTAGGGCACACGACACCGAAGATGCCTGTCTGATACTTGTGGATGCCGAAAAGGCTTTCGACAAGATCCTGTGGGACCACTTGTTTACTACACTGGGGAGATTTGGTATACAGGGAGCTTTCATAACAGCTATAGCGGCCATCTATAATGAACCCCGCGCGGCGATCCTGATCAATGGCACACCGTCGCCACCATTCCCGCTTATGAGAGGCACGAGGCAGGGGTGTCCCCTTTCTCCACTCCTCTTTGACCTAGCACTAGAGCCGCTGGCAATAAAAATTAGAAGAGACACAGAGGGTTTAAACATAGGCGGGGAGATTATTCATATATCTCTCTTCGCAGATGATATGATCCTGTATGCTAGAGACCCCAGAAGAAATATTCCGCACATCATGCAAATTATTGTTGAGTTTGGTGAGATCTCAGGATACTGTGTGAATAGAGACAAATCTGAGCTACTGTGGTTACAGAATAAAAGCCCCTTAGAGCCTCTGCATGATAACTTTAAAATAGTGACCAACACCTTTAAATATCTAGGTGTCTCCTTGGATAGAGACCCTGCCCAGTGGTACGAGATCAATTTTCGACCGCTGTTTAAAGACCTGCGACGAACACTACAAAACTGGTCCACGCTACCCTTGACCTTGTCGGGGAGGGTAGGACTAATCAAAATGATACTATTTCCCAAACTGCTCTACACAATGCAAATGCTCCCAGAGCTCATACACAAACAGGATATTAAGATCTTAAATAGAGACATACTGCATTTTCTGTGGAAAGGGAGAAAACACAGAATAAGCTATGCTAAAATGACGTGCACGCCGGAGAGGGGAGGCTTTGGGCTGCCGAACATTGAGCATTATAACTGGGCGGCCTTGATTAAGTATGTGATGGACTGGCTATTGGACAGGGGACAATTTACCAACCGCAAATTAGAGACAGAACTCATTAAACCGTGGTCCTTGAAAATGCTTCCGCACATGACACGCGCACAAGTTGACGCTATAGTTGGTGGCACAGCCCTTCTTCTCCATCCTATAAAAGCGTGGTGGAAGATTTGCAGGGCCTTTGGCCTCTCACACAGACACACGGTATATCTCCCACTCCGAGGTAACCCAGACTTCCAGGCAGGGTTTACCACGAAACCTTTTAAGCAATGGGAGGAGTGGGGAGTAACGACTCTTAGGCAAGTACTGTCAGAGGATCAGCGAACAGTTAGACCCTTCAGAGACCTGCAGGATGACTTCAACCTACCAAACAAACACCACTTTGCTTTTCTCCAAATGAGACACTATGTACAGGACCTCCTGAAAACTGGATCTATGCCTGACACTAAGTGTGACATTTACAGACTACTGTCATTGACAAAGGGAGGGATGACCTCTATTTCTCACACCTATAGGGCCCTGCAGTTCGCCCCCAACAACGCTACGGAAATACAACTCCAGAACACATGGAATACATTGACTGGACGGACATTGACAGACCAGTGCATACTACATAGCTTCACAAAGGTGAGGAAGGCCTCCTTATCCACCGACATACGCGAGTCACACACGAAACTATTACACAATACATACATAACACCTAGAATGCTTCACAAATGGAACCCGGAGGCTCCGGGCACATGCCCGAAATGTGCCTACCTCAATCCTACTATCATACATATGACATGGCAATGCCCGCGGCTAACAAAATTTTGGGGAATGACACAGAGATGGCTGGAGGGCGTTACTGGAGACAGAATTGAAATGACAATGGAAATGGTGTTCTTCTTACACTCGCAATCCACCAAACAGAAACACACGAAATTCATCCACAACGCAATACTGCTAGCTAGAAAACTAATTTTCAAACAATGGATGGCACCCTCACCACCACACCTAACACACCTCAAACAAGCAGTACAACAACAACTGATATATGAACAAATAGACACGCAGGGAGATGTCACCTTGAGAATTAAACACTTCCTGGCTAAGTGGGAACCCTTTATCAGTAGTCTAGAACTACCACATCAGAAACAGATTTTATACCCATTTAGGGACTCAGAACATGTCTTAGAAGCCCAACTCCAGGGAAAATGGAACATCTTTTCTTAATAAACCACTAGAGCTCTGGAGGACAGGGATGAGGGGTAGTGAGAGGACCCTGGGGGAAGCGCCTCGGGAAGGGACAGAGGAGTGCAGACTCCTAATGAAATTGTGAAAGGGAAGAAGAGAAATAAGAGTTGTCAATACTAAGTGTTACCTATCTGTTAAAAGTCGCATCCTAATTTCATATCTCCACATGTACTATGCAACTAAGATGTTTTAAACCATGGACTCCTGTAGATTTACTAGCATACTCACAGTGAGATGCGGGACTGTTCATTCCAACACGAGCAAAGGAGTAGGAAGAACTGACAGCAAATATTTTTCTGTATAAACAAGTTTTGTTTGGGTTTTTTTTCCGCAGGGGAAGACTTGGATGGTTTTAATATAAAACCAGGTAAAAGGTGGAGAATAGTGAGTTAAAGGGGAGTTGAGAGAAAGTAAGATAATGGTCCCTGTTAAAGAAAAAGGAAAAAACAGTACAGTTGTAGCGACAATATATTTCATTGTACTATGTAAATCTTATATATACTCGCATTGTTTGTTGCTGTGACCAGTGCTGGAAATAAATAAAGTATTTTAAAAAAAAAAAAAAATATGTTTTAAAAAACAGACGATTGATTTTTATACAAAAAACTAGCGATTCACATTGTGTTACCTTTAGGAATAAAATTCTGTTATTAGTTTTAGGACAGTTTACCATCACTTTAATTCTCCTAGTTGGCAATTACTACATTTAAAAAAATTTGAGGGTCAAAATGTAACTTTTATGGTTCAGACAAAAAACATTTTAATTTACTTATATTTGGGAGCTAGTTGGTAATTGAAGGCTACAGACATGGTTTCTTGTATGTGCATTTCTGCTCTGGAGCTGACTTTAAATATATGTTTTACAACTTTGCAGGGGTTAAACACATGATTATATTCAAGCAACGGTACAATAACACAGAGCATTTTTTTTGCACTTCATGTCTCTTTAGGTACCTCTTTGTATGCATAAACTGTTAGTGTCCCCCCAGCAGACATGCTCAAATGAGACCTTCTTATATGTCTGATGCAGCCCATGATTTACTGCACTATTTATGAAGTATAAAATAAAAACACTACATCTGTAGAGGGGGGTGCAGACCAATGTGAGTTATGGAATAGAAATCCTAATTTTGTAAATTGCTAAAAATAATTTGCAATGCATTTTATTTCACACTGGAAATGCTGCATCCATTAACTAATAATGTTCTATTTGAATCCTTTGGCATTTGTATTTTTACTACAGGTTCTGCAGATTATCCCAGAGAGCATGTTTACTTCCTTAGCTAAGATTATCAAGCTGCAGACACACAACATTATGGAAGTACCAACTCGCCTGGACAAAGATAAACTGAGGGATTATGCGCAACTGGTAGCTAGATATGAGGTAATAGCCACATATATATTTCCAAGTAGGAGCAGCTGTTTTAATATTTTGCATATTTAGATTTTTTTTTTCTTCATGTAAACACACTATATATGGTATATGCACATAAAATAAATAAAGTTTTAATTTAGTAATGCTACTGAAACTAATTTCTGCCACCTTAGTCAGTAAGCACTGGTCAGTGACAGGACTCAGCTAGCACTTGGCAGCCTTGTTGTCTGCGACAAGACACAGGCAGACTCCTTGGCTGGGACAGGATGCAGGCAGGCTCCCTCCATGGCTATGGCAGGATACAGGCAGGCTCCGTGGCTATGGCAGGATACATGCAGGCTTCGTGGCTGTGGCAGGATACATGCAGGCTCCATGGCTGTGGCCGGTTACAGGCAGGCTCTGGGGCTGTGGCCGGTTACAGGCAGGCTCTGGGGCTGTGGCCGGATACAGGCAGGCTCTGGGGCTGTGGCCGGATACAGGCAGGCTCTGGGGCTGTGGCCGGATACAGGCAGGCTCTGGGGCTGTGACCGGATACAGGCAGGCTCTGGGGCTGTGACCGGATACAGGCAGGCTCTGGGGCTGTGGCCAGATACAGGCAGGCTCCGTGGCTGTGGCCGGATACAGGCTGGCTCCGTGGCTGTGGACAGATACTGGCAGGCTCTGTGGCAGGATACAGTCAGGCTCTGTGGCTGGATACAGTCAGGCTCTGTGGCTGGATACAGGCAGGCTCTGTGGCTGGATACAGGCAGGCTCTGTGGCTGGATACAGGCAGGCTCTGTGGCTGGATACAGGCAGGCTCCGTGGCTGGATACAGGCAGGCTCCGTGGCTGGATACAGGCAGGCGCCGTGGCTGGATACAGGCAGGCGCCGTGGCTGGATACAGGCAGGCGCCGTGGCTGGATACAGGCAGGCGCCGTGGCTGGATACAGGCAGGCGCCGTGGCTGGATACAGGCAGGCGCCGTGGCTGGATACAGGCAGGTGCCGTGGCTGGATACAGGCAGGCGCCGTGGCAGGATACGGGGGGGGGGGAAGCTAGTAGATCAGTCAGCTGGTTCAGGGTAAGGAATCCAAAGTTCAGCAGTCTTAAATAGTCCCAGTTTCATTATCTGCAGGTATGGGGAGCCAGAGGGCCAGTCAGTTCAAGCAGTTTAAAAATATCAAACTTAGCCAATGCTCTCCAGTGGTGCAGGGGAAAGCCACAGGCCCAATAACACATAAACCTTTCTATTGTTATCTTATCAAATGTAGACTTATGTTATTACTACCAGGTAGTGAAGTTTCAAACACAATAGAATCTAGGTTTAAACAACTGTTTAAAAGGCAGCTATTTAAATATCTCATAGTGTACTTCACAGTCCTCTTAAATAGATTTGAGGGTGTCATCATTTGTGCTAATAAAGACTGCTACCTGCCTGTTTTCACATTATAAAATATCTTCTGCCTACAACCATCAGTATTGATAGTAATCCACTTGAGAAAAATGAGATATATTGCTCTGTTTGAGAAGACAAATGGCACATGAAATAGTCTGCAATTGCACTTATCACATTATTCCTTTTTTTTGTCCCATTTAACCCTTAATAGAGATTAATTTTAATAGCACTTACTACAGTAGTATTTTTGCCCCTTTTTAACCCTTAATATATATTAATAAATGAATAGTTTGTTTACACTGTATATTTTGCACATTAATATTATGATGTATGTATGTATTGCTTGAAGGGATACTAAACCCAAATTTCTTGCTATCATGAAAGAAAAAAAATTGGGTTTCGTATCACTTTTAAGCAAGGGTTAATACAACTTTAATAGCCATGGCTACCTGGTTCTCTGTATTTGTCAAGCACTGGTACAAATTATGTCTTTTGTAGGAACAATAAACTGTAAAAATAATTCTTTCAGGTGGCCAAGCTGACGCACGCCATTTCAATTTTTACTGAAGGAATTTTGATGATGAAGACCACACTAGTTGGCATAATCAAGGTAAGCTTCTTTTATCAATCACACTATGCACAAATCCTTTAACATAACTAGCAATAATGGTAAAAAGTAACAGCTTCCAGTGGAGCAGCTCTTGAGACAGCTGTATATAGTCCTCCTATGATCCAGATCAACTCCTAATACACCTTTCTACGGTTGTATGTTTTATTTGGTCATGGTTCAGACAGAGCATACAATTTTAAGTAGTTCTCCTTTGTTTAAATCTCTTCACTACCAGGAATTTCAGAGAATAACTTGCCCAAAATACCAGAGACTTTTCTCCAACATTGGTGTGTCCGGTCCACGGCGTCATCCTTACTTGTGGGATATCTCTTCCCCAACAGGAAATGGCAAAGAGTCCCAGCAAAGCTGGCCATATAGTCCCTCCTAGGCTCCGCCCACCCCAGTCATTCTCTTTGCCGTTGCACAGGCAACATCTCCACGGAGATGGTTAAGAGTTTTTTGGTGTTTAAATGTAGTTTTTATTCTTCTATCAAGTGTTTGTTATTTTAAAATAGTGCTGGTATGTACTATTTACTCTGAAACAGAAAAGGATGAAGATTTCTGTTTGTGAGAGGAAGATGATTTTAGCAGACAGTAACTAAAATCGTTTGCTGTTTCCACATAGGACTGTTGAGATGAAGTAACTTCAGTTGGGGGAAACAGTTAGTAGACTTTTCTGCTTAAGGTATGACTAGCCATATTTCTAACAAGACCATGTAATGCTGGAAGGCTGTCATTTCCCCTCATGGGGACCGGTAAGCCATTTTCTTAGTCAAACAAACAGAATAAAGGGCTTAATATGGGCTAAAAAACTGGTAGACATTTTTATGGGCTAAATCGATTTATTTGGGCATTTTATTCATATTTATGCTGACAATTCGCATTTATAAACTTGGGGAACGTTTATTAAACGGCAGGCACTATGTTAGACACCTTTTCCAGTCAGGGGGCCTTCCTAGTTGTAGACTGAGCCTCATTTTCGCGCCATTACTGCGCAGTTGTTTTTTGAGAGCAGGGCATGCAGATGCATGTGTGAGGATCTGAAATTTGCTGGAAAAGCTTCTAGAAGGCGTCAATTGGTATCGTATTCCCCTCTGGGCTTGGTTGGGACTGTATAGGGGTTAAATTTGTAAACGGCTCCGGTTCCGTTATTTTAAGGGTTAAAGCTCTGAAATTTAAGACACTGTGGTGAAATTTTGGTAATTTTTGAACAATTCCTTCATACTTTTTCACATATTCAGTAATAAAGTGTTTTCTGTTTAAAATTTAAAGAGACAGTAACGGTTTTGTTTTAAAACGTTTTTTGTGCTTTGTTGACAAGTTTAAGCCTGTTTAACATGTCTGTGCCTTCGGATAAGATATATCTGTTGGTGTGAATCCAAAGGATTCCCGTGGAATAAGATAAAAATTCCTAAGATTCTCTCCTTTCTACAAGAAGGTTTGGAGAAAGGATTATCTGCAAGTTCTCTGAAGGGACAGATCTCTGCTTTATCTGTCTTACTACACAAAAGACTGGCAGCTGTGCCAGATGTTCAAGCATTTGTTCAGGCTCTGGTTAGGATCAAGCCTGTTTACAGACCTTTGACTCCTCCCTGGAGTCTAAATCTAGTTCTTTCAGTTCTTCAAGGGGTTCCGTTTGAACCTTTACATTCCATAGATATTAAGTTACTATCTTGGAAAGTTTTGTTTTTGGTTGCAATTTCTTCTGCTAGAAGAGTTTCAGAGTTATCTGCTCTGCAGTGTTCTCCGCCCTATCTGGTGTTCCATGCAGATAAGGTGGTTTTGCGTACTAAGCCTGGTTTTCTTCCTAAGGTTGTTTCTAACAAAAATATTAACCAGGAGATAGTTGTACCTTCTTTATGTCCGAATCCAGTTTCAAAGAAGGAACGTTTGTTACACAATTTGGACGTAGTCCGTGCTCTAAAATTCTATTTAGAGGCTACAAAAGATTTCAGACAAACATCTTCTTTGTTTGTTGTTTATTCTGCTAAAAGGAGAGGTCAAAAAGCGACTTCTACCTCTCTTTCCTTTTGGCTTAAAAGCATCATCCGATTGGCTTATGAGACTGCCGGACGGCAGCCTCCTGAAAGAATCACAGCTCACTCCACTAGGGCTGTGGCTTCTACATGGGCCTTCAAGAACGAGGCTTCTGTTGACCAGATATGTAAGGCAGCGACTTGGTCTTCACTGCACACTTTTGCCAAATTTTACAAATTTGATACTTTTGTTTCTTCGGAGGCTATTTTTGGGAGAAAGGTTTTGCAAGCTGTGGTGCCTTCCGTTTAGGTAACCTGATTTGCTCCCTCCCTTCATCCGTGTCCTAAAGCTTTGGTATTGGTTCCCACAAGTAAGGATGACGCCGTGGACCGGACACACCAATGTTGGAGAAAACAGAATTTATGCTTACCTGATAAATTACTTTCTCCAACGGTGTGTCCGGTCCACGGCCCGCCCTGGTTTTTTAATCAGGTCTGATGAATTATTTTCTCTAACTACAGTCACCACGGTACCATATGGTTTCTCCTATATATATATATATATATATCCTCCTGTCCGTCGGTCGAATGACTGGGGTGGGCGGAGCCTAGGAGGGACTATATGGCCAGCTTTGCTGGGACACTGCCATTTCCTGTTGGGGAAGAGATATCCCACAAGTAAGGATGACGCTGTGGACCGGACACATTTTCGCTATCACTCCTTTTAAACAGAAACAGAGCCTTAGTTTTTTTATGTTATTTACCTGTCAAAACTGTATATATTTTTTTAAAGTAGTCAACCCAAGGTATTGATCTAGGCCCATATTAGTATATTTAATGCCACAATTTCACAGCCAAACGCTATCATATAAAGAAAATTGTTAAAACTTTTTCAAAAACTTTGGGTTTCCCACTGAAATTATTTACATACCACTTCTGCAATCATGGCACAAATGGTTGTAAAAGCTTCTCTGGGATCTCCTTTGTTAAGAAATAGCAGCCTTACATGGCATTGTATTTTTTTTTTGTAATTAGAATGGCGCGAATTGCAGCTGCGCACCACACTAATGATGGATGATATAAACTTCAAGTTCAGGACACATGTAGAGCCTATGCTAGAGCAAAGAGGGAGCGATCACAGCAGATTTAAATACAAGAGACAATTAAAAAACACCTGTTGTCCCAACAGAGCCTTAAACAGAGAAACAAGCACTGAATGCATGAATAATTAAAGTGATGATAGCATTAGAGAAATTCCTGTACCCAAGACCCAGAAGTCTAGAAATTTAAATCCAAGCAGTACCTAAATCTCTGCAGAAATGGCTCCATTTTACAAGCTGTGGGTGCAGCTTTGTAGTGCCTTTGTATTGCTGTCCACTAGCCGTGATGCCAGGCAAACAGATTCAGAGTTGTCCGCCCTTGTCCACCCAGTGCTTTTCAAATGGAGCCTAGTATCTTTTGCATTCTGTTATCTTTGTCTAAAAGATACTGTGCTCCATTTGAGAAGCACTGGGTGGACAAGGGAGGACGATGATGTTTTGCTCTATAAAAAAATTCTTATACTTTGATATCTGCACCGATTTTGAGTTTTGTGATTTGTGCAGTATGCATCTTTACAAAGCCACACCAAAACAAGATGGCTGTCTCTGCTTCCTGCTCTTCAGAGGGTGCTAGGTATGTTTGCTTGATGGAAATCATACTTTCTATTGACAAAATGCCCACGCATTCTTTTCTAACGCAAATTCATTATTCTTGTATAATGGAGCTATAAGACAGTTGTTATCAGAAGAATTCGTATTGGTTGAAGTTTCCAGTTTAAAAAGTCTCATCAACAGGAAGACAAACTGATTTTTGTATTGATATTAGAAAGGTCCTTCAAGCAGTAGAAGAACTGTTGGAGATTAAACCTTTACAAACACCAAAGATTCCTTCTTTGCGTTGAATATATCGGGGGATAAATCACTATAAAGAAGCTAATAAAAAAAGAAGTCTCATGGATCCATTTTAGAAACAAAGTGCACGAGGGGAGTTATGGGGCAGCACCTCTTCATTTCTTTTCTATGCATCTGTGATAGGTTTAAATGAAATGATGTTGTTTGAAGATTTTGTTTTTCCATTTAAGAAAAGTCATGTGTTGGAACATTGAGGGCTGAGTACTAGAAAGATTTCCCTTTCACAACACTGGATAGCAATATTCCAACAATGTGATGATTTACATCAGTGTTGACATCATCCTCAAATCTAGTTTGCCTTGTTTGTTACAGAGGAACATATCTTCAGTTTGATGAACATGTGATGAACAATTGTAAACAAACTTGCTTTGTTTTTCTTTATCCTTTGTTGAAAAACATACATTGGTAGACTCAGGTGCAGTGATGCACTACTGAGAGCTAGCTGGTGATTGGTGGCTGCACATATGTGCTTTTTGTCATTGGCTCACTAAATATGTTCAACTAGGCATGTTTAACCCCTGCTCTTCACATATGCATTATAGAAAATGTTGGTGTAGAGATGTGCAGCTGCGAAAAATTTGGATCATCCAAATCTTTTGTGACGAATATTCAGGGAAATTTGTTTCCTTGAATACTCATTGGCTGCTGTATTAGTTTACTTTAAACTAAATCGATTATTAACATTTACATTGTTTTTTTCGTTAAACAAATGTAAATGTTTAAAAGCTATAGGTAAAAAAGTTCACCTGTAGCTTAATATTTACCTTTTTGTGTGCTGGAGAGCACACTAATCCCGTCCTCTTTTTTTTTTTCACAGAACCCCGGTTGCGCCAATAGGAGGCTTAGCACAGCCGTCTCCCTTTAGTGCAGGCCCTGGAAGCCGCCGTGCTAAGCCTCCTGCTAGCGAGGCTGGGGTTCTGTGAAGAAGAGGACGGGGTTAGCGTGACTCTCCGACGCACAAAAGGTAAGTATTGTTCTTATAAAATTAATTTTTAAAAAAACGAATGAATATTAATGAATTTCTTTAAAATGAATAACCAATTTCCGTAACGAAACGAATGAACATCTCTTGTCTTTAATGTCCTTATAATGTCATTGTATATATTTTTTTCAGGTAGATCCAAAACAGTTATTGGAAGATGGTATAAGGAAGGAGCTTGTTAAGAGAGTTGCTCTGGCACTTCACAAGGGACTTATCTTCAACCCAAGAGCAAGGGTAAGTTTATAATGTACTAGCATCCTATAATTGTTGTTTTTTTACCTCCCTATACAGTTCCCATTCTCCAATATAGCGATGCAAATACCATGCTCTCTACAGACTACAAAATGTATCTGCCAGACAAGGATGTAAAGGCAGCATATACCTGTGCGATAAAAAATCTGTCTTAAAGGGACATTATAATCAACTTATTTTTTTGTTTCTTCTGTCATTGCTGTAATTAATGTAGTGTAGTGTAAAGTAGTAAGAGGTTCACTTGCACCTTGAATTGTGATTTTAGAATAAATGCAATGCCCCAGTATATACAAAACATTGTATTTTGTTCATATTGGCTCGCGTACATTTTTGTTGGTTTTAGTACAAAGAATCTGGTTAACATGATCTTAATTTCATACAGTTAAATTTAGTCACTGTAAGTTCATTTTCTGTTCATTCCAAAGTTAATTTCAGGTTTTAAAGGAGTTAAAGCTTAAGTATCAAAAACTCTCCATCTTGGAGTACAATTGTAGTGCAGACTTTAAAGGGAGACAACTTAATAAATTCTCTAAGAAAGCGCAGAGCCTGGAAGTCCCAGAGAGATGAAAGCTGCCTCTCATAAAAGTAATAAGCGTGTCTGGGATACTGAATCCCACAGGGCTAGCAGGGGTGCACCTGACACTGAGATACCTACTCAGTTTGAAGCAAATGAAACTAAAAAAAAAAGCAGGGGTATCAAGCTCATTGTATCCAGGGGCCACTGGCCACGTTTTTTACCCCCATAGGGGCCACTTGAACAGAGCAAGTGCTCTGGAACTGGATATACTAGAAACTGGAAGTGACATTTACCCAAGTAGTGTAGTGCAGGGTAGGAGCTGTACACCACAATAGTTTATATTTATCTTGTGAGTGCTAAGTGAAGTGATCATTCTGGAACTGAATAAAAAGTGTTAGAGGGCCCATATAGATCAACTTGTTACACCTCTTAGAACCCTAAAGAAAAGTATGGGGTCAAATTAATAATTTACCTAATAAACAAGGGAGGGCCAGATTAAACTATCTTGAGGGCTGCATATAGCCCCAGGGCCATCACTTTGAGACCACTGGATTAAAGGGATATGAAGCACAGACATTTTATTTTGACAGAGCATACAATGTTTAAAAAGATTCCATTTTACTGCTATTATCACATTTGCTTTGTACCCATCTTATTCTTTGCTATAGAGATACCTAATTAGGTGTATGGATCACTTGATGGCAGGAAATAGTGCTGCCACCTAGTACTCTTAAATATGAATTACATTCTTGCAAAAGTGCTGCCTTTATAGTTCTTGAGACATGTGCAAGCTCCTGAGCTTATATACCTGCTTTTCAACAAAAGATACCAAGTGAATAAAGAAAATGAGAAAATTGTACGCCCTGTCTGAATCATAAAAGAAAAAAGTTTTTCATATCCCTTTAATCAGTGCTCTAGTTTAGTACACAATACTTTTTTTTATCAATTAAATAAGTATTGTGAATTTTGAGGAATCTTCACCTGCATATACAACTGGTCAGGGAGCCCTGCAGGGTTAAAATGTGGAGAATACAATCAGGGCTATGAGGGAACTTCAGACACACCCAGTGACCACCACTGTCCAGCCCACTATCTGACACTGTCAGGCTTATTTACATATTAAAAAATTCAAAGTGTCATGCATTTGGGAAAACCTAAACAGAAATATCTAGAATATAATCCTTTGTTAAAGTTACACAGAAACTTTCAAAGTACAATCAGAATCAGTAAAATCACACTTCTGAGTGGATAGCTTTAGTATTTGGTTAAATCTCAAAAATGTGATATATTTTCATATGATATAAACCTATAATTATTTTAGGAATATATAACTGAAGATCACAGTATTGTATCATATTATGCAAATGTTACCAGCTACCAGGAAGGGGGACATAAAAGTACAATAGTAAAATGCTCTAATGTGCTAAAGTATTTTACTGTATTTGCTTAAAGGGACATTGAGCACTAAATGCATGTTATAAGCATAATATTGAGGTTACTCCCGGCCTCCCTCTAGTCATGGGTGCTGCAATGCTGAAATCTATCATTCACTAGTTTCCAATGCTGACCTGTTTGCGCATGTGCAGCAACTCAACTTCAGGTACCTAAGTTCCAATATGGCAGCACCCATGATTAGAGGGAGGTGCATGAAATCTATTTAGTGTTCAGTGTCCCTTTAAACCCCACAGATGGATTAAAACATGTAGTTCAAGTCCAATTAAAAGTGACCATTCTTAAACCTAAACACAGCATGGGAGCTGAATATGTGTGTAGTATCCAAGGATCAACCATGTCCAGCTCAGGAGTGCCAGTGCATTTGTGTTTAACCACATATCTATTACGGAGTAACATAGATTGGGGCACACAGTAGTGCAATAGTAAACTGCTCTAGAGCATTAAGGCATTTTTCTGTTGCACTTTAATGGCAACAGACCTTTAGTTGTTGTTGATTGTTTTGTATAGTTACTGATATAAATACCTTTTTGTTTTTATTGTAGCCTAGTGAATTGCTGCCAAAGTTAAAGGAAATGGCAGCTACAATGGATGGATTCCACCGCTCATTTGAGTACATTCAGGATTATGTTAGTATCTATGGATTGAAGATATGGCAGGAGGAGGTGTCTCGTATTGTCAACTATAACGTGGAGCAGGAGTGCAACAACTTCCTTAGAACCAAGGTAAAAATTGTACTGTAAAATGTTCTCCCCTTCGTATTCCCAGTGATCCATTTGACCTGTTAGGGTGTATTAAAATGTTTACAAAATGCTTGTTTACTTTTATTTTGCTATTTAAAGTAACTTATGCAAGAGTGTTCCTACAGAAACTTTGAATGCAATGAAGTCTTATCAGCTGCTTGTCTGAGTACACTGTGCCTTTAAGTAAAAATGTTCTGGCTTTACTCTGCAATAAGCATGATGGTATCACCATATTGCTGGAAACTATTTACTGTAAGTATGTTCAATTGCAGTCTGTACCATAACATAGGTTCTATAATCAGTCATAAAGGATCAACATAAAAATGAAGGGCAACCTGCATATACCCACAAAAGGGAGGGGGTCTGTTTTCTGCATAATTTTACATAGTTTTCATATACTTATTACAAAAACATAAGAAGAAGGAAAATAAACTGTTTTGGTGTTTAAAACACTAAAAAAAAGTTATTAATTATATAGGAATAACTAAAATAATATGATGGAATGGACAGAGTAATGTAGTCACATGTCATGTTACTATGGTAACAAGTTACCTGATGTAGATGTATTCTCTTACAAACAGATACTGCCTTGGATGAGATACAAACAAACAAATCTATAACTTAAAGGCACAGAACAAAAAGACACTACAGTTACAACAGCTCTGCTTTCCTGGCCAATAGCTTGATACCCCGGTATCAGGTGTGTGCAGTGGTGTAGAACTAACTAAAGTACTAAACGGTAAAACAATAAAATGCTGTATCATATTTCAGCCCAAAAAACATGCCCTATTCAGGCTTGCACAATCTAAAAAAGACGATTCTAAAAAGCTGTTTTTTTATGCTTAATGGTAGCTGTTTCCTAGATGTAGGATAATATCCTACTATATAAAAGGCCAAGTGTGTTTGTCCGAAACTGTTATGCGCAGTAAAGACAGCATGAGGACAAACACACCTGACATGCTGTGCGGCGAAAGTGGGCGTGGCCGGGCGGGAACGTGGTTGTGGGCGTGGCCAGGCTCGGTCAGCACGAGAGAGGGGAGAGAAATAGAGAGGGGGAGAGACAAAAAGAGATAGGAAAGAGCTAAAGAGAGGGGAAATTGCAGAAGAGAGGGGGAGAGAGAGCAAAATAGAGGGGAAAGAGCAAAAGAGAAGGGGAAAGAGCGAAAAAGAAAGGGAAGAGAGAGAAAAAGAGAGGGGGGGAGAAAGCAGTAGAGAGGGGGAGAGAGAGAAAAAGAGAGGGATGGAGAGAGAGAGCATAAGAGAGGGATGTAGAGAGAGAGCAAAAGAGAGGGATGTAGAGAGAGAGCAAAAGAGAGTGGGGGAGAGAGAGAGCAAAAGAGAGTGGGGGAGAGAGAGAGCAAAAGAGAGTGGGGGAGAGAGAGAGCAAAAGAGAGGGGGGAGAGAGAGAGCAAAAGAGAGGGGTGAGAGAGAGAGCGCAAAAGAGAGGGGGGAGAGAGAGCGCAAAAGAGAGGGGGAGAGAGCGCAAAAGAGAGGGGGGAGAGAGAGCTCAAAAGAGGGGGGGAGAGAGTGCAAAAGAGAGGGGGAGAGCTCAAAAGAGAGGGGGGGAGAGAGCGCAAAGAGAGGGGGGGGAGAGAGCGCAAAAGAGAGGGGGGAGAGAGAGCGCAAAAGAGAGGGGGTGTGATAATTTTGTCTCACCAAACTTCAGAGAAAATTTAATAAAAAATAAAATAAATGGAATGTTGCTCTATTCTTGTAAACAGCTAATAAACATAACTTGTTCTACTAGCATGTTCAAGGTGAGCATTTACTTTTAGTAATTGAAATGAAAAGTATGGATTAAACCTCTATGAATGATAATAATAAATCTTATGAGAGATACTTATTAAGTCTCTTTTATATAAGCAATGATTCATTAATATTGTCAAAAAAAAAGAAAAATTGAGAAAAAATCCTTTATATTCAGGATAAGAAACGAAGTGATAGAGTTCAACTCTAGATAAAGTAATGGTAATATATCTTTCCTTAAGTTTCACGCACTCACACAAACACTCTAAAATATATATACAAAGTTCCAACACACACGCAATATTGACCAGCAAGGAGGAGGTTAATTCAGTGTAATGCACCTCAGGTAAGTAAAAACACTTAGCGTTATTTTTGGGAACCTTATGATTTGTATACAATACGATACCCAAACCAGCGTGGTGACAAGACCAGATTTTCCCAGGAGCGATGGTGTAGCGTGGAGAGCGGTAATAACAGCAGAGTAAGTGCTAAACCGGAGATTAGTAGAGAGCAGCGTTCCGGTAGCAGCTTGTGTGAGTGCGGCTTCAGCCGCGTGTGATAGAGTTCCGGTAGCGTAGGGATACGATTAGAAGTATCAGTCCAAAAGAATCAGGAAAGAAGTGCAGCAAACTTTGAGATACAAACAGCCTTCAAAAATTAAAATACTTATGACCTGAAAGGGAAAAGTAAACTGCTTGGAAAGAGCAGTAGCACAGGATGAGAGAATCCACTTTAATTTTCAGGCACTGAGTAATGGAAAAGCACTTCCTTAAATAGGAGGAAGTGCTGATAGTCAGAAAGTCTTAAAGGGATATCACATCCCCCCCTTCTCAGGGAATCACCCCCGGGGATTCCAGACCAGGTTTAAGGGGGTAACGATGATGAAATGACTTCACCAGACGAGGGGCATGAACTTCTGAATGAAGATGCCAGGAATCATCCTCTGGACCATAACCCTTCTATCTGATGAGATATTCCAATCTTTGTCGTCGAATCCTAGAATCCAGTATTGATTCAACTTTAAATTCCTCTTGAAGATCCACTGAGATAGGAGGCGGAAGATCAACTGCCGTGCGTGTCATTGAATGAAAAGGTTTCAATAATGAAATATGGAAGGTGAGATGAAACTTGTAATCCTTGGGTAATGTGAGCTTGACCACATTGGAATTTATTATCTGCTCTATAGGGTAAGGTCCCAGGAACTGGTTAGCCAATTTCTTGCTAGGGACCTGAAGTTTGAGGTTTTTAGTAGAGAGTAACACTAAGTCACCTATTTTATATTCAGGTCCAATCGAATGTTTCCGATCATAGTATTTCTTTTGGTATTCCTTAGCCTCAGCTAGATGTGTTTTCAGTACTTTCAATCGATCTTGAAGTTTGGAAGAAAAATCTAAAGCTGAAGGGGAATTCACTGTTTTGTGGGACAAGGTTATAGTGTTAGGATGGTACCCATAAGTTGCGAAAAAGGGGGATGTTTTGGTTGAGGAACACAATGAATTATTATGAGTAAATTCTGCCATAGGGAGGTAAATTAGCCAGTCATCTTGCAAATGTGAAATATAACAACGTAAAAAGTGTTCAATGGTCTGGTTCAGTCTTTCTGTCAATCCATTTGTCTGTGGATGGAAAGCAGTAGTGTAGCGATGATCAATTTTCAGTAGCTTACACAAAGATCTCCAGAAGGAAGAGGTGAATTGGGTACCCCTGTCAGTAATAATATTAGAGGGTAAACCGTGTAGTCTTACAACCTGATCAAGAAATACTTTAGCTGTAGTCATGGCAGTTGGTAATCCCTTGAGTGGAATAAAATGAGCCAGTCTTGTTAAATGGTCGACTACTACCATGATAGTGTTATATTGTTGTGATGCAGGTAACTCCACTATAAAATCCATGGCAATAGTACTCCATGGTTTATCTGGAATGGGCAGAGGTCTGAGTAACCCTATGGGTTTTTTATGTTCAATTTTATTTCTAGCGCAATTCTCACACCTAGAGACGTAATCATAAATATATTTATTCATCCCTGGCGACCAAAACATTTCCTTAAGACTATCAAAAGTCTTCTGGGCTTGTTCAGACCACTTAAAGCGATGTTTTATACTAGTTAATTGTGTTAATGGTCTTATTACTGAGGAGAAGTTTTTAATAAATTTACGGTAATAGTTTGCGAAACCAATAAATCGCTGTAATGCTTTTACTGTAGTGGGTGTAGGCCAGTCTTTAATTGCGGCTACTTTTTCAGGATCCATTTCTATCTTGTTTGGGGTAATTATATAACCCAAAAACTTTATTTTAGAGACATGGAAAACACATTTTTCCAGCTTTGCATATAACTTATGCTCCTTGAGACGAGTAAGAACCCACCTAACATGTTTTTCATGTTCTATGGAAGATTTCGAATAAATCAGAATATCATCTAGATATATGATGACACAGATATCCATTAGATCATGAAAAATCTCGTTGATAAAATGTTGGAAGGTTGCGGGAGCATTGCTTAGACCAAAGGGCATTACGTTATACTGGAAAAGACCATAACGGGTTCTGAACGCGGTTTTCCATTCGTGTCCTTCCTTTATGCGAATAAGATTATAAGCGCCCTTTAGATCTAATTTTGAGTAGATCGTGGCCTCATTTAATCTTTCTAGTAACTCTGGTATGAGAGGTAGAGGATACCTATTTTTAATTGTTATTTCATTCAATGCCCTGTAGTCAATAATAGGTCTTATTGTTCCATCTTTGTTGTGTACTAAAAACAGTCCTGCAGCAGCAGGGGATGTTGAGTGTGAGATGAACCCTTTTCGCAAGTTTTCATCTAAATATGATCTTAGATATACTAATTCTTCTTGTGAAAGAGGGTAAATCTTTCCATGTGGTATTTGAGATCCCGGTATTAAATCAATGGGACAGTCAAATTCCCTATGTGGTGGGAGGTTTTCTGCCTCCTTGAGGTCAAACACCTCTGCCAGGTCCTGATAAATTTGAGGCAGCTCATGTTCTATAGTAGAGATTACCTGATATGGAAAACAAGTTTTTATACAATAGTCAGAGTTAAAGTTTACTTGTGATGATGACCAGTCAATATGAGGATTATGTATTTGTAACCAGCTAAATCCTAAAATGATAGTATGCATGTAGATAGGTATGAGGTCAAAAGTAATATATTCAGAATGTCCTTGGTCAGTTGTTATGAGTAAAGGGATTGTCTGATGGGTAATGGGGCCCTGTTGTATAATAGAACCATCAATAAGTTTAACTGAAACAGGTTGTGTTTTGACAACAGTTGGAATTTTATTGAGCTTAATATATGCTATATCTATATAATTTCCTGACGCCCCGGAATCAATCAAAGCGTTAGATCGCACGTTTTTCTGATCCCACTGTAAAGAGAAGGTGAGAGTGAGATGTGGATTTTGGGTAATGTGAAAAATTTTGTGATTGAAGCTACCCTTACCCTTTTTCTGTCTCAATAGAGATGGACAATTTGTGACGGAGTGGTCTTTTTGTCCACAATAAAGACAGAGATTTTCTAATCTGCGTCTGGTTTTTTCTTCTGGGGTTAGAGGACCCCTTATAGTTCCAATCTCCATAGGAACCTGGTTTGAAACAGCTTTTTCCATGGTTGTAGAACAGGGATAGGAACGTCTGGGCACAACTTCATAGGAAGCTCTTTCAGCCTTTCTTTCACGTAACCTTCGGTCCAAAGTGGTGCTTAATTTCATCAACCCATTCAGTGTGTCAGGCATCTCTAATCGTGACAATTCATCTTTAAGGGATTCAGAGAGACCCAAATATTGATGAATATTAGAAAATTCATTTTTAATTTCATTTGGATCCATCTTCCAAATAATAAAAAAATAAACTTTATTTTTGAGGCCTGAAAATATGGTAATATATCTTTCTTCTGTTATGTGTGATCAGTCCACGGGTCATCATTACTTCTGGGATATTATCTGCTCCCCTACAGGAAGTGCAAGAGGATTCACCCAGCAGAGTTGCTATATAGCTCCTCCCCTCTACGTCACCCCCAGTCATTCTCTTGCACCCAAAGACTAGATAGGAGGTGTGAGAGGACTATGGTGATTATACTTAGTTTTTATAACTTCAATCAAAAGTTTGTTATTTTACAATAGCACCGGAGCGTGTTATTACTTCTCTGGCAGAGTTTGAAGAAGAATCTACCAGAGTTTTTCTTATGATTTTAACCGGAGTAGTTAAGATCATATTGCTGTTTCTCGGCCATCTGAGGGAGGTAAAAGCTTCAGATCAGGGGACAGCGGGCAGTTGAATCTGCATTGAGGTATGTAGCAGTTTTTATTTTATGAATGGAATTGATGAGAAAATCCTGCTATACCGTTATAATGACATGTATGTATACTCTACACTTCAGTGTTCTGGGGATGGTATTTCACCGGAATTACTCTGTAAAAATACATTACACCTTTTAATAGGTATTTAATTCATGTTAAACGTTTTTGCTGGAATGTAGAATCGTTTGCATTTCTGAGGTACTGAGTGAATAAATATTTGGGCATTATTTTTCCACTTGGCAGTTTGCTTGTTTTGATTATGACAGTTTCGTTTCTCTCTCACTGCTGTGTGTGAGGGGGAGGGGCCGTTTTTGGCGCTCTTTGCTACGCATCAAAAATTTCCAGTCAGTTCCACTTATTTTTCTGCATGATCCGGTTCATCTCTAACAGAACTCAGGGGTCTTCAAACTTCTTTGAAGGGAAGTAGATTCTCTCAGCAGAGCTGTGAGATTTATATAGTGACTGTGTTTTAAAACGTTGCTCTGTGATTTTTATGTTTAAAATTTAATTAGGATTGCTTTACTAATGGGAACAAACCTTTGCTAACAAGTTATGTTGTTTTTAAAGAGTGATGCTATAACTGTTTTTCAGTTCATTATTTCAACTGTCATTTAATCGTTTAGTGCTTCTTTGAGGCACAGTACGTTTTTGTTAAATAAGATTGTAACCAAGTTGCATGTTTATTGCTAGTGTGTTAAACATGTCTGATTCAGAGGAAGATACCTGTGTCATTTGTTCCAATGCCAAGGTGGAGCCCAATAGAAATTTATGTACTAACTGTATTGATGCTACTTTAAATAAAAGCCAATCTGTACAAATTGAACAAATTTCACCAAACAGCGAGGGGAGAGTTATGCCGTCTAACTCGCCTCACGTGTCAGTACCTGCGTCTCCCGCCCGGGAGGTGCGTGATATTATGGCGCCTAGTACATCTGGGCAGCCATTACAGATAACATTACAAGATATGGCTACTGTTATGACTGAAGTTTTGGCTAAGTTACCAGAACTAAGAGGCAAGCGTGATCACTCTGGGGTGAGAACAGAGTGCGCTGATAATTCTAGGGCCATGTCTGATACTGCGTCACAGCTTGCAGAGCATGAGGACGGAGAGCTTCATTCTGTAGGTGACGGTTCTGATCCAAGCAGATTGGATTCAGATATTTCAAATTTTAAATTTAAATTGGAAAACCTCCGTGTATTACTAGGGGAGGTCTTAGCGGCTCTTAACGATTGTAACACTGTTGCAATACCAGAGAAAATGTGTAGGTTGGATAAATATTTTGCGGTACCGGCGAGTACTGACGTTTTTCCTATACCTAAGAGATTAACTGAAATTGTTACTAAGGAGTGGGATAGACCCGGTGTGCCGTTCTCACCCCCTCCAATATTTAGAAAGATGTTTCCAATAGACGCCACCACACGGGACTTATGGCAAACGGTCCCTAAGGTGGAGGGAGCAGTTTCTACTTTAGCTAAGCGCACCACTATCCCGGTGGAGGATAGCTGTGCTTTTTCAGATCCTATGGATAAAAAATTAGAGGGTTACCTTAAGAAAATGTTTGTTCAACAAGGTTTGATATTGCAACCCCTTGCATGCATCGCGCCGATTACGGCTGCGGCAGCATTTTGGATTGAGTCTCTGGAAGAGAACCTTAGTTCCGCTACGCTGGACGACATTACGGACAGGCTTAGAGTCCTTAAACTAGCTAATTCATTCGTTTCGGAGGCCGTAGTACATTTAACCAAACTTACGGCTAAGAATTCAGGATTCGCCATTCAGGCACGTAGGGCGCTGTGGCTAAAATCCTGGTCGGCTGATGTAACTTCTAAGTCCAAATTACTTAATATACCTTTCAAGGGGCAAACTTTATTTGGGCCCGGTTTGAAAGAAATTATCGCTGACATTACAGGAGGTAAGGGCCACGCTCTACCTCAAGACAAGGCCAAAGCTAAGGCTAGACAGTCTAATTTTCGTCCCTTTCGGAATTTCAAAGCAGGTGCAGCATCAACTTCCACTGCACCAAAACAGGAAGGAGCTGTTGCTCGTTACAGACAAGGCTGGAAACCTAACCAGTCCTGGAATAAGGGCAAGCAGGCCAGAAAACCTGCTGCTGCCCCTAAGACAGCATGAACCGAGGGCCCCCGATCCGGGACCGGATCTAGTGGGGGGCAGACTCTCTCTCTTCGCCCAGGCTTGGGCAAGAGATGTCCAGGATCCCTGGGCGCTAGAGATCATATCTCAGGGATACCTTCTAGACTTCAAATTATCTCCCCCACGAGGGAGATTTCATCTGTCAAGGTTGTCAACAAACCAAATAAAGAAAGACGCGTTTCTACGCTGTGTACAAGATCTATTATTAATGGGAGTGATCCATCCGGTTCCGCGGTCGGAACAAGGACAAGGGTTTTACTCAAACCTGTTTGTGGTTCCCAAAAAAGAGGGAACTTTCAGGCCAATCTTGGATTTAAAGATCCTAAACAAATTCCTAAGAGTTCCATCGTTCAAAATGGAAACTATTCGGACAATCTTACCCATGATCCAAAAGGGTCAGTACATGACCACAGTGGATTTAAAGGATGCTTACCTTCACATACCGATTCACAAAGATCATTACCGGTATCTAAGGTTTGCCTTCTTAGACAGGCATTACCAGTTTGTAGCTCTTCCATTCGGATTGGCTACGGCTCCAAGAATCTTCACAAAGGTTCTGGGTGCCCTTCTGGCGGTTCTGAGACCGCGAGGAATTTCGGTAGCTCCGTACCTAGACGACATTCTGATACAAGCTTCAAGCTTTCAAACTGCCAAGTCTCATACAGAGTTAGTTCTGGCATTTCTAAGGTCGCATGGATGGAAAGTGAACGAAAAGAAGAGTTCTCTCTTACCTCTCACAAGGGTTCCATTTTTGGGGACTCTTATAGATTCCGTAGAAATGAAGATTTATCTGACAGAAGACAGATTAACAAAGCTTCTAAATGCATGCCGTGTCCTTCATTCCATTCAACTCCCGTCAGTAGCTCAATGCATGGAGGTGATCGGCTTAATGGTAGCAGCAATGGACATAGTTCCCTTTGCACGCCTACATCTCAGACCGCTGCAATTGTGCATGCTGAGTCAGTGGAATGGGGATTACTCAGATTTGTCCCCCACTCTGAATCTGGATCAAGAGACCAGAAACTCTCTTCTATGGTGGCTTTCTCGGCCACATCTGTCCAGGGGGATGCCTTTCAGCAGGCCGGACTGGACAATTGTAACAACAGACGCCAGCCTTCTAGGTTGGGGCGCTGTCTGGAATTCTCTGAAGGCTCAGGGACAATGGAGTCAGGAGGAAAGTCTCCTGCCAATAAACATTCTGGAATTGAGAGCAGTTCTCAATGCCCTTCTAGCTTGGCCCCAGTTAAAGACTCGGGGGTTCATCAGGTTTCAGTCGGACAACATCACGACTGTAGCTTACATCAACCATCAGGGAGGGACAAGAAGCTCCCTAGCAATGATAGAAGTATCAAAGATAATTCGCTGGGCAGAGTATCACTCTTGCCACCTGTCAGCAATCCACATCCCGGGAGTGGAGAACTGGGAGGCGGATTTCTTGAGTCGCCAGACTCTTCATCCGGGGGAGTGGGAACTTCATCCGGAGGTCTTTGCCCAAATACTTCGACGTTGGGGCAAACCAGAGATAGATCTCATGGCGTCTCGCCAGAACGCCAAACTTCCTCGCTACGGATCCAGATCCAGGGATCCGGGAGCGGTTCTGATAGATGCTTTGACAGCACGTTGGAACTTCAGGATGGCTTATGTGTTTCCACCCTTCCCGCTGCTTCCTCGATTGATTGCCAAAATCAAACAGGAGAGAGCATCAGTGATTCTAATAGCGCCTGCATGGCCGCGCAGGACTTGGTATGCAGATCTAGTGGACATGTCATCCTGTCCGCCGTGGTCTCTACCTCTAAGACAGGACCTTCTGATTCAGGGTCCATTCAAACATCAAAGTCTAACTTCTCTGAAGCTGACTGCTTGGAAATTGAACGCTTGATTTTATCAAAACGTGGGTTTTCTGAGTCGGTTATTGATACCCTGATACAGGCTAGGAAGCCTGTTACCAGAAAGATTTACCATAAAATATGGCGTAAATACCTATACTGGTGTGAATCCAAAGATTACTCCTGGAGTAAGGTTAGGATTCCTAGGATATTGTCTTTTCTACAAGAAGGTTTAGAAAAGGGTTTATCGGCTAGCTCATTAAAGGGACAGATCTCAGCTCTGTCCATCTTGTTACACAGGCGTCTGTCAGAAAATTCAGACATCCAGGCCTTTTGTCAGGCTTTAGCTAGGATCAAGCCTGTGTTTAAAACTGTTGCTCCGCCATGGAGTTTAAACTTAGTTCTTAACGTTTTACAGGGTGTTCCGTTTGAACCCCTTCATTCCATTGATATAAGATTGTTATCTTGGAAAGTTCTATTTTTAATGGCTATTTCCTCGGCTCGAAGAGTCTCTGAGTTATCAGCCCTTCATTGTGATTCTCCTTATCTGATCTTTCACTCAGACAAGGTAGTTCTGCGTACTAAACCTGGGTTCTTACCTAAGGTTGTCTCTAACAGGAATATCAATCAAGAGATTGTTGTTCCCTCCTTGTGTCCAAATCCTTCTTCAAAGAAGGAACGTCTTCTACACAATCTGGATGTAGTTCGTGCCCTCAAGTTCTACTTGCAGGCAACTAAAGATTTTCGCCAAACTTCTTCCCTGTTTGTCGTTTATTCTGGACAGAGGAGAGGTCAAAAAGCTTCTGCTACCTCTCTCTCTTTCTGGCTTCGTAGCATAATACGTTTAGCCTATGAGACTGCTGGACAGCAGCCTCCTGAAAGAATTACAGCTCACTCCACTAGAGCTGTGGCTTCCACTTGGGCCTTTAAGAATGAGGCCTCTGTTGAACAGATTTGCAAGGCTGCAACTTGGTCTTCGCTTCATACTTTTTCCAAATTTTACAAATTTGACACTTTTGCTTCTTCGGAGGCTGTTTTTGGGAGAAAGGTTCTTCAGGCAGTGGTTCCTTCTGTATAATGAGCCTGCCTATCCCTCCCGTCATCCGTGTACTTTTGCTTTGGTATTGGTATCCCAGAAGTAATGATGACCCGTGGACTGATCACACATAACAGAAGAAAACATAATTTATGCTTACCTGATAAATTCCTTTCTTCTGTTGTGTGATCAGTCCACGGCCCGCCCTGTTTTTTAAGGCAGGTACATATTTTTTAAATTATAATTCAGTCACCACTACACCCTTGGCTTCTCCTTTCTCGTTGGTCTTTGGTCGAATGACTGGAGGTGACGTAGAGGGGAGGAGCTATATAGCAACTCTGCTGGGTGAATCCTCTTGCACTTCCTGTAGGGGAGCAGATAATATCCCAGAAGTAATGATGACCCGTGGACTGATCACACAACAGAAGAAAGGAATTTATCAGGTAAGCATAAATTATGTTTTCCTTAAGTTTCACGCACTCACACAAACACTCTAAAATAGAGCCAGTCTTGTTAAATGGTCGACTACTACCATGATAGTGTTATATTGTTGTGATGCAGGTAACTCCACTATAAAATCCATGGCAATAGTACTCCATGGTTTATCTGGAATGGGCAGAGGTCTGAGTAACCCTATGGGTTTTTTATGTTCAATTTTATTTCTAGCGCAATTCTCACACCTAGAGACGTAATCATAAATATATTTATTCATCCCTGGCCACCAAAACTTACGACGGGTAAGTTCAATGGTTTTCTGTATCCCTGGGTGACCAGATAAGGTGTCATCATGGGTGTGTGTGAGAATGGAAGATCTTATTTTCTCAGGTACGTATAACTTTTCCTCATGATAAAAAAGACCTGTAGTAGGATCTTTTGAACAATTCTGTAGTGGTATTGAATCATGTTTTAGAGCAGTGTAAATCTCTTCTTCTAAGGGTGTTAAGGTACCTATTATCTTTTCTGGAGGGATAGTGAAGTTAGGTTGTTCATGAGGAAGTAACTCATGAATACGAGAAAGTGCATCTGCCTTTGTGTTTTGACTCCCTGGTTTATAAGTTATTAAAAAGTTAAAGCGATCTAGAAAAAGTGACCACCTTGCTTGTCTAGCTGTTAAAGTCTTATTCTTCTTTAAGTATTCTAAGTTTTTATGATCAGTATAAATAAGGAATGGAATTACTGATCCTTCTAGTAGGTGTCTCCATTGTTCTAGTGAACACTTAATAGCAAGGAGTTTTTTATCTCCAACACTATAGTTAGCTTCAGCACAAGTCAAAGTTCTTGAATAGAACGCAATGGGATGAACTTCACCTGTCTCCTTATTTTGTTGGGAAAGAATAGCCCCAATGCCTGTGTTCGATGCATCAACTTCCAACAGGAATTGTTGATCAAATTTAGGCAGTGTTAGTATTGGAGCTGTTGTGAACATTTCCTTAAGACTATCAAAAGTCTTCTGGGCTTGTTCAGACCACTTAAAGCGATGTTTTATACTAGTTAATTGTGTTAATGGTCTTATTACTGAGGAGAAGTTTTTAATAAATTTACGGTAATAGTTTGCGAAACCAATAAATCGCTGTAATGCTTTTACTGTAGTGGGTGTAGGCCAGTCTTTAATTGCGGCTACTTTTTCAGGATCCATTTCTATCTTGTTTGGGGTAATTATATAACCCAAAAACTTTATTTTAGAGACATGGAAAACACATTTTTCCAGCTTTGCATATAACTTATGCTCCTTGAGACGAGTAAGAACCCACCTAACATGTTTTTCATGTTCTATGGAAGATTTCGAATAAATCAGAATATCATCTAGATATATGATGACACAGATATCCATTAGATCATGAAAAATCTCGTTGATAAAATGTTGGAAGGTTGCGGGAGCATTGCTTAGACCAAAGGGCATTACGTTATACTGGAAAAGACCATAACGGGTTCTGAACGCGGTTTTCCATTCGTGTCCTTCCTTTATGCGAATAAGATTATAAGCGCCCTTTAGATCTAATTTTGAGTAGATTGTGGCCTCATTTAATCTTTCTAGTAACTCTGGTATGAGAGGTAGAGGATACCTATTTTTAATTGTTATTTCATTCAATGCCCTGTAGTCAATAATAGGTCTTATTGTTCCATCTTTGTTGTGTACTAAAAACAGTCCTGCAGCAGCAGGGGATGTTGAGTGTGAGATGAACCCTTTTCGCAAGTTTTCATCTAAATATGATCTTAGATATACTAATTCTTCTTGTGAAAGAGGGTAAATCTTTCCATGTGGTATTTGAGATCCCGGTATTAAATCAATGGGACAGTCAAATTCCCTATGTGGTGGGAGGTTTTCTGCCTCCTTGAGGTCAAACACCTCTGCCAGGTCCTGATAAATTTGACGCAGCTCATGTTCTATAGTAGAGATTACCTGATATGGAAAACAAGTTTTTATACAATAGTCAGAGTTAAAGTTTACTTGTGATGATGACCAGTCAATATGAGGATTATGTATTTGTAACCAGCTAAATCCTAAAATGATAGTATGCATGTAGATAGGTATGAGGTCAAAAGTAATATATTCAGAATGTCCTTGGTCAGTTGTTATGAGTAAAGGGATTGTCTGATGGGTAATGGGGCCCTGTTGTATAATAGAACCATCAATAAGTTTAACTGAAACAGGTTGTGTTTTGACAACAGTTGGAATTTTATTGAGCTTAATATATGCTATATCTATATAATTTCCTGACGCCCCGGAATCAATCAAAGCGTTAGATCGCACGTTTTTCTGATCCCACTGTAAAGAGAAGGTGAGAGTGAGATGTGGATTTTGGGTAATGTGAAAAATTTTGTGATTGAAGCTACCCTTACCCTTTTTCTGTCTCAATAGAGATGGACAATTTGTGACGGAGTGGTCTTTTTGTCCACAATAAAGACAGTGATTTTCTAATCTGCGTCTGGTTTTTTCTTCTGGGGTTAGAGGACCCCTTATAGTTCCAATCTCCATAGGAACCTGGTTTGAAACAGCTTTTTCCATGGTTGTAGAACAGGGATAGGAACGTCTGGGCACAACTTCATAGGAAGCTCTTTCAGCCTTTCTTTCACGTAACCTTCGGTCCAAAGTGGTGCTTAATTTCATCAACCCATTCAGTGTGTCAGGCATCTCTAATCATGACAATTCATCTTTAAGGGATTCAGAGAGACCCAATCTGAATTGGTTCTTTAAGCTGATCTCGTTCCATTGAGAGTCATCTATCCACATTTGAAATTCAGTAATATATTCTTCAATGTTTCTTTTCCCCTGTCTCATAGATCTTAATTTATTTTCAGCTGTTATTTGAGTGTAGGAATCCTCATACAAGGCAGTCATAGCTAAAAAAAATTCTTCAAGCGAATCTAATATTGGATGTTCACTTTCAAAGAATCTATTGGCCCAGGAGCGTGGCTCCCCCTGGAGGAAGGAAATAGTGGTACAGACCTTTATCCTTTCACTATGGTATGTTTTAGGTCTAAGTGAGAAAAGAAGTTTGCATGCACTTTTAAAATCCCTGAAATCGCTGCGCTTGCCAGAGAAGGGTTGTGGGTATTGTATGTGAGGTTCAGCAATTCCTGCTTCTTTCCCTGACATACAATCTTTTATTAAGGTTTTGAGAGCTTTATTTTCAGTTTGTACCTCTGTTAAGGCTCTAGCAAGATATTCAAGTTTTTGATGAATATTAGAAAATTCATTTTTAATTTCATTTGGATCCATCTTCCAAATAATAAAAAAATAAACTTTATTTTTGAGGCCTGAAAATTCTGTGATAATTTTGTCTCACCAAACTTCAGAGAAAATTTAATAAAAAATAAAATAAATGGAATGTTGCTCTATTCTTGTAAACAGCTAATAAACATAACTTGTTCTACTAGCATGTTCAAGGTGAGCATTTACTTTTAGTAATTGAAATGAAAAGTATGGATTAAACCTCTATGAATGATAATAATAAATCTTATGAGAGATACTTATTAAGTCTCTTTTATATAAGCAATGATTCATTAATATTGTCAAAAAAAAAGAAAAATTGAGAAAAAATCCTTTATATTCAGGATAAGAAACGAAGTGATAGAGTTCAACTCTAGATAAAGTAATGGTAATATATCTTTCCTTAAGTTTCACGCACTCACACAAACACTCTAAAATATATATACAAAGTTCCAGCACACACGCAATATTGACCAGCAAGGAGGAGGTTAATTCAGTGTAATGCACCTCAGGTAAGTAAAAACACTTAGCGTTATTTTTGGGAACCTTATGATTTGTATACAATACGATACCCAAACCAGCGTGGTGACAAGACCAGATTTTCCCAGGAGCGATGGTGTAGCGTGGCGAGCGGTAATAACAGCAGAGTAAGTGCTAAACCGGAGATTAGTAGAGAGCGGCGTTCCGGTAGCAGCTTGTGTGAGTGCGGCTTCAGCCGCGTGTGATAGAGTTCCGGTAGCGTAGGGATACGATTAGAAGTATCAGTCCAAAAGAATCAGGAAAGAAGTGCAGCAAACTTTGAGATACAAACAGCCTTCAAAAATTAAAATACTTATGACCTGAAAGGGAAAAGTAAACTGCTTGGAAAGAGCAGTAGCACAGGATGAGAGAATCCACTTTAATTTTCAGGCACTGAGTAATGGAAAAGCACTTCCTTAAATAGGAGGAAGTGCTGATAGTCAGAAAGTCTTAAAGGGATATCACAGGGGGAGAGAGAGCGCAAAAGAGAGGGGGGAGAGAGAGCACAAAAGAGAGGGGGAGAGAGCGCGAAAAAGAGAGGGGGGAGAGAGAGCGCAAAAGAGAGGGGGGGAGAGAGCGCAAAAGAGAGGGGGAGAGAGAGCGCAAAAGAGAGGGGGGGGAGAGAGCGCAAAAGAGAGGGGGAGAGAGAGCACAAAAGAGAGGGGGAGAGAGAGCACAAAAGAGGGGGAGAGAGAGCGCAAAAGAGAGGGGGAGAGAGAGCGCAAAAGAGAGGGGGGGGAGAGAGGGCAAAAGAGAGGGGGGAGAGAGAGCGCAAAAGAGAGGGGGGAGAGAGAGCGCAAAAGAGAGGGGGAGAGAGAGCGCAAAAGAGAGGGGGGAGAGAGCGCAAAAGAGAGGGGGGAGAGAGAGCGCAAAAGAGAGGGGGGAGAGAGAGAGCGCAAAAGAGATGGGGGAGAGAGAGCGCAAAAGAGAGGGGGGAGAGAGAGCACAAAAGAGAGGGGGGAGAGAGAGCGCAAAAGAGAGGGGGGAGAGAGAGCGCAAAAGAGAGGGGGGAGAGAGAGCGCAAAAGAGAGGGGGGAGAGAGAGAGAGCGCAAAAGAGATGGGGGAGAGAGAGCGCAAAAGAGAGGGGGGAGAGAGAGCACAAAAGAGAGGGGGGAGAGAGAGCGCAAAAGAGAGGGGGGAGAGAGAGCGCAAAAGAGAGGGGGGAGAGAGAGCGCAAAAGAGAGGGGGAGAGAGAGCGCAAAAGAGAGGGGGGAGAGAGCGCACAAAAGAGAGGGGGGAGAGAGCGCACAAAAGAGAGGGGGAGAGAGAGAGCGCAAAAGAGATCGG